>NC_134570.1:27521362-27838862 GCF_050947875.1 Dermacentor variabilis | reverse complement strand
GTACGATTCCCCTTGAGCGCGGTCACGAAATGCCGGAGAAATGCCGGAGAAAAATCCCTCCCCATTCTGCCACGGCCTTTCGCGCGACACAAGACAGCGCGCTTCCTTTCAGCTTTTCTCCCTAGTGCGCGCCAAATTGAGCCGCGATCGTCAGGTCACATCGCGCGCTTTAACTCGCACATGCAGAAAACTGTGCGCGGTGACGGTGTTATCGCCCTTGGGCTTTATACAAAACATCACGGCGACGCAGACGGCTAAAATACGCCTGAAGTGTCCTTATAATTGTTATCGCAATAAAACAAATATGTTAATGCCAATACGAAGAGGAAATGATATATCAGCAACGCACCAGTATTGTTCTTTTGATGAGCACTGCGAGTAAAGCAATTAGCACACATGAAGTCCTCTAACGTAAAGCAATTCCAATCTGTTTCTATTCCAATCTCTTTATTAGCCCTCCACGATTGGTCACACCTTCTTCTGACCCCGCCCACTCCACCTGTCTGTTAGAAGACGTCACGAGAACCACGAAAACGCCCCCATATCAAGATGACATGTGCGCACTCATTATGCATGATTAGGCCAAACAAAAGGAAAACATTTTTTTCCGATTCTACGCCTTTGTCGCCATTAGCTTTCGGCGAAAGAGAGAGAGAGATGCAAATGAGAGAAAGGCAAGGAGGTTAACCAGAGTTCAACACTCCGGTTTGCTACCCTGCACTAGGGGAAGGGAAAGGGGAAGTAAAGACCGGAATGAGAGCGGAACAAAATGTTAATCTGCATGTCAACCGACGTTACAAGACTACAGAAGCAAACGACATCCGTCAAAGTGACATGCATGCACTAAAGTTGCATTAATATACTCAAGAAAGATTACCATTTTGGGGGGAATAGCTGGACGCTGCCCCGTTCCGAAAGGAATAGAAGATGGCTCCCCACTGATCGATGCGGTGTTGTGTACACGGAGAAGCAGATGAGGGTTGATTTCTATACGTATAATAAAAGTTTTTCGTGGAGGTATATCATCACCTAGTCTTTTCAGTACGTATTTTAGACATTACTCTGCCAAATCTTCTTCAGTGATAATCCGTTTTAATGGCATTTTTAGCGCCCAGTTGCACGCCGCCGCAATCATCGACGAGCCACCACAAGCTCAACAAGGGGAAGCGGACCAATCGCACACGCCGGCACCCCCTCTCCTGACCCAGTCATCTACTTTCACTGCCCTACCTCGACCCCACCCAAACCCTCTCCTATTTTGCGTGCTCCTTGTAAAGTCCGAAGACTTCCTTGTGCGGTGGACCAGGCTTCAATTATAGCGAAGGAGAACACGCCGAAGAGCCGAGAGCAGCGCGCCTTCCACTCCGTTTATTTCAGCACGAAGACCAAGATCTCCCGTGCCACGCGCGCTCTATCGCTGCACTTCGTCTTTCTTTCTTTCTTTTTGTGCGAGCTACTTCTCTTCTACTATCAACACTATCGGCCTAGGAAGTGCTACTCCTCGCCTGTGGTCAGTAAATCACATAAGGAGGACGAGTCGCCGTAGGCAATGCTATTCGCTTTGAAACCAAAGGCCAACCTCTATAAACGGAGGGAGCGTCTAACTGGGATGTTGAACCAACCTTGCGGTGAGCGCCCGCACTTGCGTTGGCGGTTGCGTAAACTTGAGGTCTGGAGATTAGAATAAAGTCACAATGAAATAATTTCACATTATAGCGGCCCTGTAAAACTTGTATGAAAGGAACAAGGGTGCGTTTTACTATAGATATCTTAAAGAAAAAACCATTTGAAATGGTAGCTTAATTTTATTACTGTATTGCAAAAATAATGAAGCAGCTTTATTCCATGGTGCTCCCATGTTCATCACCATTTATACTTTTCACATATTATATTTTGTTAGCGGAAATTTGTCAGAGTTCCATTGCTTAAACAGAAGTAGAGAAACCATATTCAAAGATAAAACACAAACTATGAGCTTCATACTCATTTACTTAAACTAATAACGTTACAGCAACCCGACATATAATCATCATTATAATCATCATAATCATCATCATAAGCCTATTTTATATCCACTGCAGGACGAAGGTGTTTCCCTGCGATCTCCAATTACTCCTGTCCAGCACCAATCGATTCCAACTAGCTCTCGGGCATTTCCTAATTTCATCGCCCCCCCCCCCCCCAGTTTTCTGCCGTCCTCGACTGCGCTTCCCTTCTCTTGGCACAAATTCTCTAGCCCAATGGTACACAGATTATTTAACCTACACATTACATGACCTGCCCAGCTCCATTTAAGTGAAAATTAAGGCATTGATAAATTAAGCGCCTAAATAGCGGCATGTGAAATACAAGTATTCCGTTTGTCTTGGTTAATCGCGCCACGTACATTGTTTAATATAATCGAATATTTAAAAAAATGCGTTGATCTTTGTACATACGCCTTGCAAACTCACTGGCTGCAATTCGTAAATTGCAATATGTTACATAAAGTAATTAAATAAGAAGTTAATTAGTTGAATATGTGTTTCGATTTTTCTTGCATGTATTGTCTACCCTTTATGAATAATCGAGCTCAAGACTACAATTATGCTATCTGTCACCGGCCATGTTTTTAAAGTTAAGTAAAACTTAAGAGGGATCACTTGGCATAGGAAGGCTACCTAAAGCGTAGCACTTGGCAGTTCTGCGAAATGCCAGGAGGTTTACGATGCTGACTTCGTGACTATGCACGTTCATATCAGAAAGGAAGTTCAAGACAAAGACCAAAGTGTTACAAGTATACTGCGTGCTTCACATTCGAAGACTGTTCGTTCTCCACAATCGAAACCCTAGTCGATTTTCACCAGGAGGACTGAGAGGCGTAGCTTTCTAAAATACAAAATGCAGCATCAAGTGCGGACGGCTCAACTGCTTTAGGATGTTCATCGTTCCACCTCACGTCATGTATGCACTAATTCAAGAGTTTGTAGTTGTAGGGAGGCCGGCAGCACATTTTTCGTCAACATTTCGAAAACCATTACAGATCAACGAATATTCCATCAACCAAGAATAACTGCCCTGAACGGGGAAGAAATCTATTTGTACGCTTTGAAAAGACGTCCTGGTGGTCGTGATGGTGTTGAAGCAGATGGTTTCGAAGGAAAACGCTACGTTCTCAGTGGAGAACTGAGTCTTTTTACCTCATGAAAGATGGCTGTTCATCCACAGGACCGCTACTGCATGGGACGCTTAGGTCTGGCTAAATTATTCTGAGAGTTTCCTGTGTGACATCAAGACTGTTTGAAAAAGCTGCAAACATTACTCTTGGGTCTTCAATCTCCCGTTTCGCGTTTTATTGCAGCGACTTGCTCTGAGCTTTGGCGTTTTTTGAGCCCTGAAACAAACGCCGAAAAATGTGTCTTATGAAAAGCGTTTACTTTTCACGTCAGAGATGTTCACGCAGCTAGATTATTTTACGATTCCTGCAATCACGCCCGTCCGTGAAACCTTGGAACCGGCGGTAACAACCTTGTCTCTGATATCTTAAGGCGAACTGCTATACATTAAATAGTTCAAACGTAAAGCATGTAAAAGATAAAAGCACAACCTCAGCTGCTAAAGTAGCGAAAACGCACTGCTTATTAATATACGCCTTGACTTAAGGCGTTGTCTAATGTAAGACGCGACGCAGCTATGCGTAGGCAGTCAAGAAAAACGGTTTTCGTCTGTAAACAGACATTCTCCATCGGCTCCCTATTGCAGATGTAGCTGTGGGTCCTACGACAGACTTTTATGGTTGTTAGTTGTCAAACAATTCAAAAACAAGCAAGAGGTGAGTAGGAAATAAAAACTCTTAGATCCCTTATATTAGAAAACAGAACGGGATCCCGCTGTTCCCGTCGTCCCAGAGCTCAACTGCTCCTATTTCAAACAGCGCATTAGGCCGTCTGCTCCCTCAGGCATTGATCGGAACCGCTTGGCGACGGTGTTGGGAGACGCTTCAACGCCCCGCTCACTCCCGACGTCTCATCACCATTTCCTGCCGCTCTTCGTTGTCGCATTTCTTTTGACTCTTGTTCTGTTATCCGTGAACGTTTTTAAGTTTGCAGCTTGCATTTAGCAGCACATACTTTTTTTTCGCGAGAAAGTTGCGTGTCTTCCTACTCACCGTTCACCGCTCCGACTCTAGAAGATCGTGCAAACAGTATTCCACTCACGTCTCAGCCGGCAAGCCTCATAAATGAGATGGTTTCTTTGCCAATGTTGGACTGAACAAAAAAAAAAGGAGCATTTCGGTATCTCCTTGGTTTTAAGCTTGTTTCAAATTGAGTGAGACAAATAAGTAAAGGTTGTTTCGTCCGTCTATACCTATAAAAAAGCACTTATTGACTCAAGTGACATGCGATCTTAAGTGTGTTATTGCACCTTGCGGATTTTACTTAAGCGCTAAGCATACAGATCTGCTATGGGTTTAAACTCATTTTCCAGTTGGACTATCGTCATATGTATTCGAAAGAGAGATACTGTAATGTTAGCAAATGTGGAGAGGTCGGCTAGAAGACCGTGTATGCATTTTGGAACTTGAAGCTAGAATTTGTGAATGGAAACAGACGACAAAAGCGAATTGTTCAGAGCCGACTATGCTATGCTACTACGACTTTAGCGACGTGTATAATGTATAATGGACACGTCTATTGTTTTGTTTTTGTTTCAGTTTCTTTTGTAAGAAAAGTGAAAATGATTGATTGACTGACTGATGATAAACAGATCTCATCTGCGTCTTTCGTATAGTTCGGCATGCGTATGTTTACAAAGATATCATTCACCAAAGTCTTGCTAGCACTCAGTGTGTTGCTTGTGCCTTTGTGCAAGCTTACAGACATGCATATTTCATTCATTTCTTGGATGTCCTACAGACTAGCCAGAACAATAACTTGGGATTCTGAAGTATTAAGAATTTGATTATGCAGGGTGCCGTGTTTAAAAGTGTGTACAACTACGCTGCCGTACATGAAAACACAAGGCATCACAGAGATACCACTGATACTGGCAGTGTATGGCATCACGGGACTTGTGTTGAGTATCATTTTTAGTAAGCGGTGTAGCGGGCCTTTATACAGGGTTTCCCAGCTAACTTTAACCAGAGCTCGAAAATATGCGAATGCTACGTAGCTGGACAGAACCAAGGTAATGATGTTTACCGTCGAATGGAGATAATGAAATTAAATTTTCGTTCCACCTAAGTAGATAATTAGTCTTACTTAATTAATCAAGTTCTCAAATATTATAATTAGGTGAAAAGTGTCAATGAAAAAAATTACCGACGATTACGTTACTTCTAATGCGAAATTTGAGCGCAGCAAATAAGCTGTTTCACCTTTTCGATAGATTGAGGCAAAGAAATCGAGCAACACATGTATGCGCTATCACAGAATTTTTTTTTATTTTTCACACGTATTCCTTTAACAAAGACTCCACTAACAGTTCTTGACAGTCATGAAGGAAGCTTTGTGGTCGGAGAAATAGACTGATATATGTTCGACTTGGTACACCAATGCTTGATTCTCAAAGACGAGATCTATACAAGTGCCTCGCGAGGTTGTCACAGCCGTGGGACGCGTTACGAGCGAGAGTAACGGGATGTTCTCCCGCATAAGTGTTAGGAAATTGCTGTTTGTCTTTATGTCAAGCCGCCACCGATCTGGCTCTCTGATTGCCACCGCACAGGGCGAACGGCAGCGGCAATTTCGGCTCGGGCGGTGCACATATACAGATCCGCCGCCACCGATCTGGCTCTCTGATTGCCACCGCACAGGGGTTGCATTGGAGGAGGAGCGAAGAAAGGAATTAAGTTCGAACCGGCGCTTTGACAACCGGAGACTCGCAGGAAGAGGGGGGAGGGGGGCGGCGTGTACACCCAGCGGCAAACGATGGGGGCAGAAGCGCGCGCAGCAAGCGGACAACACGATAAAGGGAGGAGGGAAGAGATAGCAGCGACTGACTGATGCCGCTGACGCCGATAGTGAGTCAACCCCAGCTGCGGAGTTGGTTTCAGGGACAACGAATAACCGGCGCGTCGGCAACTGAAGAGCACCCTATCCGCCACACAAGAACAGGGGGGGGGGACCCTTTCCTCCTCTTTCTGCATGGCGGCCACGGTGTTCTATGCAGTCACGTTATCTTGACTCTCTAGCGGCGTCAGCGGCATCCAGCGGTATCAGTCGGTCGCTGCTAGCGCTGGGGGGATGAAAGGGGGGCGGAGCTGGTTACGAGGCCGACGACGACGCGAAACCCAGGAACGGACGCCAAAGAGCTGCGCTCTAAAACTCTCGAGACAGCTTTCTGTTGCTCAATACGTTCTACATAAAAGTGTTTTTTTTCCAAGTGTTAAAAAAGCCCGTGAATACACTCAAAGTGCCTCGAACGGCCAATCGCGAGGAAATTTTGGGCACACAAGAGGGCATTTGTTGCGTGCAAAGAACTGCCAGCGCTGCTTCAAGACCCGGGTACATGATGCGACTCTCAGGAACTGCCGCGTAAACATAACACAGCTTTTAAAGTAGATTCACTCAGACCCAGCGCGTGCGTGCGCGAGCTCACCGCGGTTTTCCTTACCCTCCCTCCCTCTCTCTCTCTCTTATCTTTCTATTCTTTCTTTGTCCTCCCCCAGAGTAGGGTAGCCAACCAGACGCCTTTCTGGTTAATATCTCTGCTTTTTCTCTGTATTTCCTCCTAATTAGAGTAGACGTGTAATGTGTACATATATGATTACCTCTTGTGTTATTTTTGTCACTAATATGAATGCTAGTACTGTTGGGCTGTACTGCCAGTTGGCGTGTTTGCTGTAAGGCCTCGAAGACTTTCAAGCCACGTTCTGTGACTTTCGTTCCGAGCTGCTCTTACCTGTGTTGTTGCGGAGAGTAATAAACTTCAACTTAAACGATTTCCCTTTACGTTTCCGATGATCTCATAGAAAACGAGGTAGAGGCACCACCGTAGCTGTCTATGGCGCTGGAGTGCGCAGTGTGCGGATGCAGCCATCATTGCGCCAGCACTGTGTAGTCCACAGATTGAGAGTCCTGCGCAAACGCTATGGTGAGCAAAGACGAGAAAGAGAGAGAGTGAAAGAAAGAGAAGGGCATTGGCGAGATAGCAGTGAGGATAACTCGGTGGGTTTCGCTGGGTGGCAAATAAATGCAACAGCTACGACGACCATGGCACTATGTGAACCAAGTGTAATAAGCTAGCTAAAGCTTTTACATTAGCGTAACTACTTCTCGCAGGACCTTTAATATGCCTAAAACGTAATTACGCGCTTGCTTCTTTCATTCTGCTGGATGTGTTCTGCGAACTCTTCGGGTGATGAATGGCTCCCGGTGTTTTCCTAATTATTGCGCATCAACACTGTTTTCTGCGGAGCACGGAACTCATTCCGCCGGCTGCTAGAAAGAGAAATATTTCCCAAAGTGTTCAATCCCATGAGACTAACACATTAGGAAATGTTTACGTGACCTAACGAAATGACGGCAAGCGAGAAAAACAACGACAACAAAAGCGATCGCAACTGTGTTATTGTACGACTTCTAAGCGGTAGAGGAAGTTCCATTAAAACGTCGAATTTCCAGACATCGAGCCGCTTTCCGCTCCGCTTCGTGGCTGAGATGCTTCGTGGGACAGCTGCGCACAAAGGTGCGGGCGTAGCGAGCGAAATCGATCGCGCAGAAGCGTTGGTGGCTAATGCGTTCTTGCGGAAACCGCAGGCGTCGGCCGTTAAAGCAGAACAACACAGGCTGTCGAAGTTCTCGCTGGCATGCGGCTGCAGCGAAGAGGTACACAATGCACAGTGTGGACCAAGGAGGTGGGAGAACAAAAAAAAAGGTAACCATGGATTGCGGTCGTTGTATAGCTTCGAAAATCGGTGCACCGGATGTGGCCTCTGGACGCATAATTGACCTCTGTTTCGGCAGACGCGCGAGCGGAGGGGGCCGTATCAAAATGCGTTTTTCAAAGACGGCTTCACGTGGCAGGCTGGCCGTACGAGAACGCTTGGCTGAAGCATATTGTTGCTAAACCTATATTATCGCTACGTAACTTCGACCACGCATGAATGGAACGTGTTTCCGCTTCACGTACGTTTTTTCTTTCTTGCGCCACAGAAACGAAAACTGTTAGAAAGGGCTTTTGTTTCGCTAAAAATGAGAATGTTTGTTTGAAACATTAACCAGCCGAAGAACTTTCCTAGTAAGCATGTCTTCATTATAGTTTACATATAGCCTTGTTTAGGCCATTTGTATAAAACTTAGGCATTAATTTAATAGGACTTGGAAAGATATTTTGTAAGGATATTATTCTTCCGGTTCTATTTATTTCATGACAGTTTTCGCGCCATATTAAGCATTACTGGCAGTATCGTGGTTTCTTGCATACCAGGCAAGAGCCCCAAAAGTGTGAAAATAAAAAAAAATCTTTTCAGAGTGCAATCCCCGCTCACGAATACCAGCAACAAGTGACGGATATCTGCAGCATTTAGGATCGAAAACGTTTAAGTTTCATTTGGCATTGCACCGTGTTATGTCACACAGTACAAAAAAAGAAAAACAATTGACGTATTTTAGCGGCCGATAGGTCAGTGAGATGGGTCGGTTGGAGCCTGCTTGGCTGCTTGGTCGACAACGAGTAGTGGCGACCATCCTGAAATCTTGTTGCCAATGTCACCCGCATCACTTACAGCATCACTGGTCACAAACTATGCCTATAGTTGCCTTCTTTGGATTGTATTATACGATGAAGAATGCGCTTTCATAAGAATCACAGACTCGTATTTCAACAACACACTCAGTTGGAATAAATTATACTATAGAGTAAAAAAAAGGAAAAAGAGAATGAACTAAAATCCTCATTAACCTCGCAAAATATTTCCAACTTTTCTTTTCGTCTTGCACGAATATTTTCAGAGCCAACGTAGAGATAAGGAAGTGTTCGCGATAAGCCGGGAAGAAACACTCTTCATTCCTTCACACACGTACGGAGCTAGCAAGTTCGGCATATCTAGTGCACCCAATTCACACTCATACTTTCACCCGCTCTTTCGTCCTTGAAACACCCGCGTCGTTTGTATAGCTTAAACTTCGATCCTTTCGCGTTACCGTTTCACCAGCGACGGACAGCCCTGCACGTGAGCCAGTTCAAGGTGACCCTCCTGCGACGACGGGGCGCTGTGGCTTTTGGGCGTGGCTTGGCAAACGGGCTCGCTGTATAGGCGGCCCTGTCGTGGCCAGCGACCGTCCATACATAAAGGATTCGCTGTCGCGCCTGCCTACAGCGCGCGACAAAAGATAAAGCAAGAAATAAAACAAACAAAAAGAAAACCCAAAGCGGCAAAGACAGAGCCAGCTGCGCCATGAAATGCGTGGCGGGTAAAGGCAACGCATTACCGCTTTCGTGCTAGTCGACCATCCATGCCATGCACCGCTCGTTTATTAAAGGGCGTGTGCTGACGACCGAACGGAATGGCTGCCGGGTGGTGAGGGCGCCTGAACATGCTGGCGTTGCTATTTCTTCGGTGTGCGCACACGCTTGCTTAGCCATCATTTTCGCTGAATGAACTTGCCTGCGGCTTATAGCTGTTGCCATAGGGCACATATGCGAAGCCAGGAGACCAAGCTACACTCAGCAAGCGATGGCGCCATCCTTTCTACGGATTTATCAAACGCAACAGTGTTGTGAGGGTGTGGCGGCACTTCATAGTCGCTCACCATTTCAGAGTGCAGAATAAACGACGCGAGAAAAATATAGAAGGGGAACTACTGGTCATCAGCTAAAGGGACCACTCCCATATTATCTCTCATTTTTATCTCATCGAGTGAAGACGCCCTACGAATTATTGCAAGCTGTTCAACGCAAACATTGCTGCAATGCACGCACCGTGCAATGCGCAGTGCTTTCCGTTTGGCGGCTCAGAGTCCATTCAGGACGATAAAGAAACAAGACAAATGATATTGCATAGTTTTTCTTGGGTAACAAAGAGCCCGTCACCCCTGCTTACGCCGCTCGAAGAGCCACTGCCTTACTCTCCCTCAATATATTGAAGCGGAGCTTTCTTTGCTTCACATATCGAATACATCCAGGTGCTCCGTATCATAATGGTGTCATCTTTTTTTGTCTGCGTTAAGAGGCCGCTGAAGTAGAGTGAGAGAGAGAGAAATAAAATTGGCGAAGACATGGATGTTAACCAAATAAGAAACAACCGATTAGCTACCCTATTATGCGGGAGAAGTAGAGGGAGAAGGCACCTGTTCAACCCCCTTGTGGGGCAAGTTCCGAAAGTTCGAAAATGAATGCGTATACGTATTAATTATGTAGTTGTTTCGCATGGAGGCTACAATCTTTAACTTTCAACTTGAGGTGTCGGCTGCGCCACGATGCGTTAGATGCATCCAGGTTAAGACGGCAGGTCTGAAAGTTAGTCCAGACTGCGCCTTAGTGTCTCAGCTCGGTCGCGGTTCACAGTTCGTTCAAATTTATTGTTCATCTAATGCTTTCCGCTAATGACACCCGAATAAAGGGAATGGCCTGGCCAACAGCTGCAATCATCGGCGAGTTTAGTGTCTGGAGACCCATGGTTTGTCCCACCACCGTTCCCGAGATTTATTACTTAGTGATCGTGGCTTTCTGTTTGATCAAATCTTATTCTTCAGAAATAAAAGAAGAGGCCGCCGGTTAATATATTGACACAACAGTTGAAAGCTCTATATTAGACACTAACTATAGGTCTCTGGCTCACAGAGAAGTACACACTGTCATTTCCTATGTAGCGGAGTCTTTTTCAAGCGAAAAAATAATCATAATGGACGAAACATCTCCTTATGGTCTTCAGCTGTCTGCGGATCGCAGTTATGAAGGAATGTGACATATTTGCTCGAAGGCGATCAACTCCATATTCTTTAATCTAAGGCTTCCGAGGCTGAGAAATTGGTGCTGGTCATCGCTTATCGAATGACAGCCAATGTCGTTCAAACGCACCCCGTCAATTTTAGCGACAGGTTACAGAGGCCAGTTTCAACGCTTCGTTGAGCAGCGATGTCGCCCTTTCACGTAGAAATTCCTTACGCCATGCTCTGCGCTTCTGTCCCGAGCCAGACGTTGCGGCTCAATGGATAAGGCGTTCCACGGCTGTGCTCGAGGTCGCCACTTCTATTCCAGGCTGCGGCGGATATGCATGGCTACAAGAACAATGAGCAAAAGAAATGCAAGATCATTAAGCTTCTAGTGGACGTCGAAGAAATACAAACACACATATTATCAAACCATCCTCGACTCGAAGCTCTTCCTTCGCTCAACCCAGTTGATTCATCCCTATGCCACTCCTCGACTGAAGAACACAACACGCTTCTAAAGAATTGGCGTGAAGTTCCAATGAAGCACAGTGGACACTTCTGTCAAAAGGCGGTGCTGACAGCCACTTTCTTCGGTCGTGATGGAGTGTTGAGCGGAGGAACATAATTACATACGGGGGAAAACCTTCCTGAGCGAGTTAGGGGTAAGGATGACGTGCATTAAGCGTGTAAATTATTGTTAGAGCAGTGCAGAAGCGAGAACGTGTGATTGACGTCAACTAGAAGATAAATCGCTATCCAAATTTTTGTCAGATATTATCATTAGCATCATAATATTATCATCGCCTCTCTATAATAATAATAATAATAATAATAATAATAATAATAATAATAATAATAATAATAATAATAATAATAATAATAATAATAATAATAATAATAATCAATACTCCGCGGCACCTACCCAATGTTCCTAGTTTAATTGGGACCAGTCTTAAGCAATTAGATCCGCACGAGAAGCGTAACTTCTACGAAAAACATCGTACAACTTCCACAGCTTTCTACTCGTCGCAAATGCTCTCGCCTAACTCTGTTTCATAAAATATACTTCCATAATTCATATCATCATCATATCACTCATATCATCATCATATATCATGTCGCATGGATCGGATCCCGGCCACGGCGGCTGCATTTCGATGGGGGCGAAATGCGAAAACACCCGTGTGCTTAGATTTAGGTGCACGTTAAAGAACCCCAGGTGGTCAAAATTTCTGGAGTCCTCCACTACGGCGTGCCTCATAATCAGAAAGTGGTTTTGGCACGTAAAACCCCAAATATTATTATTATTATTATTATGTCGCACTGGAGCTTGTCATGAGTCTTTCCTTCCGAAGACGCGTCAAGAATGGTACCACCTTCCTGGCGCGTTGATTGCTGTTTAAGACCACGCACAATTTCGTACGGCCATAATCGACACCATCGCTTCAGGCTTTACATGTCTATGACTACGCCACTTGCTGCCTTCTTTGTTTTCTTTGTTTTGCAACTTTTTTTTACTCCCCCCCTCCCCTCTGTAATACCTTGTGGTCTTGAGGGTATAATAATTGAAATGAAGTGGCACTTATATTTAGACTGCACAATGTCGAGAACTGGCACAGGGAAGAGGTTAGAAACAGACATGCCTCATACGGAAAAGTGGGCGTAACTCGCATAGAAAACCTTCGTCTCGACAAAAAGAAAAGGAAGAAGCACTCATGCAGTGATCGTTAGGTGCAAGTTAGATAGGCCTAAATGATCAACATTATTCCGGAGTTCTCCTACAATCGCGTCTCAGAGATGGGTGACTGTGCAGCCTCCCATTTGAGAGTTTTCGCAGTGAAACAAGTAATATTCTTCTCTGCTAGTACGCTTTTCACTTTATCCTGTTGGATAATATACTCATTATTGAAACAATGAAGTTGTGTTCTTACGCCGTTTTGTAATGTAATGCGTATGACGTTGTATTAACAGCGATGCTGCTTAAACTGGTGTTCGGCAGGCGAACGTGCGCAGCAAAACCTCGCCGATTGATGACGTCATTGCACGCCGGCGCCGCTTCAGCGTAGATTTGCCTCCCCGCGCTGTACGACCGCCGCGCATGCGCAGATGCGGATCTAAGCCGTGACGTCACCACGGAGGTATAAAAGCAGCTCCGTTTCGCCGCCGCGCCGACACAACAGCCGGCTCTCCGACGAAGGGAGGGATGGGAAGAAGAGGAAGCGCGACGCGAAAGCCGCTACTCGAAAACGAATGCGACGACTTCGGTCCAATCCCGAATATCGCGCCGGTGAAGCGGCGACGAAACATCGACAAGTTGTAGAAAATCCGGAGTTACGAGCTCGCGTTACCGAGCAAGAGCGTGCGGGCAACCAGACGCGTCCACAAAACGATCCTGGCCTGCGAGTCGCGGAAAACTTTCAGTAGCACGTTCGGAAAGCCATGGGAGTTGCCGACGGATGGTTTGCCTCTTCATTGCTATTTGGGGGGCTACCGACGATACCACGCAGAGGACTTGACCGAGTCTCGAAGCATAACCACGCACAAAACTTGGCCGAGTCTCGAAGCGTAACCACGTAGAAAACTTTACTGAGTATCCAAGCATAGCCGTGCATAAACTTAGCCGAACCAAGAATAGCCTAGGTGACCAAGAATAGCCTAGCCTTCGCGCCCTTATTGCGTAGCTACCCAAATTTTTTTTCTTTATACCCACCCCTGCCATCTCTTAACATAAAGACAATAGTACTTGTGAACAAAATCAAATAAGTAAATCTAGGTTTTGCTTTCGGACGCTACAATAGAACGATCGATCGATCAATCAATCAATGATATCGGCGCTCCGTCATGATTATCTGCGCACTGGCGCATTCCTCATTGCCCGTGACTGAAGTGTCCCACTTCGTCGCGCGAGATTGTACCCACCGCGGTTTTGGCCACGATGACCTAGCATCGGTGAGGGATCGGATGGTGTCTTTCCAGGAGATCACCGCCCGCTATTCAATAAGCTGGAAGCTATACCCTGCAGGCGACAAATCTCTAAGTAAGGGACAGGAAGTCACGTAGCGGAGATTGCAAACGGGTACCTTCGCCAAATTAAAGCTTTATTCCAAAATTTATCCTCGGGAATACTCTGCAGTCTGCCCTGGTGCCATGACAGGCAAGCGGACATTAATCATATAATGTGGGCCTGCCTGACCAAACACCCTTCCCCCCCCCCCCCTCCCCGCCAAGAGGGCTCGCAATTTTAAACGCTTCTCTACTCAGCTCGGACACAGACCGGTAACATCGGGTCGTCCAGTAGGCTGAGGAGGACCCCAGGGACTGTGGGCTCCTGGCCGCTTAGCGACCTTTTGATCCTTGTTGCCAATAAAGTTTTACGAACGAATGAATCAAACAATCAATGAATCAGTCAGTCAATCGCCTGGAAATCGTTGTACGTTATAGTTTCTCGCCGCAACTTGCTTTTAATACGGGCTCTTGTATGCGTTCGACGCGGCGTCACTTTAATTCCGACTGCAGAGTCGAAACTCGGCAGAACAACGTGCGTAGTGTACTGTGTTCTATTTTAGACTTTAGATTTGTTCTGTTGCTCTTCCTTTCCTCTCTCCTCCCCTCCTTCCTATCTTCCATTTCTGTGTTGCTGTCATCTCCCTTCAGAAGAGTAGGCAGGCGTCGTGCCCCTTCCGGTGGCAGTTGCCAGCCTGCTCCTTGCTTTCCCTCTCCTGTTAACTGTGTATATGTGTTCAAAACAAATAATAATAATAATAATAATAATAATAATAATAATAATAATAATAATAATAATAATAATAATAATAATAATAATAATAATAATAATAATAATAATAATAATAATAATAATTTCTCGGGCGCTCTTATTGCCCAATTGCAGACTCATGCACTCGCTAATCGTGGTGCAACGCTCAGTCATTAACTCAACTATTCCCACCCCACATGCTCGCTCACCAGCTGACTTAGTTAATTCGACTTTGCGCGTACTCTTTCGCTCTGAACGGCAGTCCGAGCGTTAGCAAACTTAGGCAACCTCGCTCTTTCGCGTGCCCTGTCAGCGCCTGAGAAATAATAACGTAAACTTGCGGCGGAGAATGAGCGTCGCGCCTGTCGCTCATTCCTCGAAGCTGTTGCAATTAGTGGAGACGCGATGGGCCGCGGCCCACCAGTAGCAAAATGACAAAACCCGCGCGTGCCTCAGTGCCCGTTCGAGAGCGGTCGCCTCTAATCCAGCTCATGGTTGGTCGCAGAGTAACTACCTGTGGTGCGAGTGCTGCTTGAGGCCTTACGAAAGCGAGGCAAAACGCGGTTAGCGTTTGCAGTGCGCTATCATCTCAGATGAACGCTCTCTCCGTGTCTTTCTCTCTGTATCATTTTTTTTTTGCTTAACCTTCCCATTCCGTAAGCCGTCGTTTCTCATCGCTTATGCTGCCGTCTCTATGACTATGTTCGAATTCTTAATTAACGCTTCCACGGGACTAAATGCCGTCTTCTACATTTTCTCATTACCAGCACGCCACGATGGTTAGTTTTTTTTTTCTTCGATATTGTTCGTTATTTGCCGGTTCATACATCGCTTTGATTCTTTCTTCCGACACCACGACTTTAGCCATGACACTAAGGAGGCAGTTTCTCTCAACGTCGTCGCGGCTGTGAGAGGTACCTGGATAAAATATTACCTGGCCCGTGCTTTTAGGTGGTGTTCGTTGGTTCTCATGCGTGAATACCCCATTTTGTCTGCATGATAATTCTCGCTCATTTAAAACAGTTGGAGCAGTGGGTTAGACGGAACCAAGGAAATGTTGGCGTGGCTCTCGAGCCAATTTGATCCCCACCTTGAGGAAAAAATTTCTAGATAACGAAAGCTCTTCCACTTTTTCGCACTTCTTCCATAAAATCAGAGGGCGACTCCGGTAGCTGCAGCCTATGTATCTAACCGAGTCAGGTGGCGGAGACGAATAGCTATTTTTACGCAGAACCACCCTTCACTTCACTGACAAAGACATCAAGTGTCAATGGCGTCATCCACTTTACCTTAAATTTTATATAGCCATGCATTGCAAAGCTTAGTGGCGAAAGCCAAAATTATGAAATTCTTTTGAAAAACACTAACTTTGTTCAGAATTACTTCGCTGGCGCATCTGCGATTCTGTTTCATTCAGTCATATTTTCATTTCCCCCGTTGCTGTCCTGGTGTAACCATTACTGAATTACTTGCCGCAATTTTTTTTTTACCATCAGAATCTCACTCTTGCTCTTTGTTTATTTTTATCGGTAAAGTTTTACCATTCGAATGAGCTGGCATGACACTATTGCTGATATCGCTCGTTTTCTTGTTATGCATGACAAAGAATGACGTCGCAGGAAGTGGAATATAAATTTTTTTCGCTCACTGACAGCGCGCGCCTAACAAAATAGAAACAAGTTAAAATAATAGAAGAAAGTATGTATCCTTTTGGCTGAAACAAGAAAAAAGGATACACTTGCTGTCCCCAGTGGTGTCACCGTAGCAAGATCATGCATGATGGTATTATTAGCTTTTCTCTTGCCATAAACGCCAACTGAACAAAGAAGATGAACCAACTACGACGCCTCGAACATCAGTTTCTTTTTTCGCTTAACTTCCGCTCTAGATGCCGAAAAGGACAGAAGGCGCTGAGAAGTAAATATGAACCAAAAAAAAAAAAAAGGAAGCGCGAATATACGTCGGGCTTTTTCTGCGCCCGCAAATGTAAACGAACTAAATAAATGTTGTTCTTTTTCCCGTGCGTGACAAAATAATGGGATTGCCTCTAATTAAAGTCGAGCACAGTTGTTTCTGGGACATACGAAAGCGCATTTTGTTTTTTACTTTCGTTTCCGTACACCTTTGAGGCGCTCCTTTGTCGCTTGTTTGCCACACCGTTCATTTCACTAATCTCTCGCTATCTATCTATCTCCCGTTTTTTCTTCTCCATTCTGCACTCGTTGTTCACAAAGTCGTCTTGCCTTCTCCCTCTCGTATTCGTTTTCTTTTAGGCAATCCTGGTTATGAACGAACGCTCACATTCAGTATTAGCAGACTTACCGCGCTTATTTGCTTCTGTAGACGGAACAAACAGGCGCTTTCTTTTTCGTTTTCTTTCCTGATTTTTTTGCTGACGCAGTTCCTTTACTCAAACTTAATTGCCTCCGGCACACATCGCTTCAAATAAATGACGCACCGCGGCTAATTCTGGGTGTACCGCATAAGATGGCCTAATATTTGCATTGCAGATGAGGGCTGAGTGGGGAAGGCACCTGCAGCCCGACCAGCAGCCATATGCAGGTTCCAACCAGGGCAGGCTACAGTGATCTACTTTTCACTCGGCTTACTTTTCCCCCCACTATGTAGACACCCTTAGTTCATCATCATCATCATCATCAGCCTGGTTACGCCCACTGCAGGGCAAAGGCCTCTCCCATATTTCTCCAACAACCCCGGTCATGTACTACTTGTGGCCATGCCGTCCCTGCAAACTTCTTAATCTCATCCGCCCACCTAACTTTCTGCCGCCCCCTGCTACGCTTCCCTTCCCTTGGGATCCAGTCCGTAACCCTTAATGACCATCGGTTATCTTCCCTCCTCATTACATGTCCTGCCCATGCCCATTTCTTTTTCTTGATTTCAACTAAGATGTCATTAACTCGCGTTTGTTGCCTCACCCAATCCGCTCTTTTCTTATCCCTTAACGTTACACCTATCATTCTTCTTTCCATAGCTCGTTGCGTCGTCCTCAATTTGAGTAGAACCCTTTTCGTAAGCCTCCAGGTTTCTGCCCCGTAGTTGAGTACTGGTAAGACACAGCTATTATATACTTTTCTCTTCAGGGATAATGGCAACATGCTGTTCATGATCTGAGAATGCCAGCAAAACGCACCCCAGCCCATTCTTATTCTTCTGATTATTTCCGTCTCATGATCCGGATCCGCCGTCACTACCTGCCCTAAGTAGATGTATTTCCTTACGACTTCCAGTGCCTCGCTGCCTATTGGAAATTGCTGCTCTCTTCCGAGACTGTTAAACATTACTTTAGTTTTCTGCAGATTAATTTTAAGACCCACTCTTCTGCTTTGCCTCTCCAGGTGTGTGAGCATGCATTGCAATTGGTCCCCTGAGTTACTAAGCAAGGCGATATCATCAGCGAATCGCAAGGTACTATGGTATTCTCAATTAACTTTTATCCCCAATTCTTCCCACTCCAGGTCTCTGAATACCTCCTGTAAACACGCTGTGAATAGCATTGGAGAAATCGTATCTCCCTGCCTGACGCCTTTCTTTATTGGGATTTTGTTGCTTGCTTTATGGAGGACTACGGTGGCTGTGGAGGCGCTATAGATATCTTTCAGTATTTTTACATATGGCTCGTCTACACCCTGATTCCGTAATGCCTGCATGACCACTGAGGTTTCGACAGAATCAAACGCTTTCTCGTAATCAATGAAAGCTATATATAGGGGTTGGGTTGGTAGGGGTATATATAGGGGTATATATAGGGTAACACACTTAGTTACGCTTTAATAAAGTCATTACTACAAAAAACTAAGAGTTCGCAAGAAACTTGATGACATCGACAGCTGTTTCGCTGTTGCTGTCCAAGCTTTGTATGCACTCTCAGAGCTGGCGTTTGTTGCAGTGGTTCTTCAACAATAATTGTCGTCTCACTGTTCCAGTGATCTAATAACTGACGTGACCCGCCGCGATGACACAGTGGTTATGGTATATGCTGATGAGCACGAGATCGCGGGTTCGATTCCCGACCACGGTGGCCACCCGCCATGGTTGCTCAGTGGCTATGGTGTTGGACTGCTAGGCACGAGTTTGCGAGATCGAATCCTGGCCACGGCGACCGCATTTCGATGGTGGCGAAATGAGATAACACCCGTGTGCTTAGATTGAGGTGCATGGTAAAGAACCCCAGTCTGTAAAAATTAATCCGGAGTCCCCCACTACGGCTTGCCTCATGATGGGATCGTAGTTCTGGCACCTAAAACCCCATAAGTTAACCACGGTGGTTGCGTTTCCATGAAGGTGAAGTGCAAGAACGCCCGTATATTTTGATTCAGGCGCACGTTAAGGAACCCCAGGTGGTCAAATACCGAACCTTCAAGTACGGCGTTTCTAATAGCCAGAGTGTAGCTTTGGGACAATACGCCCGATGAATCAATATGCAGGGTGCCCCAGCTAACTTTAGCCAAAGCTTAAAAATATGCGAATGCCACGTAGCTGGACAGAACAAAGGGAATGTTGTTTGCCATCGCTTGGAGAAACTCAAACTATTTCCTTCATTCCGCCTAATTAGACCATTACTCTTACTTATTCAACTTCTCAAATATTATAATTAGATCAAAAGTGTCAATGAGAAAATTGTAGAACGCCATGAACAATTCTCGATACAGCTTTCTGTTCCTCAATACGTGCCGCAAAAACGTGTTTTTCCGAGCGAGAAAGTTGCCCGCGAATACACGCAAAGCGCCTCGAGCGGCCAGTTGCACGGTAATTTTGCGTGCATTTGCGCGCTTCTTTCACGCTCAGAAAAACATTTTATGTAGCACGTAACCTGTATCAGGAGCTTTTCATGTCGCTCTATAATTTTCTAATTGGCACTTTTGGTCTAATTAAAATATTTGTTAATGTGAATAATTAAGACTAATGATCTTATTAGGTGGAATGAAAAAAACAAAAACAAATATGATTTGAGTATGTCCGAGCGACGGCAAACAACGTTACCTTTCTTCTGTCCAGCTATGTGCCATTCGCATATTTTTAAACTCTGACTTAGTTCAGCTGGGACAGCCTGTATCAGTTGTCGCAAAAGATTGAAGCAAGAAAGACAATGAGCCGTATTGAACCTGAAATCTCTCCTTCCTTTCCTCTTTTTTTCGATGTGGGCGGCCTTAAAAAGTAAATAGATATCCCCTGCTTACAAGAATTGCGACCTCCTGCATCAACACCGCAATTGTCGAAGCGCTCAAACAGCATGACCTACTTTTACGCGAGGATCATGTTCGTATCGCCGCTACACTAGTATTAAACTGAAGTATCTACGTCAGAAGCTAAACTTTTGAAACAAGAAAAAAGCTCTGATTTGCGTAGCGAGTGCGCTGGTACATACGAGGATCTGACAGGTGTGTGCATTGTGCTGGCTACAGCAATGAAATATTTCTTAGTCTTTATATTTATCAACGAATGTTGTCCACACAAAAGCGCTACACCAGCGTCCTTCGTTCTGGTGGGTGCAATTCCAACAGCAAACTACCTAAGTCCAGAAGAGAGCAAAAACGAGAGGGACCCGAGCTTCAGTAGCAGCCAAAGGAAAAAGACAGCGTTCCTGCCTGCACTGAGCAGCGCTGAAACGACTTGTAGGATGCCTAATCCAAGCCTTGCGACCAACTTGGGACAAGAAGCTAATGACAGCGTTACAATCAGCTGTAAGCAACTGTCACACGTTTGCAACCATCCCCCTCCTTTCTCTACTGCCTTTGGGCACTGGAAGTATTCATAATAAATAAATAAATAAATAAATAAATAAATAAATAAATAAATAAATAAATAAATAAATAGTTGCCCTTCATTTCTTCGTTCTTCCTGTCCACTGGAATCTCTCTGCGGCATTTGAGTTCCCGTGTACCGTGTTTTCTTATTCTGTTTTCTTTTACTTTTCACTCGTCCTTCTCATTGCAAGACTATTTGTTTTACAACCGTTCATTAATAAGCGGGGCGCATCTTCCGTCTTTCTGTGCTGTCTTTCTTGCCGCACCTGTGCCCTTTGTAAGGCTGCCAACTTTTTTAAAGGTTTCGCTGCCTGCAGTCTCGACATTTCCGTCCGATATACTTTTTTGTATGATTTCGCACTAATTGTTTGTGGCCAGACCGAATTTATTGAAACGAATGTGGGCTGTGGGGTCTTAAGGCTTCAGAAAGGGCATACCTGCGCTCGTATCTCTAACAAAGACGTGTGACAAGGCCGGAGCAGTCTAGAAGTATAGAACTATCGTGGGAAGATGGCGGATAGAACAGTGTATCGAACACGATTGGAAGACACATTACGTCACTTGCCGAGACGGTGTTCTTAATTCGGGGGTATCCTAGCTTTAAATCAATGGCTTGTTTTCAGAAGTTTTTTATGAATGGTGGGTGCAATGAATGAAGAAGAAGGGTTGAGTAATACTTAGTTTGGTTAGATATTTGAGCACTTGAAGAGCCGGGTAGCAGACCGGACTTGCGTCTGGTTAGCATCCCTGCCTTTCCTAGGTTCTCTCTCTCTCTCTCTGTTTAGCCAGAAAAAATTACAATAGTGCATCAAGTGCATAATAACTAATTCCGTAAAAAAAACCATACGAAAGGAGGCAAGCTGCCATATTTGCGAAACTGTTAAAGGAAATGTGCACATTAGTCAACGACCTCACCAAACGCACGGGTGAGTAAAAGCGCTAGTTGGCGCTGCACCACCGATGCAATTCCGCTGCATAAGTTCAAAAAAAAATTAAATTATGGGGTTTTACGTGCCAAAACCACTTTCTGATTATGAGGCACGCCGTAGTGGAGGACTCCGGAAATTGCGACCACTTGGGGTTCCTTAACGGGCACCTAAATCTAAGTACCACGAGTGTTTTCGCATTTCGTCCCCTTCGAAATGCGGCCGCCGTAGCCGGGATTCGATCCCGCGACCTCGTGGCACTGTATAAGTCGACAAGCTGCCCTTTCCGCTGCAGTTCTCGCAATGTGAAATTTTCTTATTAATCTTATTAACCTGCTTGGAGACGTATAAAGTGCAGACTTACCTACTTCTCAGTTATTTTTTTTTTCGAATGTTGCGGAATAGAGAAGCCACAAAACATTTTTAAAAGCGGAACAGCGCTGGCCAAGTTAGAGGCATTCAACTGCTATGCCGCAATGGTTGGAAAGAAAGAATTCAATTCCGTACAAAATGCGCACGCAAGAAGGCTCTCAGCAGTGAAACAAACAAAGCACCATGCGGGGTAAGCCTGCTAAGACAGCATTAGGATGTAAAGACTTCCCAAAAATGAGACGAATTTTTCTGCGAAAATCAAACAGCAGTACCGTATGTAACAGCTAACAGCAATTCTCACCCTGAGCTACCTCTTTTCTAACACAACTCCCAAAGATCACAAAATCCCAGGTGTTCTCGGGAGATAATAATCAAGCTGTTAAACATAAGGACCGTCTTACCCGCACTCATTCTGTAAAATCACGCTGGGATTTAAGCCCCTTACAAACAGGGCGAGGCGAAGACCTCATATTAAAAAAAACAGTTCTGCATGAAGCAATTAGCAACAGTTCAGCATGCTCAAAGCTGCGCATAAAATAGGTTAAAGAACATCAATGGCGTGACTGCATGGTGTGACGAATTTACCAAGCCTCAAGAAATCAAGTCAGTCCTTGTAAGGATGAGCAGCATTAACGCACAATGTTATGCACTCGGACACTCCTGCACCCAAGCTAGGGCAACACGGTAAAAAGTTGCAAACGGTAGAAGTGGCAAGCGGCTTTCAGTGAACTAAGCGAACTGCCATTTACACTCATGTTGCACAATGCACAAGCGAAACCAAAACATGAGTGGGCCGTGATCAACTTCGTCTCTTACCCGTGAAAACATGATCGAGTGCAACAAACACCGAGTTGCGACAACATATATACCGCGCGAAACAAGAAATTTCCCGCCGAACTGCAACGGTCCATTGCTGCCCTCGCTCCCACTCATGAGGCCTCGCGGGAAATGACTAGAGCCGTGTCGCCTGCAAGTTATTGAAGGTATTTGAGCACCCCACCGCGCCACAAGTGTCCTTCGACATGCCTTGAAGCTTTGGCCACCACCCACATGCGAAAACTTGAATAAAACAGAGAATCACGAGCGTGGACGCAGAAAACTAGGGCGAACATCTGCCGCCTTTCCCGAGTGCACTTAGCAAGGTTGCCACCAGCGACGTGTCCGTCAGCGTGCACTACACGCATACCACCCTCAAACCACGACTGCCTGCCTACATGTGTTCGCGAGACGACGGGACAACACCCGCTGTTCTCGCACTTCAGCAGTACAAGCATGAGACGTGTGCATGTTGTATTTAGCAGGCATATTATTTTTGTCTTGGACATACTGCGGTTAAGTAGACCAAGCGGGTGGGGTTTACGTGAAAAATACATTGCGACGTCGACCATATGTTAACACAGTCGTAGTACGGATATAAGCAGACGTGCAGGACGAATTCACATATCATATATAAATGCACAACGCCAACAGCGAAATCAATTGAAATAGCAACGTTTATGGCGTTTGAAAGATCGAGTGCGCGCAGCACCGGAGTCAAAATGAATTGGATGCTTACAACTTGCTTACCTCTTCGTGACACGGGGGTGTTAAACAAAACGCCTTAAGAGGGAACTTTAGCTCAGGCCCAGTTCTGATGCCGCCTATTCAAATACACATAAAACGCAAAAATGGTTCTCTGAGATAAAGCCTGGAGCCATGGTATTGTCACGTTGTCGTGACGATAGACCAGATGTCACGGAGGCAGAAAAAGGCCCCCAAAAGAAACACTTTATTAGGCTGACTGGCGCCCACTAAGAACTGCACAACTCAGTGGTGGTTATAACAACAAGCATGCTCGGCTGTCGTCAATGAACAGAATATGACAGAGTGTCCGCCGTCTCGACCACGCTCAATTTAAAGCCGGCAGGGAACCTTCCAGGTAAGCCGTCAACGGCAACTACAACGATCTAGAACAATCTGGAAACACATGCGCGTGGCCACGATCATTCGTGTACTGTGTTCTACTTTAGTCTTTAGATTTGTCCTGTTGCTCTTCCTTTCCTCTTTCCTCCCTTCCTTCTTATCTTTCATTTCTGTGTTGCTGTCACCTCCCTTCAGAAGAGTAGGCAGGCGTTGTGCCCCTTCCGGTGGCAGTTGCCAGCCTGCTCCTCGCCTTCCCTTTCCTGTTAACTGTATATATGTGTATATGTGTTCAAAACAAATAATAATAATAATAATAATAATAAATGTAGGCGCACCTCGCATCAAAAAAAAAAAAAGAAAAAGAAATTAAGCCGCGTGCGGGAAGTTTTCAGCGCCATCAAAACAAACAATACGAACATCGTGGCAGTGTTGAAATTTGCTGCCTTTGAGAGAAACAAAACACTAAATTCTAGTGACTGCTGGAAGCGGAATTATGATTGCGGACCTGAATTTCCATATAGAATTGCCGAAAAACGATAAGTTTAATAAGGACAACCATTCCACTCTGTGAAGATGGAACGGCAGCCAAAGCTGACGACAGTCAAAGCTCCCAAACGAAAAGCTGCCATACCAATTTCACATTGTGGAATGGTTGTCATTTTTTGCATTGCGAGTCTGGCGTCGTTGCTCGCTCGAAGGTGCCCGGGCTCGCGATTGTCGTTTTCGTTCATCATCACGGGAACGTTCTTCGTCAGTGGTCGTCTCGCGTCGGCGTCGTTGCTGTTCCCTCCGGCACTCCTCGTACGCATGTTGTCCTTCGGGTGTACTAACTATAACTGTTCGCCCCATTGATAACGCGGCTGTTTTTAGGGCTGATACCTTTCCTACTTATATACTGCGATAACCTTGATGGTACGCTATCGTTCACGGCGAGCATTCTAATCCATTCTGCATTTTGACATCTGCGCCGCCGCACTGCGCCCTGTATGGGTTTGCTAAAAATTGCCAAGTCCGTTTTTGTTTTTGGATGCCGAAAAAACTACGGAAGGTTAGTCATATACAGCTTTCGCTGTAACAAAATAGAAGCACAATATTTACAAATCCGTAAAGCCTCATTCACACTATGCCGACAAGACACCGATATCGGTCTGCCGACTGTCGACGACCGCGTTTTTTCTTTCGTCTCAGCTCATCTGCCCCACTGCACCGACCGTGACAATCTGCCGACGGTCGGCGGAGAGCTCGGTGTCGGTACAGTGTGACAGAGGCGCCGATAAGAAGTAAAAAACGCTGTCGCGGACATTCGGCATACCGAAATCGGTGTCGTGTTGGCCTATAGTGTGAATGAGCCTTAACTGTGGGCTGAGGACAGGTATACCAGTTTGTACACTGAATCCATTAGAACATCAAAATCGGACAAATTTTATATATAAATTTATACCTTACGTGAGTTCGTTATAACATTTGGAAGGGTATTGCGAAAGTTCTGCTCAAATATTTGTGGTGTATTCAAGAGCCATATATAATACGTCAGCTTTGTGCGCTTTAGACGCGCTATTAGATGGAATTAACAAAAAGACGATATCACTTTTCATTGCTGAGTTACAGAGTTGTAAACTTGTTAGTTTCGTTTGCTGAAAATTTGAGATTTTCAGGAATTTTTATAAAAACTCTCCGCAAATAAATAAAACACCCGCTTCCTACAGTCAGGATGGAGCTTCTAACTTTTTGTTTTTAATACAACAAAGCTCATTAAATTCAGTACGGTGGTTGCCGGGAAAAACGCTTTCTCCCTTCCCATGTATTTAGACGGGAGCCCCCGAACTAAAGCTTCCTCTTAAGCACGACCCAAAGTGACGAGCAAGCATCGTCATCTAGGTTGTAATACTTGTGCGTGCTGTTACATCCTAAATGCTACTGCTTTCTGCACGATTATTTTATCACTTCTTATCTGACGTTCACATGCATGCGAATTCCAATTGGCATCCACATCATTTACCTGTTATCCTTGTGCACAGCATTCGCAGTACTTCACGGAATCAGCACAAAATCTAACACGAATACCGAAGGATGTTTGCTACAACTTCGCGCATATTGCGCCTGTTTTCACGACACGACAGCATCGTGACAGCGATGTCATCTGCATACGGCGAAAGAGTCCCTGCTGAATTATGGGGAAGAGGCGTGCCTGCATTTTGAGGCGCAGCGTCGAACAATTTCGCTTTGACGCACCTTGCTGGCTTCACGGTTGTAATCACTCAATTCTTTTTTTTTTTTTGCACTGCAGAAATCTTTGTCTAACTTCCCAGAGAACGAGGGCGGCTTAACGCTAGGTATTCGAGCTTGCCACCAGACACATCTCCACTGGAAAGTTTCTGCGCGGCGAAAAGCAGCTTTCTGCTACCCGCGGCTATCGATCAACATTGTTGTTGCCGTAAAAGAGAAGCAGCTAACTTAAAAATCAATAGTGGAAAATTTTCTTTCCATTCGACGCGTCGTAAAAAACAAAAGCCTTCTGAAGTATGTACTGTTATTTACGACTACAGGGGACCCAAAAAAGACAAAAACAATTAATGCCGGAAGAGATGACGTGACAGGTTGCTTTATGCAGCGAAATACGCTCCGCTTCTTGTGCTGCAGCTAGGTGGAGGCCACAAAGAGTGTTTGGTGTCTGCAGCGCCTCTTCGCGAGCGGTGGCCTAAGCTTCGCAGCATCGCGCTACGAAAACAAGCTGACGTGCACAACGAATAAGTATAGATATATTGAAAAAAAAAGGAAAGAAAGGCCAAATGTTGGGAGCAAGGTGATGCGGCGATGTCAGGCCGAGTGCGCTTGTCGTTGGCATAAGCAAGTGACGAGTAAGTGTCGTGCCGAGAAAGCAACTTGCGGCTTGTACTAAAAAAAAAAAAATAACAACACGCCCTATGATAGAAAAAAAAACAAACAACATACAAGAAGGTGTGCTTCAGAATGAAAAGTACACAAAAGGCAAGGACTAAGCTTTCTTTGTAACTTTACTGCTGACAGAATTTCGTATTTGAGAGCCTAACACACCACGAATAAAACCCAGCAAATTCCAGAAAAAACTGAAATGCATGCTAACAGAGGGTCTGAAATTGCATGGTGCCCTCATTTGCGACCTACATAAAAGGTTTCTGCGCGGGGAACGCAAAAGCACGTTTTTCTGTTTATATTGTTTTTTTCCTTTTTGTAGAAAGCAGCTTGCCTCGCACGACCGTTCTTACATCTCTAGCCTCATTTCTTGGCCACACGATGCATGAAAAGTGGAAACACCTTACATTGTTGTTTGTTTTTCTCATTCATGCTTCATCCTGCTTTCAAACTTTCTTTTCTGTTTATTTCTAGCTCTTGTGCTCTTCACGGACTTCGTAGCTTTCATGTTTTTGGCTAGAGGCAAAACACTTCCTGGCGCTTAGGCTTTCGCTGAGCATGAAATTTTGACAACAGCCGCCTGAACTTACTTGCTGCGACATCACGTGTTGAGATGTCCTGAGAGCTCCACACTCTGACCGCTGGTTCCTGGTTTATTTACTGCGCGCCCTGGTCAGTTAGAACTGAAAGCCTGAGGCAACATGCGCAACGGAGTAGAGCGGTAAGTTGGGCTGTTTGGTGGATGTTAATCTTGTAAAAATGGGGAGTTGTGGGGGAGTTGGAGGGCGAGGGAGGAGCTTTTTGTCCACTTCTTCTGTCCGTGTGTGTTTAGCGTGCTTTTTACAAGATGCGTAATAGAGCCAAGGAACTGGAAACGTGCTTTTCCTCGAGGCAGTGGTTCTTCTGCGTACGTTTTCAAGATAGATCTTCATTATATTTGTACATTGCATTTGATTACTGTGTATCAGAAGACGAATACCCATATTCATAAAGCATAACTGGACAACAAAGAGAAACGCTCTATTATTTGAGACTGATAATACTCACTCAAACTCTATTTTCTATAATTTAGGCGTAATCGGTTGATTACTAGACGAGGAAATGAAGGCCTTGTAAGTTCTAGTTTTTAAAGTTTAAAAACAAGTGCCCCAGTACATCTGTGTGGAGTCACAAATCCCAGAGTACTTTCGATTTAGGAACAATGTGGGGCTTAGTAAATGTCATAGAAATTTGCCAAGTACAGTCCTTGCTTTTCTTGCAATAGAATATGGCCTGTCTCGCTCGATAAAAATTTAATTACGCTCAAGCTAACGCCTTCACTATAGACTAGGTAACGGCGAGCTGCTGCGGAGTCGTCAAGGCGGCGTCACAACCCGCGTTCCTTCTTGCGTCTTTTCTCGCTAGTCTTTGTAATAAATTGCTTTTGTGACATTACAGGAGTCTCGCTACTGAGCCTCTTGTCGCGGTAAGAGAGGCTTCATTGGTATTGCAGCAGCATAATTTACCAATACAGTTGAAATAATTTTCTCTTTATTGTCATTTCAACGACCGTATTCGCACCCCTACTAGTCGCAATGTTGACAGTGCGCCCACAAGTGAGCCATCAAAGAATATTTCATCAGAAGTGAACACTAAACTTTCTCTTACTACTCAATGCCAGGAACTTCACAAAAGCAAATGACATGGTCCCGAGTCGCCTGCCTTCCATAGGCATCTGCAGTTACCACGGGAAACCAGATGCCGTGAGGCAAATCTGCACACTTTTCAGCGCCAGTTGATAGAGGAGATGTTATTGCTTGTTGAAGCGTTCACGTACATAAGTAGAGTAACATTTTACAAAGAGCAAAAGAGCTCACACAGAACTCACAGTTCACTGAAAGAAACGGAATCGAGCAGCGCGCGTGAGCTGCAGAACCGATAAAGAATTGCCTGAGATGAGCAGTGTGAATACCAGTCACAGAAAAGAATAGTCACTACGCCTGAGAACGCGTTAATGAGATGCGATGAGCTAGTTTAAGATATAAGCAAGGTTCGCGCAAACCAATAGAGATTCTGTTTAGTGCCAAACGAAGATCAGTCGAGGCAAAGAAAGAATATTGGAGGACAGTCAGATAAGTATCTGTCATTTCGTTGTCTTAAAATGGCTTCCGAGAGTGAGGACAGCTGAAAAACACAATTTTGGGCGCTAGCAAGAGACACGCAAGGGAGAGATACACGGACACACAGGCCGCCAACAACAAACTGATTTATTGAAATAGAAGGTGGGGCATGGTACAATTCCTGCGCACGCGCAACACAATAGATATGACGAGACAATAAATCATTATCTCTGCCATTACATCTGTGAGTCAAACAAGCGCATCTAAGTAGCATACAACGTGGCTGAGGTATCACACACATACACGGTACCTTCATTTTTTTTTAAAGATATAGCGTGCCTCCGACATTTCGCGAGCCTGTCGCTCTGTGTGTCTATGTGTCTCTCCATTGCGTGCGTCCTTTTAGCGCACAAAGATTATGCTTTCCCAATTGCATCAACTTGCCCAAGAAGAAGCTTTATTATGAGGAAAGCTGCACGAGTTGTTGCGGTCCCCTGATGAAACTGCTCGAAGGACAAACAGGAAAGGAAGCGTGCTGTTTTGTGAAATTTTCCTTTCGTGTTTTTGTTTTGCACTGTTTCATCTTGTTATTATAGCCGGTCGCGATAACGAACATAGGTGCATTCTACTTTCAAAATTCAAAGTAAGTACAAAATGCAATCGCACTGCCTAAAATTTCTGCCGTCGACTGCCGAAACACAGCGGTGCAGACCACAGTAACTTCTTTCATCTCGATTGAGTAGCGCGTGAAAACCAGCCTATATCACTATGTCAATGACGCTCTAAGGGCCTCACTGTAGCTTTGTAGGAACCTTGATTATCCTTTGTGCGGTACCCCGTTGGGGAAAGGTAATGGCACCGTGGCATTCGATTACGGCGTTTCCCGCTCCAAGCTCTTGGCGTGGTCATTATTGCAGCAGGAGCAGCAGGAGCAGCAGCAGCTGCGTATAGTGGAAATCATTCCCTCCAGCCTTCAGGAGTCGCCTCCACCGATGGTGCCGGAAAACCAGCAAACCAACAGAAAGAAAGAAAGAAAGAAAGAAAGAAAGAAAGAAAGAAAGAAAGAAAGAAAGGAAGAAAGAAAGAAAGAAAGAAAGAAAGAAAGTTAAAGAAAATGGCATAGCAGCCAGTCGTCTTCTACTCGCCGAAATCAGGCGCTGATCCCCCCCATTTTTTGAAAAAACGAGCAAACCACACAAATAAAACCAGTAATAGAAGAACCGTATAAGGGCGCGGAGGGAGCAATATAAATCGTGGATTCGCGGCATTCGTGATTTGGGCATTCGCCGGGCCCATTCGGTTGGATTTGTCTCGTTAAAGACATTGCTGCTGTCTTGGTCGTAATTTATCAACTTACGCGCCTACTGCCGTCTTTCCTTTCAGACAGACACTGCCGGCATCATAATGCTCTTCAAAACAGTGAATGTACTTCAACTGAAGATAATATCGGTGATGGTCCTGCACTGCTGTTTCTTGATTGCGCACTGAGAGAAAGTTTATTCTCTTTCACCGTGAAAAATGTGGTGATGAGGTGAACGTACTCGCGCGAACGAACTACGTTTGTAGAAAGATGGCAACATATTGTGAGAACCTGCAGGATATGTGCCAACAAATGACACTCTATGGTGTTTTAGAGCGTCGGCGTCTGCATAACCTAGCGAACGAGCACACTATGAAAGAGCGAACACGCAGCGCAGCGGGAGATGAAAGACGCGAGGGGAAAAGCGAAGGAGGAGGGTATGGCCAAACCGTGCGAAGAAAGGCATAGTGCGGCGGCAATAGCTACGAGATGGCGCCAGAGTAGGGCGCGTCGTCTGGGAGGTATGGCTGGGGCGGCTGCTGTGAAACGCGCCCACGCGTCACCCAATCGCTGCCTCTCGCGATCTCCAGATTATCGAGGCAGCCGCGCCACACTTCGCTTGCAACGTGCTGCACGAGACAGACTGTCCGCGCCAGCCACTATATCGCGAAATGAAAAATACGTATAGTGCTGTACGTACGTACAGAGCATGTCTACTGTTAGGGACGCGGTTTCTTTATCCGATGTTCTCTTCTTGTCAGGTGGTTTAACTGAGGGACTAAGCGCATGGCAAATCTTATTTATGCAGCTTCGGCTGGGCCCTGCAACGCTTTGTGGGAATTTGACAAGACTTAAACAGCCATATGGATGGTGATAGGGCTTGTATAAATTCAAGAGGGCACCAAGATGAGCAAATTTCGACATGCGTCTTCAACAAGCAGCATCTTCTTAGCCAGAAATTATTTCTCGGAGTAATTATTGAAGAATAATGAAAAGGATGACACGAGGTACAGGCTCATCCAGAAGTAGTACTGCCATTTTAGCGATCTTGTCGTTAGATTTAGCTACATTTTGGTCCGTTTTAGCGATAAATTTTCCCTTTAGGAATCTTCAAGCATCTACACTATATTACTAAATTCATTATTTATTACTCACCTGCTCGATAGTAAACGAATATGAAACGCTTTTGCAGGTGTGTTACGCTATAATGGTCTATATTATAGTGTTCGGAAACACAATCACTGGAACACAATCAATCGAGAGTTCCAGCGAGAATTTTAGCGACATTGGAGCAATATTTAGCAAAAATTTATCGACTTTGCCTCAGTTTAGTGGCATGCTCAAAAAAAGGGGTGGGCGCCAAGACTAACCGTGCAGTAATTCACCCCATCCACCGTTTGATCACAGCATGTGCTGGAGAGCCCCATCCTTCGCCCTTGACGCTGTCCATCTCCTTCTAACACGAGGTACCTATGTTGAAGGTATGTATCCTCGTAATGTGTCTTCGCAATTATCAGTGTTGATGTTGAGAAAAACCGCATTCAACCAGACGAGAAGCTTAAAGCTACAAATTTTGCAAACACTAAATAAACGCGAAGTTTTACCGGAAATCTGTGGAGTTTTTCTTTCTTTAATGTCAGCCGTTTTCGTAGACGGAAAATTCCTGAGTGCGGCGGTGGGCCCGGTATGAAATGTCTATGAATAAACAGCCTGGTATTCAAATGAGTTTTTTGCGAAGTAGTTATCAGTTACTATGGTCAAATAATGCGTTGCACATACCTCAGTTAAAATAGGCACAACATTTGTTGGTTGTCATTTATTACTATTTTGCCACTAATGCGCAATATTTTGCTTCTCACGTCGCGCTAACGCGGCTCCTCCACGTTGGCAGTCAGCTAGGAGTTTGTACGGCTGCAACACTGAAAGCTAATCAAGTGGAATCGCACCGCAGCGGGCGTATGGAATCCGTCACTAATAACAGTGACATGGTACATTAGAAATGTTTTGTAACTGTATAACATCTATAACTGCATATGATTAATTTGTGTTGACAAAAGGAACTTATTTGTATTTGGAAGGCCCGAATGGCCCGGGGCCCAGATTAACGGAACGCGACGGTGACGGGATGCGGCTGAGCTTGAGAGTATGCGGTTTGCTTGCGGTGAGACGAGGCCTGTAGTGAAGTTGCGGATAGGCGTTTTGGTGGCACTAATGATGCAAGCGGCCGTGGTCGTTGCGCAGGCTAAAGCGATGGAAGCTTCTTCGTCCTTTTCGGATTTTGTGCTGCGTATGTTGGTGGTGGTGGCATGGTTCGGCCCCGTGACCACAGCCAGGGCCATGGCCGGTAGTTGCAGGTACTCCTCGGCGTCTGTGTAAGCCACATGTGTGACCCTCTCGTAACGCTTGTTGAGTTGTCTCGCGCGGTCGGCGCGCTGTTCTGCATTGTAGGCAGGGTGCATATTGCGTGAGATGGGAGGGATGACGAACGTGTCTCGGAGATCCGGGGGCGTGGAGCTTGGCTCCTGTCTCCGTATGGTAATGGCTGTTCAAGGTGCGGAGGACATGGCGCTCAGTTTTTGTTTGTAAAAGCCGCTGGTAGTGTTCCATGCGCTGGGCCTCAATCAACTGATCAGTGGTGTTAAGTAGGCCCAATTTTGACAGCTTCTCATTCGCCGTTGATTGAGGGATGTGCAGGGCTTCCTCGTATGCCTTCTTTAAAATGACGTTAATCTTGCGTTTTTCGGTGTTGGAGAGGCATAGTAAGGGTGTGACGTACACGATGCGGCGTGTAATAGAGGCTTGTACCAATCTTATCAGGTTGTCCTCTTTCATTTCCGTGTTCTTGGTGGCAATCGCAGAGATGAGCCTTCCTACTTGAGCAGCTTGGTTGCTGAGTCGTCCTTGTGTTTTTTTTTTTTTTTTTTACGGTTTTGTTGTATATGGAGCCCTAGGCCTCGCAGGCAAGGCACGCAAAGTATGGGGCGTGGATTGACCTCCAGCGTGATGGGATGCGCGCTCTTCTGAGTCGTTGGGCGATGCGTAACGGAACCTAGGATGAGTCATTCTGATTCCGTTTTATGGCGAAACACTGGCAGCGATCGCAGGGTTTATCGTTGCCCTTCGACTTTTCGGCCGGTATTCAAACTTTGTATCCGTGCGACTCGACCCGGATGCGACATACGCGGGAATATGCCACGTTTCCCGGCGCGCTTCAAAAGCTACAGGACGCCGTGTAGGGCATGAAATGTCATCGCGCAGGTGTCACTGCGCTGCCCGTAAAGAGCGGCGCGGGTAAAACTACATCGTTCATAGCTACTGACACGCTAGTCGGTGATTCGTAATTTTAGAGAAGCAGCGCCCTGGGATGCAAGTCGGGTGCAATTTCGCGGTAAGTGCGAGAGAAATGAGTCAGCATTAAGCCGCACCTCTTAAGAGTCCCGGATTCATGGTTTAAATCGAGCTCTCCGCGTTGCAAAGTGTTGCTCAGGAGCTCACTCGATCCACGTCCTGCCTCCTCTAGGAGCGAAATGCAAGAGACGGTTGTGTGGAGCCGATCACCGTAAGAAGAAATTATATGGATTTTCTCAATAGCCTGCTTTTTACAACGTTTCCATAGGATGTTTATCATTTAAAACAACATTTTAGCAGTTCTCCAATTACTTCTAATTATTGGTCTAAGCTCAATATAAATATACTTTGAGTTTCTCAAGAGAAAGGGAACAAAACTAACCTAGTTTCATTTTTGTAGTGAGGACGTGGATTTTTGACGGATTGGCACAATTTAGCTGTAACACCCTAGTTATGAAGTAAAGAGTTTGGTGGCGTGGGTTGACAAACGTGGTTCTTGGTACAAAGGAACGACGTCACAATAGGGCAAACAATCGAACCGGAATTTATTGTTCCTTTCGCACAAGAAAGCTTTTATTTAAACAAGGTACTGCATCCGGGCGTAGGGCCCTTCTTGGAAATCCACAGTAAAACGTGTGAATGACGGCGATCCGGCCCGCTTTCCCGCGATAAGTATACGCATACGCTAACAACCGACGGTTCACGTACCTGGCAAAAAGTGCCAAGAACAAACCCTGCATTTGTAAGGATTCAAAGCGAGTTGATCCGCGCATGTTTACATACGAAAGATTCATCGCGTCGTCGTCACTCGGAAAGTTCCTTATATCGCAAACGCGTGTGCGCACCTTTCGAGATGCTACAAAAATAAACGCGCGTTTGCCGCAATACACGACAGCGCATCGCACCACGCGTGCTCCTCCTCGCGGCCGTGTGCACCAAAATGGCGCGCTGCCCGGTCGCCGCCGTTCGTGCCTACACCCTTACGCTATTCTTCAAAAGATTTATTTCGAGCGTGAGTCTTCGTTCGGAATGCCCAATCGTAACCCATCGTTATACGGTCTCAAAAGCAAAGGAAAAGGAAAACTGACTGCGGTACGGGCCATCGATTACGAGCGGCACAAACGCGGTCGCGTGTGTCGAAAGCGGCGGGGGCATGGACTCAAGCACCGAGTGAAGATCCTCATTATACACGTAAGGCGCACCTAGGGGCTTATAAAGACGGAGTCGCTGGGGTCAGAAGCACCAGAATAAGAAGCTGGAGAACGACCTCGTGGGCCTCATTGCGGGAGAGAGCCGAATGTTGTCATGCGACATCCGGACATCGGATGTTGAGTCCTGTTTTTCGATAAACAAAGTTAAATGTAACAAGAGCGTATTTAGACGCGGTTTTCTCACGCCGTCCTTGAGATATGAATTGTGAAGTCCGGAAACCTTTGACAGAGCATACATACCATGTTTAGTGGCTGTCCAAAGTTTGCAGATCGCAGAATCTGATATAACTTTCTGAATTATCAGGTGTTTTGCGACAGTATGGCCATAAAGACCATGCAAAATTGGATTGTTTGATTTTACGAGTAAACGTTGGAAACTGGAATATTTCAGCATGTGAGCCTAAACTGCAGGAATATTCAGTCTATTCTCAGACCTCAAGGTCAGTAAACTTTCGACGTCGACTGTAGATACCGTCACAAACTAGCGAGCCTAAAAAAAAATACGAATTCCATAAGAGTGTACAACTAGGTACATTGACGCGCTACACACTGTTATTAGCAAAAATGAAATTATTTACTCTCTAATATGAAACCTATCAAGATGATGTTGCATCCTTTTCCTTTCTTTTTTCTGTGCTGTGTGAATTTCAGCCACTCCGTAGTAATATATTTATGCATCCGCAAGCCGTATTTCCTTCTAGAGCGCGGCTCTAAACAAGGCTCGTACACTAAGGTATGCGCAGCGTGCTTTTGTTTGTTGTGAACGCGATTTCCATGCGGTGTTTGTCGGGCGTCGTTTACAACGAAATACGACACCATCCGCTAGTTACTCATGCTTGGAAACTGTGGCACATGCAGCGCGCGTAGACTGGTGTCCCGTTACCGTCAGAGCAGTTCAATGTTTCCACAGTCGCTTGGATCAGCAAAAATTCTAGATCAATTCTCAGCAGCAAACTGACGTATAGTAGCAAGTATATGCGCGTCTGCTATCAATCTATCCTGTGACAAGAAGAAATGGTGGGTTCGATCGTAGTGTTTGTCAGGCGCATTTATTTTCTTTACGTCGTAAGTGTGGGCTACTTCAACCTTCCGAAGCTCACTTTATCGCTTATTACGGGGAAAGATATTATTATTATTGCACTTTTTTTGCTTATGTATGGCTGCGATTCGCACAGAGAGTACGGAGTACTCTGCTAAAATTGTTTTTCTTTGGGGCACCTTGGTCTTTCACGTTGGCCAGTAGATGCCTGAATTTATCTTGGAACTGTCAACCGCCTTCGTGCATCGATGCTGATTTGCCGATTGGACTCGAGCTTCGACGAAGAGGAACGCGTCCTGTGTTGATTCTGTGCCCATATTAATTTGGCGAGCACGCATCTCAGGGCAGCCGTCTCAAGTCTGTTGACACTGTGGAATGATTCGCGTTGTCCTGCAACCTGCGATGTGCTTACTACGAGCAGCCGATTCTATAGGTGATGGACGTTCGTTATTCTGGCTGGCAGAATGGAGTGTTTATCGTGGACACGGTAGAATAGCGCTAGCACGCGGCCATTACGTCGTATTCGCGTGGTTGTGTTCGGTGTGTTGACACAGCCGAGAGCTTGATCCATCCCCCGGTTGCCCTTGGCTAAGGAGCGTACACACTAAAGAAAAGACAAACAAAAGTCAGTGGTCGTGGAGCACACCCTGCTATACCGATCAATTTCATCGCTTGTGTAGGTAAATAGCCGCCTACCTTATCTGCTTTTCTATTATTTGATCTTCGGTTGTATGTCTTCGTGACTATGCTTTCAGAGGACAACGTAACATGTTGTTGCTTTGTTTTCTTTCTGCATGATTTGTTTTTTTTCCCCAGTCGTGATAATTTAGTTCGCCGTCTAATTACTTAACAAGCACGGGGATCGGGCTATAGGTAACTTCGGACATCGCAAAATTGACGATGTCCGGAACAAAGAATACAACGCAGGCGCATTCTTTGTTCTGTATTTGATCATTTATGGCGCTTTCCGATATTGTAGTGACTTGAGATTGTCTGTACAAACATTCTCCGCTATAATTCCATGTATACAATAAACCAAAGACGCGTGCCGAGGTTTGCCTTGCTTGAACATAAGCGATTGTATCACTTGGTTCAGGCTCTGTTCAGGGGTTTGTCGTAAACAAACTACTCTGCAAGTACTGCTCTCTTTCTAGTACTTAAGGCCGGCATAATATTTATGCGCACGCAAAGACAACTGGATCTCAGGAACCGTAGACCCGCCGGACAACAAGTTGAGATATGCCCTCATTCTTTCATTAAGCTAAATGGTATAAAAGCAGTTGTTATACCGTGATTAAAACTAAGTGGCTACTCACTTTCTGCCCACGATGCCGGCGTTGTTAGCTTTATATTCTTATACTTATTTTACCCAGTCTGGTTCTGTTACTGACCTTCCCAGCCCACGGTTTGTCCGAACACTTTGTTGTCGTTTAGTGTACCGTATCTGCCTCGTGTATTTCAGCGTTCTGCCAGAAAGTTTTTAAACCGAAACGATTTAATGAACAACCCTGTCTCTAATTAATATGCTATCGTCGTTTTCGAGCCGTATTCCCATTCAGTAACTGGCACAAGCTGCGCTGTCGGAATGTAACAAAAAAAGAAAGGCCACAATATTTTTAAAGACGTATTCTGCGTCGCTTGTTCTTTCCCGCTTCCCCAATGAACAGCGCAAGAGCACTCGCGTGGCGTCGCTTTACTAGTCTTTATGAACGGCAGCGCTCGCAGCGGACCATATTGAAGTTCCGCCGTCTGTAGTCACCGCAGTAGAGGACGACAAGAGTGGTACCTACATTCACGAGTCAAAAGTGATGCGTGTAAATCGCTCTCACGCGTCGTCAAGCGTGCTTTGGGGAATGTATGTGGCTGCAGTCTTTACCTCCTCTTCTATTTTTCGCACATTCGAGCCCCTGCCATTTCCGCCTGTCTTGCATAACACGAGAATGGCAGCGGTGGCGGAGGTTATGGTGGTTATTGCGTTGTCTAAAAAGGGTTTCGCCTGGCAACCTTAGCAGGCAGTTCTTTCGTCTAATATGATGTGCTATTCCGCACACCCTTAAAGTCTGCCATCTGGCCATATTCAGAGCCAATCAGAGCGGATAAGGGAGACTGTAGCAGCACTGTGATCCAACCAGACATGACAATATTCAGAATTTCACCATAACGATCCAACAGAGCACTCAAGTTATAGCATGAACACGAAGGTATGTGACCAGGAAACCTGCACAACCGAGCAAGCCAAGCAGAACGCGAAGGGGTCTTCTTTTCACTGATTAGTTTTTGTCTGACAGTAAACTATGAAAGTTTGCCGAAAAACCACCAACGACTGTGCTTCATTGGTGGCGCAGGCCCTGTCACACCATAGTAACTTTGTTTTATTTATGCGCTTCCAACATATTAGATACTGAATAACGGTTGATTTCATTTCACACAAGTGTAAACAACAGTTCTGGTGATGTATAACTTGCGTCAACTACAGCAAGACGCAGGTTAACAAAAAGAGGGACGTTTGAAGTGATTAACAGTGGTAGAACAAGAAATGTCGCTGAATCCAAAGTTTCAACAAGGGACCTTGGCAAAATAACCTCGCAGAATTTACGACGATGTTGTATTTCAAGTGAATGTAACTGAGGGCTACAAATTCTGAACAGGAGTAACTCTAGGCGTAAGCCTGGACCGTATTCACAAAAGCTTGTCTTTCGTAATGATGAAACATCTTTCCATCGCACAAATAAAGAAGGATGAACAGAGAGGGACAAGACGCCGGCGTTCTTGTTGTCCCCTCTGCTCATCCTTCTTTATTTGTGCGATGGAAAGATGTGTCAAAATGATAATAATACCAACTGGCCCAGCTGCTCACGCTTATCGTACGCAATGAATGATCGCTATTGCATGGGCCACCTTCGCCATATAATAATACGTCCGGTCTCATGTCTGTTTGGCATCTCTTTACACGAATATTTTATAGTGTGAGAACGTTGTTGTGAATATGGGCCCTAAAGATCTCAACGCGAGAAGTGGTAGGCGGTAGTCTCAGTCAAATAAGCACGACACGAGAGAAAGGTAGAAAAATAATTACGGATGCGCTGTGATACACTGGAGGAGGATTAAGGGACAAGAAAAATAAGATCAATACACGATGTCATGCAATCACGCAAAAACCTGACGTCAGTGCCTTGTAAACATTATTCGTAGCGTCGAAGGTAAGAAAAGCATGGTTAGCTTACTGTTGCTCGTCGACGACTGTTGTTTACCTATGTGAGCTTACATTCAAAACAGCGTTTTCATTTTATTGATGTTTTGGTTTTCGAATATAGTTTATGACTGCTGGTTTGAGTGTGGGTGAACGAGAAGAAGGGGGGTACCGAGAGTCCCGACTTTTGCTAATCACTACCACTGCTTGCGCGTTCGTCGTCGCCTTCTTCCACAGCTGGCTCCGAGAGCGCTCATCATGCCGGCGTTCCCATACGGCCCCTCACTCTGCGAAGGCGCTGATGGCACTGGCCCACAGCCAGTCGGTGCGGTGATTCCGGCATAAAATTATTTGCCTCAATGTATCGCGAAATGAAAACACGTATACAGCTGCACTCAAATTTCGCATTACACAGCATCATAAACGTCGAACACATATGATATATGATATTTTGACATTTGAAGAGGCTTTAGCTTGTGATAGGTACGCTGCTCGGCACGAGTTGCTTAGCGCACAGTTGTGCTGCAGTCAACGGTGAACTCTCCGTTAGAGACGAAGTTAATTCGAAACCTTTGCGTTCGAGGAGGATCGTGCACTAATCGAGCAGCTTTAACGTTACTAAAGCTATTGCTCAATCTTTATAATAGTTAGAATCATCACTAGAGTCACTACTAAAATCATTACTCAAGCCATTACTAAAGTCAGTTTCCTGTGGCCACTGGTGAATGGCGTGAATTTCGCTATGTGAAATGGTCGGCCAGTTGAAAGGTGGCATCTGTCTTCACTGGCAATGCGAAGCTGGTTGGATTCTGATAATTAGAGAGAGAAAGCAGAGCACGGCATCGCAAACATATTTTCTTAACCCGACTTTTTGTTGCGCACCATAATTTTAGGGCCAAAATTGTTCTACAAATATAACAATACCCTTCGATACAGGCTATCGCATTCCCACTGGGAAAGAAACTTGTACCCGGCCGCTTCGAAATACCCGGCGTGTGCGTGTCAACAGGGACAGCGGGCTCAATATTAGCGAAGGCCAACGGCAGGCAATTGTTACGAGTCGCAAAGCTTCGTGAACTCGGTTGCTGATCTTCACGATATACGTTCTCTTGCTCCCACGCGGCCACGATATCTGCATAGGGGCCGCTACGTTAACATTCACGCCGCGTTCGCTTCGCTGGCCGCTTCCTAAACAAGCGAGCCCGGCGGGCGTGTGCCTGCAGCGGCTGACGCGGGCGCTTTGTCTTTGTGCTGTGCGACAACCACGGGGACACAGCTGCTGTCGCCGCGTGAGCATCGTAAACAGCATCGCGCTGCCGCTGGTGCGCGACCCGGGAATTAAGGGCCGGAGGAGCACACAATCTCGCCTCGGGCCGAGCCGCATCGAAGATTAATAGGGGAAACCAAGCCCGTTTTCACGCTTCCTCCCCTTTAGCCCTCTCCCCTTTACAAGCCGAGCGGCGGGATAATGCACCACGTACCACCCACATGCGAGTACCGTATGCAGGGTTTGTCCAAAGCGACTTAACGCGCGGATGTCGTTTGTGAGTCGGGTTAATTTGGAAAGTGCGGGTGGCGCACTGAACCGGGAAATGCGGGCGTGTTTTCGGCATGCCTCATCGACTAATGTTTTTCTCCAGACTTTTTCTTTCCCCGCCAGCCCTTTTAGGAACCCGCAAAACCATTTCGGCCGTATGGGATCTTACATGAATCATCCAGTGCTTTAACGAACATTGAGAGACTTAAAATTGTATCGTGCTCTGCTACGTTTAAACAAAACACGAAAGGTACTTGTCACCAGCGGACGATATATTGTCTGCAAAGCAAGACGTTTTCTCTGGATACGAAAATCGACACTTATGGCTCTGCCGGCGCAAGGTGACGTCATACGCCTTGTTGGTAAAACACGTTTGTTGCTAACACGATTGCTGCAATAAACAAAAGAAAGGCGAGAGAGAGAGAGAAAGAAAACAACATAGAAACGAAACAAATGCAAAACAGTGAGTGTAGATGTCCCGGCATGATAAGGAATATGAGAAACTGCGGTGGGAAAACACGGCGGTAAATTGAGTAGCCGAGGACCTGACTGGAGTGTGAGACCCTGGCGGCGACAAACATTGCACGATGCGGTCCTCCGGGGGAGAGAGGGAGCGCGTACCATCGTCTCAACCACGTCTTTGATGACGTGAGTCAAGCCACGTTTCGACATGTACGTAAAAATCGCTTCCAATTCATCCTACGCCAGAATCCATGTCCTATTTCATGTCAGACACTTGTCTTTTTTTCTTGCCGTTCCCCGAAACATCGCTACAATTCACATAGTTTTCTAGGCCAGATGCAGCACTCTTAAGACTCATTTATGCACATCACGGTACAAGAAGGACATTGACATAAAACGAAGTATCGTTAACAGATTGGAGGTTATATTGAAGTTGGCGTAAAAAGATGGCTCGACTCACGTCGTCTAAGCATGGAGGAAAAAGCGGAGCCTGCGCATTTCTCTTTCTGGGAGTATATAGAAAGGGCTAAAAATACCGACGAAAAATTTTTAGAAATAAGAAATGAAGACTTCAGAGCGTCTGCCACAGTCTCTATTAGAACAACGTACGTATCTTATGATGGGTGTGCAATTGGTGATATGTTTTTATGGTATAACATGGATGATTATAAAGGATGGCAGATACCAAGCGAACAAGGTTGGCGTATGAAGCGGTTTATTGAAGATGCACAACCCATGGCACATTCCCAGTGACCTAAGTTGACATAAACGTGCTTCATTGAAGTGTGCCACATACCGGGTTTCCATATCCAGTAATCTAAGTGGAGGTGAAAGAAGTTAAGGGAACAGCTATACATAAACAGTTACACGTACCCAGTAACACAAGTCGAGGTGACGAGTTTGACTCAAGTTGGCTCATTGAAAAGAAGTTCGTTGGAAAGCGGTACATGACAAGTGACATATGGTCAGTGACCCGAATTCGCATGAAATATGCACATTGAACCGGGCCACATCTCCAGTGGCAGATAGCCAGTGACCCAAGTCGACGTGAAAGAGGTTCCTTAAAGAGTGGCACATACCCCAATGCCACATATCCAGTGATTCAAGTTGGTCGCAAGGCCTGGGCCTCCCAATCGCCGGATTCCAAATAAAGTTATCACACACACACACACAAGTTGGTCGCACTGTTAGCTTCGAGCCCGGTTCCTTTAACACAGCAGCCCGATGCTTCAACCATTAGATCATGAAAAAGGTCAGCACGTCAGCATTTTCATCATCACGAACCTAGATGCTAGCAAGTGCATGAAGTATGCTAAAAATGCTAATCACTATAAAAACATTTTCGCAGGCATACGGTGAGATGGTAGGACGGTCGCCCCTCCGACCAACCTGACTTCGGGATTTCTACACGTTGAGAGCAAGGGAACAACGCCGATGGCCTATTTCTGACCTGTATAATGCAATCGCGTCAGCATGAAGATCACGATAAAGGCGATAACGAGACTCATTACGGAGACTGCGAAAACTAGCTGTAGCTGCCAAACTTGAACAGCTGTTGCAGAAAAAAAGAATCGGTGGGCTGGCGCGACATTGCAGAATCCCAACCGAATATTCTGCGAAGCTGTTTGAACGACTCTTCTGCTATTACAATGCTCTTATTACTAAAGACGAGTGGATAAAAAGAACTTAATATGAACGCGGTAGTCAAACAACTTATCTATATTATTTTTTTCTTCTATAAACAAGTACGCAGCTAGGAAGTGTTTCTTTCAAGCAGACTCTGGCTACATTTCGCCCGTTTTGTTTCGCAACTACCACGAGGTCTTTGCTTGCAACCTTTCCTTTCTACGCAGACTTCAGTTTGCTATTAAATTTCTTTCTCACGTACGAAACCAAGGCGTCGTTCATAAAGTGTTTTTTTATTGTTTTGTCTCCCTTTTTCATGGAAGGACTTTGCATTCGGTTAGTGAAATCGAAGACTTCAAGACAGGCGCGCCACACTAATGCGCTCTCTGGCGTTCCCTCAGACTCTTCTTCTTTATTATTTGCTCAGATGAACCAATATTTTTTTTTTTTTTTTTGCAGCGCATGCCGACGTCCCTAGAGGCACAGCTCGTAGAGTTTGTCCTTCACGAGTCGGCATAGTGGAAATTAAATTTTGTGTTGGTTTTCTAACACATGGAACCGTGCATACTAGGTCCGCATCGTTTCATGCCTATATTTACTTAATTTTGCCGTGTGATATTTGTTCTGGAATAAAAGTCACGAGAACGTCAGAGATCCAAGAAACGAAACCGTCTTGGAGCTTCTTCATCAGGCGCTAGCACCCTGTACTGTGTCTTCATGTTACAGAATTAATTTTTTTAGTCGCTGAGCTTCCTTTCGAATGCAAGTTATTATACTAGCTTCCTCAATCGTCAACGAAATGAACGCGACAGAAGGAGCAAAGAGAAAAAATATTCCTTGACATTCAACCCGCCCTCGCCAAACTCAATTTGCAGTCAGCATATTTCAGAGCCGCTACATTCCAACAAAATAGGCAGGTGGATGATGGAAACACGCTGCAACCCCGGATGTGTCAACTGGGGACCGCCTTTCGACAATTTCGTCGTGCTTTCGTTCTCTAACTTTCTCTATATTTTAACACAGAGAAATGTAGGGTAACGGAATAGACCCACTAGCAGTGTCGCCAGAAAAGTCTTTACCTTGCCTGTGGACTATTTAGTGCTTTCTAGATTCGTCTACTTTGCAGCTTCCTTCTTGTGGCTACCCAGGGGAAAATGAAGAATTCGGTACAGGCAGGCAATCTCATTATTCAAAGAAGAAATGAGTTTTCGCGCAATTTCGTTCTGGCAAGGTGTGAACTTGACGGGCAACCGTTTTTGCGATGAAGGCAAATACTTATCTCAACACAAACATATTTTACGATGATAGAGGGGATAAGGAAAGCTTGCTCTATAGGCATTTCCAGTCGTATTTGGAATGGCTGAATTTTCTAGATACTAAATTAGCTAGTCAATAAAAGAAATGACAAGCATGTAGTAAAATTGGTGCGGCAGCCAGAAGTAATGGGTAGACACAGATAAGCCAGGAAAAAAAATCAAGCAAGTAAAATTTGAAGTAACAACCGAGCCATAGCATGCTTACGCATTAGTATACAATTCAAAATTTCCGTAGCATGTTTTTCCGGCGACCGCATTGCACCCGCTAACAACTTAAAAATGTTTTCGCCCAGCCCTAGAAGCGACTGCAGGGTCGGAAACTTCCTAGAATCTTATCGTTCAATCTATGTGTTGTCTATGTTCTCGGCGAAGCTTTTTAATAAGATTGTATGCGTGACGCGAATACTATTTTACTTTCTGGAAGATATGCGGGCACTAGCGATTACGCCGGAGCCTTCGGCGAGTCACGTAGAAATAGCCGACGTGCTTGACTCGCTCGTCTAATTTTCGACGATCAACAACTCTGATAGCCGCGTTCGTTGTGCTTGCGTGTGAGCCGCCTTTCTTGACAACAGTTGGCCTAATTAAGGGTAATTTTACATCACTTTAAATTGCGTGAATGTCTTTTTTTTTCTCCGTCACTACAACGTGACAGTATTCAAAGCGGCAAACATGGCGCGGCTGTTTTAATAAGACGAATGACACGAGTGCTCGTGCGGTATCATCACATTTCCGGGTCCATTGCGGCGTTTTGAGTTGTTACGCTTACTTCGCGCTTCTTACGAAATTCTTGTTTCCTTTCTTTCATACCGTACCTTGTGGTATAAGCTTTTAATTCATTTCCCGCACTTACCTTACAGGATAGTCAGCCTATCCTTGCCTGGTTGACCTTCCTGTCTCTTCCTCCGATGTTCTTTTCCCCCGATATTTCTCTCTCTTAGGCGTGCACCTACTTGCTGCATGTCGAGCTCAACGAAACGGTTTCCTTGCCCCCGGCGCGAAAGACCAGGCTGAAGGAGTGCAACTCAGGAAAACCTTTAAACCGCTTGCAAAGCAAATTACCAGGCTCAAGAGAAATAAAGTTATGGTAAGGTTAGAGCTTACTGAACAACGGGAAGGGCAAAGTAAAACAAAGTGAAATTTGGAGAGTGCCGAGAAACAAAAATGAAGCGCTGGCTAGAGGGGCAGGGAAGCAGGCCATCAATCATCATTTTCATTATCAGACTTTGTTGCAGTCAGCAGCAGTGTATATTAGCGTTGCCTTTGCAGGTAGAACGCTGCAGAGACAGCAACAGCTTGTTCTACCAGTGATCCGGAGCTACTTTATTTATGCGACGTGTTGCCCTGTTAATCTGCGGTACCTTTCCTTAACGTCAGGCACAGATCAGTGCCCTTGAAAGTTAGATTTTCGTCCTGTCCGATTTGGACAGACGTCGTAGACATGAGGCTAAACATCGATCCATTTGTCTTCTACCATGATAACTTCTGTTGCGTCGTGTTGGCAGGCAAGAGATCTTGATTGGGAAAGGGAGCGCTCGCCCTGATCGTTTGTCCTTTGTATGTGATCAGCAAGGCTCGCCGAACAAGCTCTGGCCTAATAGCAAGGTTTAGCTTGGCGTAATTTCCGTAGCATGTTGCCCCGGAGGATCGGCGTCAATCAGACGAGTAGAAGATCACGAAAAATTAATGCCGGATCTTGGTTTAAGCGCATGCTCCTTGCGTGTCTGTTTACCCTCGGAGCTATGTGGAAACCTAGAAGACTGAAGACAAATTTCTCTTTTCCCATCGAATTGGTGTGCAGGCATGCTAGGAAAAGGCTTAAACAATAGAATAGGCTCTGCCGCGGGTCCGCCCGGCATTGCATTATCTTCGGCATTTTGTGTCTGCATAGGAACACGATCCTGGGTGAGCAAGCCTTTAACAGCTTCGCTGTAAGAAATTTGTATTGACGTCCCATTTCTCAAGGATGTTCCTGTAAACAAAGTCCATCAGGGGCTTTGAAAATAAAATTTGGTACATTTCCGTCGGGGGAGGGGGGGGGGGGAGGTAATCGAGCCGAGGCCACTCGGGTAAGAGACGAGCGCGCTTTCCTGAAACCACGGCTGCTCCACGGTTCTGGCGTATACTAAAGGGGTGCCTAGTGCGTGCCCGTTTGCACACGCCACGTCGCGGCCATCTCGCTAACTAGTGCGGCGTCCGGCGCAGGTAACGTTGCGGAGGTGGTGACGCCACGTCATGAGTGTATAGAATGAGCGCGTTTATGGCGTTCCGAGGTCCACGAACGGTACAATGCTTTCGCATTCCCACACGTAAGCAGTCTTAAGCGTCTGCCGAATTTTAAGTTCAGTAATTTTTAGTAAGTAAAGTTAAAGTTTTTAAGTTTAGTAAAGTTTAGTAAGCGGGCGCTCGCACTCTGCTCATTGACGTCACAGTCAGATCGGCGGCGGCGGCGATTGTCGGCGGCGAGCGATGGAGGATCGTGCACGCTCTTGCGGCTCGAGGACGGCCATGCAAGTACGCCAACGTGGAAGAAGCGCGTGTCGTGAGGATGTCGCCTTTGTGCCACACGTGTACTTCCCATTGCGGCTCGTTATGTCTTGCAAGAAGCCTATAGTCCCGATTATATAACTTCATGTATTACCAAACGCGCAGCCCGCTTCCGCCTTCTTGTGTTACAAGAGGGAAATGCCTGCAGAACTTTTTGACTGAAGTTATCGATAATTGCATTATTGAAAGTGGCCTCGGGACGATTACTAAATCAGTCAACAACTGTTGTAGGGCCCAGGTGCTCGCAATGATGCTGCACGACGACATTTCAAGGAAGAGAGAGCAAGCGATTTTAGATGCACCAGCATTGATATTTCTACCAAACGAGGACAAACGTCCGCCCATACGTCCGTTCGTCCCGTAAGGCGATCGCTTTCAAGATAGGATCCACAGCAGCGAGCGAATTCACCTTCGTGCTGCCTCTCGCTTCAACTCGAACCAACAATTAATTGAAATAGCAATTCAGAATAACCTTCAGAATTCGGGTGCAAGGCGGTTCCAAGAACAAAGCGATTCATAGGAGGGGCAAGCGACAACCTTGCCTTACCGATGCTCTGAGGGAGGTACATTCGGATAGACAACCATTAACTATTAGCCTTGTTGCGCCGTTATTATAAGAGGTGGTGATGTCTTTAAAAAGAAGGTACGCAGTGTATATATGCTCTAACACATGAAACAAGAGGAGGAGGAGGAGTAAAAATATTTATTCAGAAAAGAAAGACAAGCAGGTGTATTTCTGCTTGTGCGGGGAGGCGCCCTCAGTCCAGGGCTCCTGCTGCTCTTGCTGTCTCCCGGGCCCGCCGCACCAGTCACTGCTAGTCACGAGGGTCTGAGCTTGTCAGAACGGCCTCCCCGTGCACGGGTGGGAGGTTGAATATTTGCGTCGTTGCCTTTGCGTTGGGGCGCGCCCATGTGGTGTAATATAGGGGGGCGCAGTCGTTACAAAGGGGACATAAGTAGTGATTAACTTTATCAAATGCATTTGCCGAATCAACTTAAGCTATTGTGACCTGACCGACACTTTCTTGTACGCACTTTCTGCCCGCCGCCTGTGCTAGAGGGCTAAACACCCACGTTTGCAGAAGGTGAATATATATGAACCATATGAATGTGTTGTGCCGGCAGTACAGACGAAATGTCAAAGAACAGTTTCTAGAAGTTTTTCGAAAGGTTTGGTGATTGTGTCACAATAGCCATCTCTAGGACAACATGTAGAACCGACTTGGATCATTGTAGACATCAAGAAAATTCAGATTTTGCGAAAGTTTGATGCTAAACACGCCACACTCCCAATAGGTTTTTATCGTCGTGGGATGCGCCTTCCGCTGGTGCGTTCCTTCGGCTACCGAAATTCCACCGATCTCTGAGGGCTCATGCGTTTCACGCCACACAACACAGATAGATAACCAGTCACTGAGCTGATCAGGATGATAAGGAGTGATGAGAGGCTCTATGGGTCGCATCACGGTTGATAATGGCTCGACGCGTATGCGCAAGGTCCTATAGAGCGATAAGGGCTTATTTAGAGCAATTAAGATACATTTAAGTAAGCACCGATGATGGTCGAGAAATTCAAAAGGACAGAATGGTGGGCTAGTTGGTATGACATTATTTATTTGCATGAGAAGGGTCGGATCAAGTTGGATAAGCTTGACAAGGCACTATAATAGCTGATAAGGGCTGGATCATGTCCGGTTTGGGTTGATAAAAACAGATAAGAACTGATAAGGATCGGATCGATTGTGATAGGCTTGATACCGACCCATAAGGGATGATAAGGCTACGATCGAGTCCGATAAGGTTGATAACAATTATAAGGATTGACAAGGGTAAGAGCTAGTCCTATAAGGTTGATAACGAGCGCTAATGGTTAAAAAGGATTTACACAGGTCAGATCAAGTTTCATAACGTTGATAATGACGCTGGGCTGTGTGGAGATGAGCAAGTGCCACAATTCTTGCGCATACATAAAGGCAATTCGCAGAGGAGTTTCTACGTTAAGTTTCTATTGTGTTCAAGCAGCGTTTCAAGGCATCTTTCAAATTTAAAGGCATGCTTGCATCTATCAGAACATTCTCGATTATTGCCGCCGATTCTATTTGCTCTGTATGTTGTCGCCGAACGCTCTGTAACCAGACTGCATGCACGACGTGAATAACGTACATTCTGGAAGGTGTGAGAGCCCCAGCGATTACACTTGAATCTGCTACGAGTCATGTATAGACCGTATTATTGGCGAGGAGCAACGTAGCCTGCGCGCCGCGCCACTCTCTTCCTCTCGCTGGTATGCACGAATCGCCGTTTCTGTACCAGCGGCAGCTTAGAACGCTAGCGGTGTCATTGCGAATTAGCGCGACTGTAAGGTATCCTCTCTGTGATTACTGAGATGTGAGATGACTCAAGGTCAACGGGCTACCACTGCGCTGTCTGTATTCAGCTCCAAAAATAACTTTCGGGCGCGAATGTGAAGTGCATTTTCAGCCGCGTCGACGCCGTGGACTACGCCGCTGAGGTTGAAGACAGGCGTCCGCTTTGGGTTACCAGCATAAACAGAAATGAATCCATGCCATGAGCTTCGTGGCATGTAATTTTGTTTCCGGTGAGCGCTTGGCGACGAATTCGGCATCAGTGATTAAACTTGGATATGAACGAAAGCTGCGCATTCAAGTCGTTCCACTATCGCGAATGGACGAAGTCAACTATTTCTTCGTGCACGCACGTCGAAGTTATTGTGTTCAAATGTGTTCTAGGATTCTCATGCTCGACAACCAACGTCCTGGTGAAAGCTTTTGACCCAGGACGTGTTATGTAATCAGTACGTGCCGACTAACAAAATTAAGGTGTGTTCTTTTTCGTTTTGTAACAAAAGCCATGCCGGCCGTGTGCCAGTCCCCCTTAGTTCACATGGTCTCTCCGGTGCTTCCGAATTTCGCGCATCACGCGCAGTATTCCTTTAGAAAATAAGGTTGGATTCGCAGAGAATAGTTGTTCCTTTTCGAGCTCTCTCGAGTCGACGAGGTACCTTTGCACAGGCACCACTCGAGCCCTAAGGCTCCGCGCATTCTTTCAACGCGTCGCGTGCTCCTGGTCGATCGTGGCGTATGGGCGGCTACTGTCACCAGGGGCGGCTTGCGCGAACATTTAATAACGAAAATAATAACGAATTTAAGAGCGCGTTCTTGTGCTGACTATAGGCTTTGTCTAGGGAACATTTAGGAACGCCTTCTTCAATTCTGTATTATTTTTGTTATTGCAAGCCGCCCCTGGTCGTTTCATTGAGTACTTCATGTTAAAGGCCCTTCCGCTCGAGGTATTTTACAGTTCCTTATTTTGTTAAGGTTGATGATCGAGTGCCAGGTAAGCGACGCTTAAAAAATCGCAGCGCGAAAATTTTAGCCCCACAAAAGATAGCAAAACGCGTTTCCTTGTAGCTTCGCGGAGGCACGCGGAGACAACTCTGATTGTTGCCGCCTGAGTGATACCTTAATATAGTTCAAGGCTAGGCATACGATTTCAACACATTACACGTATGTTCAGACTTTACTCGCCTCCTATTTCATTCAGAGGCAGGGCGGTGGCAGCGCCACTACGTTCGTCGCCGTTCGACATTGCGGCTATTGGGGGTGAGCTCTATCACTTGAAAAGCTGGCAGCACCGTCGGCGTGACGTGGCATGACGGATCACGTGGACACAGTGGTCGCGTCGTCGGCTTCGGAAGCGCCGAAGCGAGCTGAAAACGAAAGATTAAAGTCCCACCTGCGCTGCGGTTCTGATTAAGAGGTGAGGCTTTCCTGCCTTGGGGTGTTTGCTTGACAACATTTGAAATCACTATAATAGGTATAGTGGCTGCCTTTAGAGGCGTGCAGCATGGTAGGCTACTGCTCAGTGCCGCAATGCCGGACGTACTCAAAGGAGCCCGACGTCAGCCTTATTCACACGTAGCCGCAGGACAAGAAGCTGCGTGAAGCTTGGCTCGCGAAACTTAGAACCGGCAGACAGCCATGCGCTACAACTCGGGTATGCAGCAAGCACAGCCGCAAGGAAGATTTCGTCTACGCGCCCGGACTACGATGTTCAGTGAGTAGCAGAAAACGCGCACTGATACGCTCGCCCACGCCCACTGCCCGGCTAATGTCATGCCGGCTTGGCCTATGAACTTGTTGATGCTAGATACTGGGAAGTTCACTGGAATGGAAAGGGAGTAGTGGTAAGAAGCACATTAAAAGAAGGCATGGCATATGGGCATGTGTGTGTTATTAATTGATGCTCTGGATTACAAAAGAAGAAGCAGCGGGAAATGGCACGCTGGGAAGAAAGACAAACATACAGTGGGACGCAACTTGAGAAATAATATTGACACGTCCGACACTTAAAAAAAAAAACAAAGATTGAATCGTCGTGACGGCACATCACAGTCGCCATAGGCGTCGAAGACTCAATTACGAAATTATTTTTGAACAGCTCTGATAGCGTTCAGGCAACAATGGTTGCTTGTGTATTGTAAAATGCTCATATTCTGCGGCCTAAAGCTCGCGGCACGGTGCAAGAACACGCACGCAGCGAAAGCGAAACATTGTGCGCGGACATGCATGCAGACGCGCAGTCGGTCGCTGCGAACCCATGCGATCGCTGCATTGTGGACCTGCTTAGTCCTGCTTAGTGGACCAACACCATAGGCACTATAAGCAACCATAGCGGGTGATTCGTATTTTTGGCGAAGTTTAAGGAGAGAGGGGGAAAAAAAAAGAAGGCCACGAGGACCGGTGCTAAGTTTTCTCGTGTAAGGTTTCTAATCCAACAATTTGAACAATTTATTCCGTGCGCCCATCTGATGCGCTGACTGTAACACGCATCTGCCGCTGCCAGAAGGCGATGACCGATGACTCAGCGTGGTTAGGCAGTGCGCGTCGCGAGCACGCGATGTCGTTGCGTCGCCGTGATTTATGCGGTCGCGTCGAAGCTGGCGGTGCTTCGTTTCCTACAATGAAGGTCGACTTTGGGCGCCACAATTTAGGAGGACCTGGAAAAATGCGACTACGTCAAGTTCGACCACACGGCTGCAGAGCCATGCATTCTCAGATCTCTAAGACGGAGACAATGCCGTTTGTTTCAATAATGGTCCGAGATTACTCAGGAGAGATGAGCACGCTTGTGCACAATCATTGACCACCCATATCCGTGCGAGGATGCGTTGGGAGACAAAAGTATTTCGATTAGTGCCCGCTAATAGGGATGGGGAACCAAAAATAAAAGGATAATATTGTAACAGTGCACGCACAGAGTATGTACAAAATATTGACCTAAACAATTAATAGCGAATGTCGAGCACAGTTGAGAAAGAGAAATATAACATTATAAAGTTGTATGATTAGTCAGTCAGGCTTGTAAAGGTTACGCAGTGCGCAATGAACTTAGGAGGGATATTGCTTGCGTCTAAAGTGTTCAATAGTAACCGTGTAACGGAGCATTGCTCCGGCATAATTTTTACGTGCACGTGGTTAGTATCTCTCCTCAGGGCGGCAGATGTTTCATATTATGGCGTTCTCATGTTACTCAACGTCAAAGAAAAGAAAAGATCAGAAAAGAATAATGGTGTGACGATGTTTGAAAAAAAAAAAGAGGAATCTGTACGTCCCCCAGCCTTCTTATTGCTCAAGCAAAAAAATAAAATAGGAGAAGAGAGGGTAAAATGAAATAAATCAGACAGCAATTTAGTGTATGAACAATGGGGGTTATCTTTGCTACCCGACCCAGTTACAAGGCCCGCCAAACTTTGTTTATTTCCCTTTTTCGTGCCGGCGAAGGTTATTATTCCACTGAGTCAATAATATAGGCGCGCTGTCCCGTTGTTCTCTCTTGTGTGCAGTGTGTGGTTCATTGGCCCCTTAAAAATATGGCATAATGAGTCAATAAGCAGAAAAAGAAAGAAAGCCAAAGGCGTCTTTAATGATCCTTGTCCTTGGTGTTTGGGAAATGGCCTGAACACAACCATGTTAAAGAGGACAATAAAGCGCTTATCCGATATCAGAGAATGAAAGCTTCCAGCGGATCGAAACCTAATTTGTCGTGCCCTCAATTTGGCAGAGATGAGAAGGTCGTATACCCTTTAATAAAAGCAAGACACGGGGAATGGCTCAGAAAAGCGGGCACCCGTGACCTTCTACCTTGAATACCAGGACACCTGACTACTTTTGACCTACTCGTGCCTTCAGCGAAGGTTGTCTCAGCTAAGTATAGGGCTGCAGAACTTTGTTTTGTATGGCAGGCTCTGCTGCTAAGCACGGAGTGAAATCTTAATGTAATTGGTTTTTTGTTAAGACATATGTGGTAATTGGTAAGCGGTCATATAAAGGTATAGGTGGTAATATAGACGTTTGTAGATGGCAGAATGCGACGTATCATGTTATGGTACTTTGCCAGCACAATTGGTATGAACGAATATTTGTCTAAGCAGATTCGCCACTATCTTTTAATTCCTATGGCTTTCCGCTGCTCAGAATGTGGTCGAAGGTTCGATTACTGCGCGCGACCACGGTGGTGCCATTCATATTTTGGTGGGATCAAGAAACGTTCTCCTACCATGGTCTCAATGAGCTTTAAAGAACTCTATAGGTGATGAAAATGCACGATTTCTTTGTTGCCTCGGAAATCGCACCTAACTAAAAAAATCATAGTCGAATTTGAACGGTCAATGCCGGCAAAAGCGAGGGCACGTTTTGCCTGACAAGCATCTGCCGCAGCGTGCCGTATGAGCGTTTGGCGCGACACTCAAAATTTCAAACCTCGTCACGGGCACTGTCACAGGGCGTTTCAGTCTGACCTATACGCCGTTCCATACATAACAGTCAACGCTGTGGAAGCTACGCAAGAAGTCCGGTCAAGAGAAGTTATCCCTCCGCGCGTTCCCTCCAGGCTTCGCTGCGCGTCAATGACGTTCGCTCGAGCGAGCATGCACGTCAAGCTCCTCGCCGCACAAATAAAAAAAAATCATCAAAAATAAAAATGATCTAAGACAACGCATTAGCAGCCGTATACCGCAGTGTGTTTGTTGCCAAGATTAAAACTTATTTCATTTAACACTGAGCCTATATAACAACAGTTGCGCACAACTGCCGTAAAAAACAAACAAAAAGGACATCGAACTATATCCAAGTGCGAACGAAGCCACTGCAAGAAGTCTCTCTAGCCTCCACAGCGTTGAATGCTACCTATGTATGGAACGTAGTATACCTGCGGCGGGCATTTGGTTTTATTATTGCATGAATTGAGCGTTGGAATTCAGTGATGCATATGTGTGCTTACACACGATTCACAAGATTTTTAAAACAGAGTGGTGCATTAGAATGTGGCCACCTACAAATCCGCAACATAAACACTTGCCTCCAAGGCTCTAATAAGAAAATTAATAAAAATCGGAGGACACCTAAGCGCATCCTATGAGTCGTGAATGCGAAAGCATTCGTGTCAAATTGAACGCCGCTGAGCAAACCTTCGAGCTATGAACTCCTCGCAGCAAGCGAGTGCGTTGAGACGCTTGGCGCATTTTGATTCTGCCTTACCGAGATGCAGTTAGAACACAGAGCAGAGCTTGCGCGTACGACTACTGATACTAGTCATCTAGTGAAAGAAATAATGCCTAATCCTGCAACAGCTGATAATGCAAGTGTCCGAGAGTGAGAGCGAGGGTGACATGGTGTTGCGGCGATGCACTCTCCGCTCCCGCAGTACCGTGGCAGCGGGTGTTCTCTTTTTGCCCGCTCTGCTCAGTCGAGGCCCGAGCCAGCAACCGCGGACCAGCGACAATAACGCGCGAGGTGCACTCTTGACGGGAGCAGCAAACACGACAGGACCAAGGCGATCGCATATTGCCGTCATTAATCTCCATCTTATATATGTGTCCCCTCCCCCCCCAACCACTCCTCATGACAAGCCAAATGGTCCAAGCCACGATTTCGCCGCAACCTTCATGACACAAAAAATGAATGATAGCCGTAGGCACTGAGGGATGTTCGAGGTCCTATTGCCACGTGCCGTTTGCGTATCCTTCATTCTTACTAAGCTGTTACTGATGCTCTGTTTCTCACCCTATCATATCTGTAGTCGCGCTCTTTTAATAACGCGACAGCGTTAAGGGCCCACGCAACACTTTAAAATAATTTACACCCTTAAGTGTGAAAAAGGGTGTAAATGTGTCTATAATTCATACTCGAATGGTGTCAGTGATATAAATCACACCCTGGAGGTGTTATTTACAGACACTTTTACGCCATTTCTTCACTTTTAAGGGTGTAAATTATTTTACAGTGAAGAGGTTTACAGGTGAAGGAAGCTCGCCTTCGTGCACAGCGTTCGCCACTTGTATATCCTGGTAAACATTACGGTTACACGAGCTGCAATCGTCTGGAAGCCTCAGAAGCAGACAGGGGATCTTTGAATGCTATCGCGTCCTACTACTGAAGGCGAAGCCTAAGCATCCTTCAATTTTTAGGTATTTACTATTTTGATTCGTACGCTTGCTGCTCAACTACATTGTTTATTCATTTATTGTCGCAGCCTAGTAGAAGACGGGAAAGCCGGCGTAGAGGACGTATGGAAGCACTTTAGCAGAGCAGTCAACGCGACGTCGTTGTCGTCTGTTTTTCCACTCGCGCGCTACTTCAGCGTCGTTCTCATCGCCTGGCACATACCCGCAGTGACCATATAGGATGTGGCATTTGCCCCCCCTTTGAAAAAAAAAGGGCATCGTCCCGATGCACCAACGTCCGAAGGCTGTGCACAGACGGTGCAAAGTTGAGGTCATGAGGAAATGTATGGCTTCATACGAAGCACATGCACAACCTCGGGCAGACGCCGCCGGCGTTTGGAGCAGTTATGGCTGTCGGGGACAACTTCATAATTAACATCGCTGATGCGGCGCAGAACTGTGTACGGGCCGAAGTATCTTCGCAGGAGCTTTTCAGACAGCCCCCGCCGACGAATCGGAGTCCAGACCCACACCTGGTCACCGACGTTGTACGTGACGGGTCTGTGTCGAAGATTGTAGTGTCGGGCATCGTAGTCCTGTTGTGCTTTGATTCGCAAACGCGCAAGCTGCCTGGCTTCCTCTGCGCGTTGCGTAAACTCCTCGGCACCAGACTCGTCGTCACCGCACTCGTGCGGCAGCATTGCGTCCAACATGGTTGTCACTTCGCGTCCGTAAACAAGGCTGAAAGGCGTCACGCGTGTTGTCTCTTGGCGAGCCGTGTTATATGCAAATGTAACATATGGTAAAATCTCGTCCCAGTTCTTGTGGTCGACGTCGATGTACATACTCATCATGTCTGCCAGAGTCTTATTCAGACGTTCTGTCAGCCCATTGGTTTGGGGATGGTAAGCCGTGGTCTTGCGGTGAGTGGTACCACTTAGACGCAACACGGTATCCAGAAGCGCAGCCGTGAACGCAGATCCTCTGTCTGTGATGACCACTGCGGGAGCGCCATGCCTTAGGACGACGGCTTCGACAAAAAATCGCGCTGCTTCGGCTGCTGTTCCACGTTGGATAGCACCTGTTTCGGCGTATCGCGTAAGATAATCCGTGACGACGATTATCCATCTATTTCCGGCAATAGACAGTGGAAACGGACCTAAAAGGTCCATGCCAATTTGTTCGAACGGCGCTTGCGGTATCTGAACAGGATGCAGCAGTCCAGCTGGCTTGCCGGGTAGGGCTTTGCGGCGCTGGCAATCCAGGCATGTCTGTGTGTAACGTTTCACGATCGACGCAAGTCTCGGCCAATAGTACTTGAGCCTAATTCTTGCTAATGTCCGAGTGTAGCCCAAGTGACCAGCGGTCGGCTCGTTGTGACAGGCGTGTAGGACTTCGTCGCGAAGAGATGCGGGAATGACGAGTAGGTAGCTGCTGCCACTAGGTGAAAAGTTCTTTTTATACAGAACGTCGTGGCGCAAGCAGAATGAAGGCAGCCCTCTGGCGAATAACCTCGGCACGCTGCCTGTTCTTCCCTCTAAGTAATCAAAAAGAGGAACCAGTTCTGCGTCCTCGCGTTGGTGGCGTGAAACGGCGACAGTATCTAGCACGCCTAGAAAAGCCGTGTCATCATCGTCGTGCACTGCAGTCTGAACAGGAGACCGAGAAAGGCAGTCGGCATCGGTGTGTCGTTTCCCTGATTTGTAGACAACCGTGAAGTCGAACTCTTGGAGACGAAGACTCCAGCGCGCTAGCCGACCAGCTGGATCTTTTAAATTAGTCAGCCAGCAAAGTGCATGATGATCACTGACAACGGTGAAACACCGACCATACAAATATGGCCGAAATTTCAGGACGGCCCACACCAGTGCGAGACATTCTTTTTCTGTCGTGGAGTAGTTTGCCTCCGTTCTTGATAGCGTCCTGCTGGCGTAAGCAATCACTCTTTCGGCGCCGTCCTGCCGCTGTACAAGCACTGCGCCGAGGCCGACATTACTAGCGTCGGTATGAAGAATCGTAGGAGCGTCGTCATCAAAGTGTGCGAGCACGGGAGGCGTCTGCAGGCGTTGCCGTAGGTCGTGAAATGCCCGTTGCTGGTCTTCACCCCATACGAAGGGGACATCTTCTCTGGTTAGATGCGTTAATGGCCATGCGATGCGCGAAAAGTCCGCAATAAAGCGTCGGTAGTAGGCGCAAAGGCCCAGAAAACGTCGCACGGCCTTTTTATCTGATGGCGTTGGGAAATTAGCAACGGCAGAGGTTTTATCAGGGTCAGGTCGGACACCTTCACGACTGACAACGTGACCGAGAAATTGAAGTTCTTCAAAGCCAAAATGGCACTTTTCAGGTTTCAAAGTTAGACCAGCTGAGCGTATTGCTTCAAAGACCGTCTTTAGTCTCCGTAAGTGTTCCTCGAACGTGGCGGAGAAAACAATCACGTCGTCGAGGTACACCAAACAGGTTTGCCATTTGAGGCCTGAGAGTACCGTGTCCATTAGTCGCTGAAACGTTGCTGGCGCAGAACACAAACCGAAGGGGAGCACCTGAAATTCATAAAGTCCGTCGGGCGTCACAAATGCGGTCTTCTCACGGTCTCGCTCATCAACTTCTATTTGCCAGTAGCCGCTTTTCAAATCCATCGACGAAAAGTAACGTGCGTTTCGTAGCCTGTCCAGTGAATCGTCGATACGCGGCAGCGGATAAACGTCTTTCTTTGTGATGTGGTTCAGTTTTCGGTAGTCGACGCAGAAGCGCAGGCTACCGTCCTTCTTTTTCACCAACACGACAGGCGATGCCCAAGGACTCTTAGATGGTCGAATAACCCCGTCCTCAAGCATCGTCTTCACTTGCGTTTGTATCGCCTCGCGCTCTTTCGGTGCCACACGATAAGGATGCTGCCGAATTGGTCTGGCGTCGGCTTCGGTGACAATACGGTGCTTAGTGAGCGGCGTCTGGCTGACTCGTGACGTAGATGAAAAGCATTTCTTAAACTCATCGATGAGCTCAAGAAGGCTGTTACGTTCGACGGGTGACAAGGTGGGACTGATATCAACCACAGGGGCCGGCATGGCCACGGTGGCTGTCACGTGCTCCACTGAGAGGCAGTCTTGTATTGAGGTAAATTCGTCGAAGTACGCAACAGCCGTGCCTCTAACAATGTGTCGACGTTCCCTGGTAAAATTCGTCAGTAGGAGTTCAGCACGTCCGTCGTGTACGTGAATTACGGCCCTGGCGATGGAAACGCCTTGACTCAGTACCAGTGCGTCGATGTGTTCAGCGACACCAGTCCCGGTGTTCAAGTTGTCGCAGATAACAGGAACGAGGGCACAGCTTCGCGGCGGAAGCGTGACGTCGTCGTCGGCGATACGTAAGCGAGGTCGCTGGTGCTCCGCGGAGTCGACGTCGTCTGAGCTCGTAGAAAATGTGACGACGAGGTCACGGACATTAATCACTGCACCGTACTCTCTCAAGAAATCCATGCCCAATATAAGTTCCTTGCAGCACTCAAAGAGAATGACGAGGGTGGCGACGAAGGTTTCACCGGCGATTACTATCCTGGCTGTGCATTTTCCGATCGGCGTCATCAACTGGCCGCCGGCAGTTCTGATGTTGGGCCCGGTCCACGGCGTCTTCACTTTTCTCAACCTGTCGGCCAGCTTTTGACTTATTATCGAAAAATGCGAACCAGTATCGACGAGAGCGGCCACTTGGTGTCCGTCAATGAAAAGGACAAGATCGGCGCTAACGGCATCGGTTACAGGGGGTGCGGTTGGAAACGTCGGAGTTTTAGAGTCGTCGGTCGTCGGTGATGGGGGCTCTTGGAAAGCTAGACGGTTTGCAACCTCACCCCCGGAGGTCGCTGCTTCTAGTTTCCCCGGCGTGGGCTAGGGGACCTGCCCCTAGAGGCGTCAGAAAAATCGCGACGGGTCGGTGGGGTATAACGAGCCGGAGAAGGGGAACGTGATCGAGGCGTCGCTGAACCTTCTGGCCGAAAGTTTGTAGAATTGTCGTCGCAGGTACGTGCAGCATCAAACACAGGGTAATTGCAGTTGGGAAACCTTGGATACCCGGCTGCGCGGTAGCGGCACGCGCGATAAACATGTCCAGCTTCGCCGCAATGAAAGCACAGCGGCCGGCGGTCAGCGGTGCGCCACAAATCGGTCTTTCGAAGCGGGTAGCCCACAGGGGATTCGCCGTAAGACCGAGGCGCAGCAATCGGCTGGCGGCGATACGGCATAGCTGGCGGCGGCTCTGACTGGCGAAAATATGGCGTCGGGGGTGGCGGTGCTGGCTGCGTCGTAGTGGTCGACGGTGTCAGCAGCATCGAAGTCACGGGAGGTGGACGACAGACAGCTTCCGCGTAGGTTAGCCGTCGCGGCACCGCCTGCCGGTCGGAGGACGAAAAGGCCTGTCGAACTTCCTCCCGAACGATATCAGCGACAGAAGCCACCGCTGGTGCCATAGGAGAAATCCCGAGCTGCCGGATCTCCTCTCGCACAATCTCCCGGATGACTTCACGCAGAGACGTGCCGTAGCTCTCAGGTAGAACTGAAGCATTCACCGTTGAGTTCGCGCGATCATATTGGCGGTACCGTTGCTTTAGTGCCCGTTCTATAGCGGTAGCCTCCTTGGTGAATTCGACCACTGTCGTCGGTGGATTCCTCACGAGTCCGGCAAACAGTTCCTCCTTTACTCCGCGCAAGAGATAGCGTAACTTCTTTTCTTCGGCCATCTCAGGGTCTGCTCTGCGGAAAAGGCGGGTCATATCTTCTGCATACATGGCTACGCTCTCGTTCGGTTTTTGAATACGGGATTCTAGTAGGCGCTGCGCAGTGTCTCTTCTGTCGGTACTAGTGAACGTGTCTAGCAGCTGGGTGCGGAAGGCATCCCATGTGGTCAAACTTCGCTCCCGGTTCACAAACCACGTCCGCGCGCTGTCTTGAAGCGCGAAGTAGACATTAGACAGCTTTTGCTGGGAGCCCCAGTCATTATAACTGGCGACACGCTCAAATTGGTCAAGCCAATCTTGGACATCTTCAAAAGCGTCGCCATGGAAGCTTTCTGGTATCTTAGGATTCTGCAGCGTCACCTGCGATGGAGTTGCAGTAGCCATGGCGGAAGTAGGTAGACGCGTTCCAGCGGGGTCCTGCAAAGGGTTGAACTCGGGCGTCAGGCCTAGCAGGCGGCGACTGTACCGGTGAACAGGAGTTTCGACGAACGAAGGTGATTCCGCGTTCGATGTATGGCTCCGCGAAGGGGTGCCGAGCATGAGGCAATCCTACCCAGCACCTCCACCAGTGTCGCAGCCTAGTAGAAGACGGGAAAGCCGGCGTAGAGGACGTATGGAAGCACTTTAGCAGAGCAGTCAACGCGACGTCGTTGTCGTCTGTTTTTCCACTCGCGCGCTACTTCAGCGTCGTTCTCATCGCCTGGCACATACCCGCAGTGACCATATAGGATGTGGCATTATTTTTCTTATGTACTTACCTCTGTAGTGGTCGGAGTGCACTGCTTTTTTTTCGCATTGTTGTTTCCTTGGCGCCTGCTCCTTTTCCTTCTTTGATTTCTTGATATATAGCTTATTTCGTTTTCTCCGCTGTCGCTGCAAGTCTTTGGATGAAATAACTTAGGCACTGGTCAACCCACTGAGAAGATTAATGCTATGATCTACTCGATACAGTGCGTCGATATTGCACCAGGGAATGAACCATCCTTCTTATATTACATTTGCACACCATAAAATTTCTAGCCAATCACATCCGTTCAAGTCATAGTCGGGTTACGTGCTTTGCTGTGTGTTTTAACCGAATCCTTGAGATGAATTTTGTGATTGCCAACCGCATGGCACTCTGCGTGAATATTGTATCAGTGAACGAGACATACTTCTTTTTTTCCGCCGTTACCTTTGCACAGCGTAGAAATTATAGTCATACATACCCGTTCAAGATAAACTCAAGCTACGTGCTTCGCTGTCGTAGGTGGAGGGGTATGCTGTAGCAGTGCCGCACTTACTGAAATCAATAATGCTAAGTTTTCATAATTCTAAGAACGAATACTTATTGGAATTTATGTGGAACGTAGTTAAGAGTGGTATGCTGTATCTATGTCAACAAGCTCGGCCGAAGGAAGAGCCACGGCACTCGAAAACATTCGTCCCATGTTGGCTCCATTAATTAGTAGGCCAAATATTTTTGTGCGTACCTTCTGCTTACTTATTGGAACCAATGGAGAACGAAATGACATCCAGATCATATATATTCTTGGGCGCTTGAAAGAGGGTCATGCGTAATTTTTGGGTCAAATCCCACGCGTGCACACCCCCGCTGGTACCCAGGGCTCACATCAGTTTTGACAAGCAATGCTATGACTTATATCTTGAACGCCCGCAATCTTTCATCCAGTCGGAACGCTATATATGTGCTTAATGGTATACCTGTACACGGAACAACCCGAAAGAAAGCAAAGAAGGATAATTTTAAAGCAATTAGCAATCTTAGGATAATTCACAAGCTTTACGGTATCTATCTATCTATCTATCTATCTATCTATCTATCTATCTATCTATCTATCTATCTATCTATCTATCTATCTATCTATCTATCTATCTATCTATCTATCTATCTATCTATCTATCTATCTATCAACGAAGCTAGTAGATAGATAGATAGCAGTGCTATAGGTGAAAGTCAGCACGAGCACAGCGCCAAACAAAACCGTCGTCGTCGTTTTTGTCAGTGGGCAAAGCACCCGTCCACTATATTCTCACGCGTTCCATAGACATGCGCGAACTTCGTGGCGACGCCGCTAGGTGGCGCAGCATGTTCAGCGGGAAGCGCAAGAGAGAGGCCTGGCAGCATAGACGCTTCAGACATGACGCGTTTCGGCGGTGGTTCTACAGTGCGTCACTACATTGGTTAAATGCTAATAGCATTCACGTGAATATTAATCGCGAAATAGGTTTTGCCAGATTTCTGTTCTTTTCTTCAGATAACTATGGAAGTGTACTAGTACTTAGAAATAAAAAAAAGAGAAGTAGTACCATTTTGCAGACAAAGCCGTGCTTTTCGATTTCTTTCGAAAGACCGTTTAACGAAAGGTACTTTGATCTGCCTAAAAGTCCACTTATTGCACAGACACGGTTATTTACACTTATTGCATAGTTTACTGTATGGAAGTTCTTGCGATATTTACAAGGCTCTTTATATTGTTCTTACGCATTAGACCGGACAATATTACGTGCATTAAACCACGAAAGTTTCATTGCCTAGTTTTCTGGGTTTAAATATATGTTTTCTTTTTTACTGCTAAGTTAACTTGTTTACGGCACATGTTGGTTATCTTACTCATAAAATATTTTGTTTTTCGGGACGTACCTGCAGGAAGTTTCTAGGTGCGAGCGTACGTTCAAAAAGAAGTGGCCTGCTCTCTTGGCTCACAAGGTAAATAATAGATATATAAAATTTATTGATAGGGAATGCAGAGAGGTCAACCTGACACAGTGCGCTCTTGTCTGCTACTCTGCACTGGGGAGGAGGGAAGGGGAGTGAAAGTATTGGGATGGCCAATTAGTAAGATGAGTGGTGAGTGCTTATTTATATTAGACGGTGCCCCTACTAGAGTGGCTCGTCTAGCTTGGTGTCCTGCGGAAATTTCGACAGCGCTCTAGTTGCCCGCACTGAAGTTGCAGGGTCAGGCCATGGGCTGTGAGGATAGCGTCCTCCGACAGTATTCACCGGCCAGCGCTGGCTAGAGAACTTTCCAGCGTCCTTCGCTCCAGCATATGTGCTGGGCAATCGAACAACATGTATTTCAGTGTTTCAGGCGTCTGGAAGTGTTAACAATCAGGGTTTTTCGACTGAACGATGAGGTGTGCGTAGCGGCGGGTGAAAGCAATGCCCAGCCGAATCCTGTGTAAAAAGGACGTTTTGCTCCACATAACCTTGGGGGCAAACAGAATTTGCCGTCTTGGTCGATCATATGCAGGCGTGTGTGGTTGTTTTCACCGTGGGCTCTGTAAGCCTTTATAAGATCCTGCATGAGTGCCTTGATCATAGAATTGGTGTCAGGTTGCGAGTAGGCAATACGTACTTCATCGGAGGAAGAGAATGCCGATCTGACCTGACTGTCAGCGAGTTGCCAATAACACCACAATGACTAGGCACCCATTGAAAAGTGATCACGTGGCCACCTAACTTGGCAGTGCGAAGTTCGGTGATTTCCAGCAAGAGCAAGTAATGTGATCCTTTCTTTAAAAAGCATTTTAGCCCTTGTAGCGCTGATTTGGCATCGCAGACCACCGTCAATTTATGACGTGTCCGCTTCCTCATAAAACCGACAGCCTCCCGCAGTGCCGCAAGTTCCGCAGCATGTCGACATGTCGATTTGTGGTCTAACTTAAATCGCTGAGTACTTTCAAGTTGTGGGATAACAAATGCTGCCGTTGTGGCAGATGGTGTGACCAAACCATCGGTATATACTTGTACAATTCCACTATGTAATGTAAGTATATGGGACAGGGTGAACTGTTTCAAGTCAATGGAAGAAACGTGGAATTTATTCGTAATTCCGTCTATTTGAAGCCTCACTAGCAGTCTCGGTAATGTCCGTGGAGGTGTCTCGCGGATATTGGTGGCCTGGAACCTTGCAACTATGATGCTTGCGTGACACGCAATTGATTTACAAAAATCCCGATAATACCGAGCCCTAAATAACAAGGAGTAGGTTATAACATTGACAACATCAGAATCAACATGAGTCAAGGTTGGTTCTTGGAAGTGTTGGCAGAGTATGGTGTGAGCGTCTAGTTGACAAGACCTGTATATGTCGATTGGGCAAGCCCATGCTTCCGCTATTGTGTCATTAGCTGACGTGCAGCGTGGCAAGCCAATGCATATACGCAGTGCTTGTGTCTGAAGGTTCTCCAACATGCGCTCACAAGAGGATGCCATGTTAGACAGTACAGGCATGCTGTAGTGTATGTGGGGCACAAAAAGTGCCTGGTACACTTGGAGCAAACTTCGTTAAGAGAGGCCCCATCTAAATCCAGATATAACACGAAGAACGTGTGTGAAGTTTGTCAGTTTCGCCCTAAGTGCAGTAACCTGTTTGGCCCAAGAGATATTGTGATCTACTATCACACCGAGAAATATGTGGTGGGGGACTAAAGGGAGCGCCGGTCCGTCGACAGAAACGGGATATTGTGACATTGATTTGCGCGTGAATGCCAACACTGAACCCTTAGTTGCTGAGAGTTGCAGGCCTCTACGGCGCAAGTACTTCGCCGTGATGGTAGCCTCACGTTGAAGCCTTGCACGCACTTCTGGACGTATGACCGAGATGACCAGATACAGATGTCGTCCGCGTACTTGCTTGCATGTGTTGTGTCAGGTAGCTCATCTGCAAGGCCTACCAGTATGAGATTGAACAATATTGGGCTAAGGACGCCACCCTGCGGAATACCACTGTGAATGTATGCCTATCAGTCTCGCCATAAGAACTGGACACGAAAATGGTGCGGCCACTGAGATAACTGTACAGCCATACTTACATCCGGCCACCAACTCCCATATCCTCGAGCGCCGGAAGAATCGAATGCTGGAAGACGTTGTCGTAGGCACCTTTAATATCCAGAAATATTGCACATACTAGACGAAGGCGTCTCTTATCCTGTTGAACGGAGGATACCAGGTCGATCACACCGTCAATGGACGATCGGCCTCTTGGGAATCCGTTGATAAAATCAGGAAATCTACCACTTTTCTCTAGTAGCCATTCCAGTCTGCTCAGCAACATCCGCTCCATCACAACACCGACAAAGCTTTCCAAGGCTATCGGTCGATAATGTGAAAGATCATGCGGGCATTTCCCGGGTTTTAGCAAAGCCGCAAGACGACTGCACTTCCAGTGGCCAGGCACAGTCGCTGTATTCCACGTAGTGTTGTAGAGCGTCAAGAGAATTTCTCGAGCTTCCATTCCAAGATGACAAATCGCGGAGTATGTAATTCCATCTGCTCCTGCATGGGATGGCCGAAGGGAAGCAGATATCGTAGCGTCGAGCTCGTGCATAGTAAAAGGCGCATCCAGACGCTGATCCCTTGATGGAGGAAAAGTCAATCGTGATTGCGTTGGTAAACCGTTAGAGGCAATCACAAGTAATTTGCAGAAGCCTTCGGTGACCTCAACTTCACGCTGGCCTTGCCGTATGGCCACAGCGCTGAATGGGTGCAGCTGTTGTCGAGGCGATCGAAGGCATCGCCCTATGTCTCAAACTCTAGAGAGAGGTTTTCTCGCATTTAGAGAGCCACAGAATGATCTCCAGCATTGTTTGTCAAGCTTGTCGAGGTGACGCAGGACATGACATGACGTTGAGCCCGGCGAGATGCAGTGACGTCTAATGAGGATTTGGTCCTTCTGTATTTCTGTTCTGCTCGACGCTGTATCGTCCGAAGTATATAGAAGAATATAAAATAAGTATATAGGAATGCTGTCTAATCTTGTGCCATTTTATTTGCCTGTTAGATGCGCCTAATACTCAACCTCTGTGAGCATAATCTTGCTACATTAAGTTTAGCAGAAATATTTCTGTAAACTGAGAATGCATTGGAAATTCACGTTAAATTTCTTAGGCTATGAAATGTTCGTAGGGGTCTGTGCCAGCCATCTGTAGTGTTGCACGCATCATTAGCGAATGCAACGGGCCAATAGCAAAAACATTTATGAATTTGTGTGTGTAGATCTGGAATAGCATTAAAAGTATGTGGTATTCTAAGATCTTTCGTTAGATATTACGCAGGATACTAAGGCTGACTACGAAGAAAAACACACATAAAAACCCGCATATGTGATTGAAGCCGTGAAGCCCTTTTTATGGAGAATAACCAGGCAAGAACAACTTCATATGTGAACAAAGAGAGTATGAAAGAGGAATCAACCTATGCGGCATCGGTCCGCTCGTATGGTATGAGGATAAATAGCACAATAGCAATAACTCTGCCGTGCTCTGCAAGCATAAACAAAGGAATATCATAAACGTAGGGATGAGCCTGCCAGGAATATTACTGCGCTTGCTCATGCGTTAACGATTAAATGGAAGGAAAGTGCCTTTCCGAGTTTTGAGTCCGTCTGCATCGCCTTTTGTGCATCGCTGTATAACGAAAACGTGCTCAGAGACGCGGCTATATACTGGCCGCGTCCTATATATCGCTTGCGTTAGAGTATGGGTTCTTTCACTTTCCCGAGCGCCTTAGATATTATATTCAAGAGCAGACCCGGGTTAGTACCCCTGGCATGTGTGGAGTTTAATTTCAACGGACTGTTCATTTTCTTTCTACGCGTATTTGATCATCCAACTCGAAATGGAGGCCGCCGAGCGAACTCTAGGGTATCCTACATTCTCTGCTCGCCCGAGTTCATAAATCTTCAGCTCATTCACAGATAAGAAAGAGAAAGCGTTCCTTCTGTCATTCTCTCGATATATGCTCTGCATATTTCTATAATCTATTTTTTGCTTCCAACTATGCAGTGATGGCAGTGCGCTAATGCAGCCATAAAGTGACCCGATTTCTGGCACATGAAAAGCAATTAGCGACGGAGAAAATGTGTGGCGTGAATTGTAGCCTGCGACAGTCTTAACACGTGCTTGCGAACCTATTTCGAGGATCATTATTTCTGAAACATTTCTTCTTGTTCGCTTTCAAAATATTCTTAAAGTAGAGCCAAAAACTATTTAATGCAAGTTCTAACTTATAGTATCGAATAAGTAAGTACCAGATATAGCCGTGTATTAGAGCAGCTTATGGGCGCTCCAAATATAGAAAACAGAACTTATCCTCGCCTGAAAACTCTACAGCTCATGGTTGACTGACTTCAAATTTGTGAAAGTTCTGGCGAAACGTCCTGCTCCCTGCAACGAGTTTCGAAGAACCATCCGAACGTATTCCGTGAAATAGGCTCAAGGAATCAATTGCTTTTTGACGCAGCGGATTGTTGACTTTTGGTCTCCAACGTATTCAAACGTGCTACTTTGCTCAGTCGCATACAGTTATAAAGTTACTAACGTCTGCGGCAAAAAGGCGGAAGTCAAATCGACTGCCGCCTCAGTGTTTACACGACTGGTTGTCGCGCATGTGCAGTTTAATGTAGAAGACGAAAATGTAAAATCAGTTGTACAGTTAGGTTGGTAAACTTATTTTCCTTACTTCATATTAAACTTAGCGCTTGAAAAACGAGGGCAGAAAAGCGAAAGTGTGTCTCGGTCTTCTCGAACAGTATGCGCACGTGAAGTCACGATGTACACATTCGCCTAAACCACCGCACATTTGTATTTCTTGCATGGCTAACGGACGCAGTCCCCCTCCCCCCCTTCCCGAATTTTCTGTTCTCTAGTCGGTGAGAACCTGAGAATTACTAACACGCTGCTCCCACAAGAGCACATTGTAGCTGCTCTTCACCTCGAAAGAGAGCCGAGTCAGCTTTGGTCCATGCACAATTATATACAAATGACGCGTACAACCAATTAGGCTTGCTTGTTTTTCTGACGTCAAGCGATACTGCATGTTTATAACATCTGTTTTTTCCCCCGTAAAGATCTATCTTTTGTCACTAGTTTTAGGATGAAATTTGAATGTCTGGGGCAAATTTTATGGGTTATACTTATATCTCTGATAAGCCAAACTAATGCTTTAGCTTGAAACAACGAGCCTCAAATTTCTAACTAGCCCAACAGTTACATTACAAGAGCAAAGTCACTAAGCATTGAATGGGCTCCAGCACGTTCGGCTAAGTTACTAAGCCACAATGCTGAGTCAACTGGTGCGTACTTCTACAATCCCCGTTTAACGTTATTGTCAATGAGCAGCGGTATATTTAAAACGTTACCTCTATCTCGTAAAAGACAACATGTGGGAAAACTTATAGAGTGTCACGAAATGACACTTGCAGATGTGCCCAGCCTTGGCAAGACGAACGGGGGTTCGCTATAGCCTGCGTCTTTAGTCTTCACTTCTTCTTTTTCAGCGCCCACATCTTGCAGAGCACTCGTTCCAGCCGTAACATCTCATTTTTAGCGCGGACTTGTGACAATATATGTGCCCTCAAGTACTGTTTATGCAGCTTTACTTTTATCTCCGCTGGAATATGGCTTATTACTGGGAACAATATTCCACGTGCCGAAAGAAAAATTGGGTTGGAGCGTGTGCGCATACATTACATAACCTGCCGCTTACGGCTATCATTAAAAACTAAAGCGCCAAATAATTACAACTTGCCGGCAGAGAGTTCGAGATTAACAAGTAAACTCGAAATGAATGTAAATACTGCGAAGCGAGCAATGGAGCAAAAAGTGGTTGATATAACTTAAGAGCAAGGAAGAGAGTGGTGTTCGGTAAAAAAAAAAAACAGAGGGGGCGTAGCCCATATAAAGTTGAAATTAAGTGGCAGAAATGGAGTTCCGCGGGCCATGTAATGGGTAAAACAAATCGAAAGCCGTTTGTCTATTACAGTTACAGACTGGATGCCAAGAAAAGGGAGACGTAATAAGATACAGAAGGCAACTAGGTGATGTGCTGAAATTAGGGAGAGATCTCTTGGAGCGGCCTTCATTCTTCAGTAGACCTAAAAAAGGATGATGGTGAAGATCACGATTATGACAAGGTCGCAGGCAGATTGTTATGGTATTGCGAATATCACTCTTACCTAACTTTAGCCACCTTAGGTTTATCAGTCAAGCGTCTTTGTGCCACTATTCAATAATATTTTAAAAGCGTTTATCCGGTACTGGGGGGTATCCAACCCGCGTCACACGATTTCCTCAAGCACAGCAGCCCGACGCTTTAGCGCTGATCCTCGAAAGCCCACGGGCAGCGAAGGTTGGATTCTCAGCGTTAGCACGCATTGGCGTTCCACGCATTTGGAACACCACGCAAAAGAAAGGGGGGGGGGGGGACTTCGCGGGCACGCCACTAGATGACGCAACCTGTCCAGAGGGAAGCGTGAGTGGGGAGTGTACCTGCGTTACAAGTCTCATACATGACACGCTTCGGTGGTTACAAGCTAATCGCATTAACATAACGTTCTTGGCGAGATCGATGCTGCCAGAAATTTCTATTATATAATAACTACGAGGGTGTTTCAAATTAATGTAAAGCTTAAAAGAACAAGAAAATTGCGAAAAGTTGTAGGATTGATTTGTTATTGGAAATGGTTATCATTGCGGCTTATAGTGAATCATGAAGTGGCAGCACGTTGGTGCAACACAGCAGGAGAAAGCAATGTCTACTCAGAGACAACTACCACATTGTTTAAATGTCCGAGAGTAGAGCTGTGGCGCGTTTTTCTATATACATTTTTTAGAAGCGAATGTGTTAAATTAGCTGAAGTTCATTGCAAGGATTTAAGCGCAGTGCAGTGTTTCATGTGTGTTTGAGCAGCAACTCTATGAGTTGACTAGAAAGTTTCAAGGTGTCGTAGCCTCTGTGGACGACGCCCCTTGACCGGGCCAGGCACACCACTCATAGACGGACAAAAACACTACACTAAACTAACGGTAGGAAAAGTCATGCTGGCTCTACTATGCAATGCAGTGATGGTGGGGGAGGAAGGGAAAGAGATAAGTAGAAGGCAGGGAGGTTAACCAAAATAACGTCCGGTTGGCTACCCTACACTGGGGGAATGGGAAAGGGAAAACGTTGAATAATAGATGGCATAAAGCGTAACATCGACCAGCATATTATCAAGGAGATTATTTAGAACTTCTAAAGTGGCAGTCCCTGCCGCCTTCTACGAGAGCAAATGAAGCCGCGGTAACCATATTGTCCGAGGTAAAAAGAGGCGCGTCTTCAGCATAGGCGGCTATGGTTATACGCGCAGCCTGCAGTTGCATTTCTCGTTCGTTGATAAAAAAATGAGGAAAAAAAACTTCTTTAAGAGGCAAATCAATTCTCAACTTTCTGTCGCTGTTGTCGAAAAAAAAAAGATTCTGTATCCATTTCTTGCCGCAAGCTTCAAGAAAGTCACCCGTCGGGACGCTTGTTCTCTCGTGTGATGAGACTGCATAATATACACCACTGATTACCCCGCTGGTTGACGAGAATGATTTTTCAGATACATTTTTCGAAAACCTAATACACGTACCACCAACAACTTGGTACATTCCAACCGTCTTCATTTATTGGTTTGTTGTATATCTACGGAGTGGGGGATCTCGCATGGCTGTGGACATGCGAATAAACTGAACTTCATATCATTTATCTGCTCCAAGTAGTTTTAAAAAAAAATTTACTCACCATCCCGGCCCTGCGAAAAAGCATGTCCTGCGAAGCTGTTGAAGGCCACCATTACAGCTTTTGAGGGGCGTCTGCAATTTTATGGATTTGGAGTAATGCTAGCAATGCAATTTTAGAGCATTGGTAGTGATGGGAGTAAGTAAGGAACAACATTAAAATCAGTTCATAGGCTGGTTATATTGTGTACGAAAGTACAGGGACGTCACTCCCAACGTCGCAAGCTTCCCTCCTTCTCCGTCACCGCGGCAGCTTGTGCAACAGTAGTCTTTACTGGGAAGCGTATGTGGGAAGTGCTACGTGCTTCGCATTGCATGTAGGCGCACGAGCGTCTTATCATCTATTGTGTGGTTGGGATGCTTGTTTTGAGCTTGTTCTTTACTGAAACATAAGCTGTTCAGTATGCTGTATGCGCGATTCCAAAGAATGTATGTATTGTTCGCTTCACTTTGCTGAGTGCTTGTAGCCTCCGCCATTGTGTTTGGGGGTATGTGCCATTGATGATGATAGTTTTTGTCAACTTTACGCCACGAAGAAGTCCGGAGATAATAGCTATAGACAGCTTCGCTGTAAAAGAGCCTGACACCATTGGATACCTTATTTTATTCCCAATACTGTATTAAAAGCCTTTAATTATGGTAAAAAACAGCCAAGCTGGTATTCTCAATAAAGGCACCGCAAATCATACATATACATTTAGCGTCCTGAAACACTTCGTATTTATACGCCGAATACAGAGGTGGCGTTATCGAAATTCCCTGTGGACGTTCCCTTATAGTTTATAGTTTATACGCTCCGAAAGAAATTTATGGTTGTCATGTTTTGCGTCGAGAACACTTGTTGATGTAGCGCACGCATTGCACTGGCCCAGTTGGAAATATTCAGACATAAACAACCGCCAGCAGTGCTTCAGAAACACACAAACAACAAAAGCACTTCTCACTTGCTTTTGAGCTATTCAATATGAATATATTGGTTTAAGCTACAAGCTCAGTTTGGAATTTACGTTCTGTGTCTACTGGTTTATAGAGTATGCATATCTCGAGATCAGTGTTCGCGCTCTTCAAGATACGCTCGATTAGATTTCTGAGCGACGTGGTGTATTCTAAACATTATACAGCATTCTGAAATTTTATAATATTGAATTGAGCGCAAGCCTACGCTTCGCGCGCGGCCGCACAGCTGCTGTTGGGGCAGAAAAAGAGAGAAGCGCATTAACGTGGCCCCCTCCCCTTCACTGCTAGCGCACACACATCTCCCCGCTGACCGTGCACCCTGCGCATGCGTTAAGACGGCATGGATCCTCCCCACCCTCCTCCCTTTTGCGTGCGGCATCAAGTCCCTATCCTTTTCGGTTGAACCTTGTGCTTACAGAATACTGCGCTCGGCCACGACCTTATTGCATTTTGATTTTGTGCAGAACATCGCGGCAACGCACACGGCGATGGCGGAAATTCGCCTAGGGTGTCCGTATTTATTTATTTATTTATTTATTTATTTATTTATTTATTTATTTATACACATACCTCACAGGCTACAACTGGAGTATTGCGTGAGGGGGGGGGGGGGGTAGGAGAAACAACAGGTAGCGGAAATAGGAGAACATATAGCTAACAACAAATCAAACACTTGAAAAAATATAATTGCTATCGCAATAATAAAGAGGCAGCCATTGTGAACGCACTCACAGATGAATGTTCGTCAAGACTGACAAGCGTTCGTAAAATCCAATCTCCTTCAAGAAGTGCAATAGCGCTTTTGTGGCCTTGTGCTTAGTAAGAAAGCTTAGGCAGAGGTACCAGGTTCTGTTCGTCTGAGTGTGTCTGTCCCCCAAGGCGCTCAGTGTAGCTTGCAGGGCACATCATTGACCGCCGTAGGATGGGCAGTTTCATAGAAGATGCGCTATTGTCTCGTCATCCCCCTCCTCCCCCCCCAAAAAAAGAAACATGAGAACCTTTGAGTTTATCGATGCGTGTTATTATAGCATGACAACACCAGAACCTAGATCGCTCGTTCAGTGATTGCGACAATCCAGGATATAAAATTTACCCTCTCATGTGCCCACATTATTCATCCGACCACGTCCGCACTCCTGGTGTTAATTTACTAAGTCAAAAGAATCAATACTGGTGCGACCGCTTCCGAAATCGCGGTGCCTGCGAGCTAAAAGAGGCTACTTCAAACAAGAATACTTCTATATTTATTCTCTATTTATTAATTTGCCTCCTAATGATTAACTAAGGTTTTCATTTGATTCACCCTTGCAGATCCGGGCAGAACCTCCCCTTGATGCCAATTACTATGGGGAGAGATGAGAATTCGGCTTTTATGGAAATGCTGCAGTTAATGTTCCTGCAATGCACACCAATATTTCCTGGCTTTTGGTAGCAATGAACGAGCATCGAGCCAAACTCGCGACCAAACTTCCTCGGCAAGTTGATGTTATCTGTTCTTACATTTGCGAAGTGCAAAATAGAGGGCAAATATTGTTCCTTAGACAATTACGAAGAGAAAATAAAAATAGCTAAGTGTAGTGTACCAGACGAGAAGGTACAACGTGTGAGGAAACCGTGAGTCGATGTGAAAAACATTCTTGATTCGTCGGAACAAATCGTCAGGACAGCATCAAAGGCGCCGTCTAGCAGCCAATTCATGAAAGTAAATTCACTCTGTTCTACTGATTTTAAGTCAAAACAAAAATAACTGCTGTAGAGAAGAGCCAATTGCGAACTTCCAAAGTCGGATCGTGAATGCGGCGGATTTTTTTTCGCTTGAACGTCATCAGCTGCACTAGCTGGAGCTCCTTCTGAAAGGACATCAGCGGAAATGAATCTTACCTTGATGGTTCTGGAAAAACGAAAAGGAAGAAAGCAAGAAAGCAACAGTACAACCATGCGAATCCTCGTGCATCGGAGACCTCAGCTGTGGCTCTCAGCAAGAAACACACATGTAAAGCACTTTTTGAGAAGCCTGAATTGGCAAAACAGCACAAAAAGAAAAGTTGAAAAAGAAAGCAAAAGAAGAATTTTGGAGAGCTTATAAAGGCTTTCTCTCGCTGAAGCGACGCGGTTTCTATATGAAAAGCTACAAGAGGAAGCAACTGAATGCTTTATTTTCATCGCGAGTTCTAACCTGGCCTAGTTGGTTCGTATGTTCAGCATCGCGAATAGCACAGACGACTGAATAAAGAAATGCTAACAGGCCATCATTCAAGACTCTTGTGAACAGCGAACTCAAGAGCAGGATGAACAGTGAAGCGCACTCTTCATCATATCCCAGTTGTTTCTTCTATGCGTCTTCCTCTGTAGCCTCTCAATGTTGGAGTATCCATGTTAGAAACTGTTGATAAAACTAGTGAAAATCACAATTCTGTTTCTTGTTCAGTTTCACTACCATCTTTGCATGGTTGAATAGGCATTGGAACGTTTATGGTGCGCATGCGTTTATGGTGCGTCTATGCGAAGTATGGGGAGCAGTTAACTTGAACGTTTCAGGATCACATTTTGGTATATTGAAGATGTTTTTGACAAAATATCGCGATATTATCTCACATATCGTTTGAGTGAAAGGTGGGCTCGCAGAAGTATGTTGGCAAGGTGCATTCATTTTCTTTTCTTTTTAATGGCCTCAGGACCGAGTTTTGGTCTCTCTCTAGACATTAAAGGACATAGTGGATAAGCGGCAAACTCCGTGGCTCAATACTGTTATGGAGTGTTTCACTGGCCGTTTAAAAAGTAAACTGAAACAGGATTTCCTGTAGTGTTCAACAGTGCTTGAAGGCAACTACAAAGAAACCAGGGTAAAAACGGTAGCAAAGAGCTCTCGACTTCAAATGCTATAACAACACCTTCGCTGTTTTCTGCGCCAGCGATGCGTATGGACATAGCACAAGAATCTTGGCTTCTGAAAATGGTCTTGCGTCCAGCCGGTTTAATGCTGTACGAAGAGTGCGAGGCCGGGCGTCATTACGAGAGCAAAAGCACAGGAGGTGTTCAATATTTTCTTCGAAGTCACAGGAGTCGCAAATAGGTGTGTCAAGAACTCCAATGAAGATCAAGTATGCTTTCGTGAATGCAACCCCGATGCAGAGGCGGTGTGACAACGTTGCATTGAAACGGGAAATTCTTGATGGCAGTTGTAGTTTTAATGAAAGATGGAGTTTATGTAGGTGACACTACGGGGAACTAGGAGACGACTAATAAGCGCACATGATAGTCTGAGCCCGGAAATAATGTTTCCTTGCAGCATCGGTTCTTGACAATGAACTCGAAACCGCACGGTTCCCTTCACTGGCGGATTGGGCCGCCTGCAGGTCGAAGCCATTAGGAGTAATACCAGTATGTCGTGGCAACTACTCAAATACTGTGTTCTTTTCCTTTCTCACAAGCTTGATGGTGGTCAGTGCTTATCTTCTGTACCGATTGCTCGTGAATACCGTGGGGTATGGCAAATTACAAACTCGGAAGGGCTGTTTTTCAGTCCCAAAATATTTCCCAGTTGCGTGGTTGCTCCTGTTGCAGAGAACCACGCAGGGTAGCAAGCTCTGCGTGTTTGTTATATGCAGACTTATATACATGTAGTTGTATGAGACAATTTAAATTTCATTTTGACTAGCGTAGCCGGAATGAGAAAGGCACCTGTTGAGCTGGTGGAAGAGACTGACCTATCTGTATAGATGTGCATTCGGCCCCCATATATGTCTCGCTGAATTGTAGCAGCATCGTTTCTTTTAAAACTATTCTTGGGTGATATGCCTGCTTAGTTATGCCCGGGATAATAGAGTGCACGAGTAGCGGGTGTAGACACCACAAGAGAGATGAAGACATCGCTGCTAGTCTATTCCCTGATGGAATACCGTTTTTATGAGAGGCCACAACTTCGGAAAATGTCGCTCGAGGTCTTTGTGAGAGCAAGGCGGCCAAGTTGGGTCGAGACTACAGAAATATCTCAAACATACCCGCTGAGACAATCAACAGTGATTTATGTTGTAATGTTGTAATTGACTTATCTCTGCATACACGATAGTATAGTCCCAGACAACTGCGTAGTGACTGGCCCTGTATAAGTTCTCCAATGAGCGACGCTTGGACTTGCACACATTGAATGGACAACACTGACGGGCTGAAATGCATATCCCGAGGAATAAAGCCCTACATAACTGTAGCATGCGGAGCGCACAGATGATCGCCATGATTTCCCCACACATTAATTTCAAGACATGCGCAATAGACAACAAGCTCTGGCGTCTTCAAATATTCTTCGCAATGCGGGCTCCATAAAAGGTTCCTATTGATTATGATGCTTTTAAAATCTATACGTCCTTTCATAATTGACAGTGTGTTCGTTAACGTAGACTGGGTATGACATATGATAGGCTTGCGAGTGAATGCAATCAATGTAGTTGTAAATGCAAGCACTTGTAATTTTTCGCTAAGGGTATTAAGCTGCGGAAAGCTCAGCAAATGGTAACGTAAAAAACAGGATGAACATCACTTAATATTCATTGCAAGTACAATTTCCGGTCTTGTAGTTCACTCGCAGCTGAAAGTTTACGACAGTATTTGGTTAGAGATACGCATTCAGTTGGCGATTGGCTTTTATCACTTGACTTTTAGGGTTATCGTTTAGGAGCGCGATTCCTGGCAGAGACTTGGAAAACTACCTGCAGGTGCGCACCTCAGCCCTAAACATTGAAGATCTGTTCCTCAGCAGAAAACCGCAAGATGCCTCAGACTTCCTCAGGGTCAGGTTGTCACAGTACATACCTTCTTCACTGACCTCAAGTACTTGTTTTATTCTCTGCTTCAAGCTACCTTGTGTGAAGAAGTTATGGAACGCATTCACCGTTACGGAGAGTATCATTCTTTTTTACTTTGCGGAACAGACATACAAAGCTTACCTGAACTTTTGAACTTTTACTTGCAGTCAGCGTTCATTTAAAGCCGGCTTTTGTGCATTGGGTCGTGTTTAGCCACAGTTGTCAGTGATATTTTATTGACTCTTAATGACAGGTGCCGGGAGGCTAACATAGGGGAGACAACTACCGCTAAGGCATTCCACCATAGTGACAATTGTTTAGTTATATGTATTTCGTGCAGAGCTGTGTGAAGCACGGCGGATTGTCGAAAAAAGCTTTCAACATTTTTTTCTTCTAACACGACTAACCTAGAACTGATAACTAAGTTTTCCGCTAAGAACAAGCATATGTTTTTAGATTTAGAACTTTTGTTCATGCCGAAGCATGTTTGATGGAAATATACTCCTCGCTATCCGACAACCTTGCCCTCCTTTAGTTCCACATATTCGAAGCTTGTTAAGCAGAGGATCTCAAAAGCATCCATGAAAGGATTGCTGTCCATGTCGTGCCATAACCAGTTTAAAAGCAGGTTTTTAAGCCAAGTTGAAATACTAAACGCTGCAGGCTTCCCTTACAACCTGCTCTCAGGCATAGAGGAATCACTTGTTACCCAGGATGAACCCGGGGCGAATATTTCTGCTATACGCTATACTCACTGGGTATCGTATCGCCTAAAAAGAACTGTTGAAAAAGCGGGTGTCATGCTTGTTTGTAACGCCGGGAAAGGGCTGCGGTCTCTTTATAAGTATGTAAACAGTTTGCACTTCCAGGCACAGCTGTAAGAATAAACATTAAAAAAGTATGTGAAAAGCACCATGGCAGCAGTCTACTGCATTTCTTTATCGTGTGGCCGCTGCTACAATGGCCAGACAGAGCGCGATGTCTTAACGACCGCTTAAAGAGCACGCCAGTCTGTTGCGCGGGTTTGTAGGCAGCCATCTGGGATGTCACTGTTCCAACTGCAAGTGCACCCCTCGTTTTGACGAGTGCCAAGTTGTGGCCAAATACAGCGACAAAAGGGCACGGGACATTCATGAGGCCATTTTAACTCGCGGTGCAGATGAAAAGAAATGAGTGAGTGCGCCTCCTAATAACATCCCAGATAAGGAATATCATTCACTCATTAGATGATATGTGTTATGGTACATGTGCCTATGCTATTTCACCCCTTACTTTTTCTCCCTTTCACGCCGACTGCGATTGTATTTATATTCCTACCATCTGATTAATAAACTTGGTTGTTAGTGTGCGCTCTGTCCTGTCGTCTTCCTCCTTCGTTCCTACGATTTGCGCACTAAAAAGGATTCTTCCTTATCTAAACAACCTTTCATCACCAGCCCAAGCGAGGGCTTATTAGCCACATACCTCTTTATTGATTTACTTTACTATTATATTATCCAAATACCCCAAGACCCTTTTGCTTTAAAACCCGTGTACCACCGTATTTATTATGCACAGGTCTTCTTTTTGTTTCAGCACATTTCAAAACGCTAATACTTACCTCGGATGAAAGTAGATTCATAAAAATAAAATAAGAACGTAGATACAATGACCTCCTCTTGACAAGACGCATGAACTTTTCCAGGACAACTTTACTAAATGAACAAGATAACGGTCCTTCTCTTGCATTTACCGTCCGACGAACCAACCAGCACCTTTCGCGAAGATACGTACTGGTACACAACATCAAATCCTCACTCTTTGAGGCCGGTAATGCGGTAATATATGGCTGTTCTTCGCGTACAGTAGAGAGCCACTTCACTTGTATTATCGTTTGCAACCACCGCCATAGCGAGTGAAACAACTCATCATATAAGAGGCGCCGTCAGCGTAGTAGCGAAGCACTGATCCGCTTAGGAGATGCTCGAATGAGAGCGACCCTGCTTTGACGGATGCATATGAGCATAGAGCCCATTTCTTCTTTTTCAATTCACAGCCCGCTCACTGACGCCATTTGCTTATTTTCGTGCGCTCGGTGTTCTTACTATGCTCAGAGACACTTGGGTCCGCCTTCGCATCGATGTGTGGCCGGATTGCAGCAACACTTGCTCTTGTCTACGAAGAGCTTTGGGGGAAGAAGCAGAGCTGTGCATGCTTAAAGATCCAACATAAGAGACCCAACAAAGATAACATGTCGCCCGTGGGATCCGAACCCAAAAGCTCCGCATTACGCTTGCGTTGCACTACCAATTGTGCTGCAGCGACAGCCACCAAACCGTCCACTAACTTGGGTATTTATGTTCGCAAGATCCAGGCCTAGGAGTGTCAGGTAGCGCCACTAAGCGCCAAGGTGGGAGAGCGTGGAACATCCTTTTTTGCCCAATGGCGTCACGTAACACATGATTTTAGGAAAGGGGTATGTGGCTAATAAACCCTCGCGTGCTACCTGATATCAAGGCTGCCAAATTCGAGACCCTCACAATGAATAAACAAGAGAAGAAGGGGAACCGAAGGGGAATTGAAGGGCTCGATTTGGTTAATCACGATAATTTAAAACCAATGCACAATGAAACCAAAGAAATCATCAGGGAAATCCCCTGTAGTTCAAATTCAAATATAGAAAATAATAAAGAGGGGAAAATGAAAGAGAGAGAGAGAGAGAGGAGAATTCAGGAAAGGCAGGGATGTTAACCAGTCAATAGTCTGGTTGGCTACCCTACACTGGGGGATGGGAGAAGGGAAAGAGAAAGAAGGGAGAGAGAAGGTGTAGATACGTGGATGGACAGCACTTCAGTTAGAGTCGCTCGAGCAAACCAGAAGTTCTGAGAAAACACAAAAGTGCCTTCACTGCCTTCTGAGCCGATGATCGGTCGGGACGGTGCTCTAATATGGTCTGTTCACTCAGAGGACGATCGTCTAGTTTCCTCAATGTGTTGGACAAAGACTGTCTTTGTGCTTGAAATTGTGGACAATGGCACAATAAGTGGTCAATGTTCTCCTCGCATCCGCAAACATCACATGCAGGAGTATTAGCCATTCCAATTAGTGCTGAGTAGGCATTCGTGAAGGCAACTCCAAGCCATAACCGACACAGAAGAGACGCTTCACGTCGGTGTAGACCCGCTGGAGGTTTGAGTTGAAGTGACGGGTTTAGTCTGTGCAGTCTTGTGCGCCTTGTATGTGCGGTGTTCCACTCTGCCAAGGAGATCGTGCGTGCTAGAATGCCAAGTTGCCTCGCGGCGTCGGTCCTTGAGAGAGGAATGGGGACGCAGCGGTCTTCTTGGTTTGACGTCCGAGCTGCCTTATCGGCGTCATCATTTCCAATGATACCGCAATGACCTGGTATCCACTGAAAAGAGATATCATGTCCTTTTGCTATTAAGTGATGAACAAGTTCCGCGATTTCGCACGTGAGCTGATCGTGAGTTCCATGTCGGAGAAACGACTGCACACATTGCAAGGCCGGCCTTGAATCGCAGAAGACTGCCCATTTTCTAGGACTTTCAGCGTTTATCACTTGAAGCGCGTCGCGGAGAGCCGCGAGCTCTGCAGCTGTGGACGTAGTGACATGGGAAGTCTTGAACCGCTTGGTTATTCTCATTGCTGGTATAACTAGAGCGCCGCCGGAACTGGTTGATGTAGTTGATCCATCAGTGTAGACGTGTGTGCAGTCGCTGTACCTCTCGTACAAGAGAAGCAAAGTTAGTTGCTTGAGCGCTGATGATGGCAAGTCCGACTTCTTCTGAAGGCCTGGGATTGTAAGGTTCACTTGAGTACGGCGCATACACCATGGAGGAATGGAAGGCCTTGCCGCAGGTGTGTAACCTGACCTGAAAGAGGCACAGTGCGCGAAGACAGTCGCACTGAATGTCGTGTGGGGCCTATCTACTGGGAGACTTGCTAGGTGGTGGGTAGGGGTCCGGGCAAAGTGTCGTATGTGCACACGCATTGTTTCAATGATAATGTGCGTTTTAATAGTGAAATCTTGAGCGACTGCAATAACCTCAGTCGTTGACGCACTCCGCGGCAGACCGAGACATATCTTGAGGGCTTGGGCTTGGATGCTTTGAATTATATTCAGGTTAGTTCTGCAGGTGTTGGACATGACCGGTAGGCTGTACCGTAGGAATCCAATAAAGAGGACCCTGTACAGTTGCAGCATAGAGTGTATTGGTACGCCCCAGGTCTTTCCTGCAAGGAACTTAAACATATGACAAATTCCTGTCAGGCGCCTCTTCACATAATTCACATGAGGGGTCCAGGAGAGATTTCTATCAAGGACCACCCCCAAAAATCTGTGACTCGTGTTGTACGAGATCATGTGTCTGTCGACGGATATCATGTATGGAGACATTGATTTCCTGGTAAATGCCACCGCTGCGCACTTTTCGTATGATATACGAAGTCCTTGTTCTCTAAGGTAGGATGATGTTAAAGTGGCTGACTTTTGAAGCCGCGCGCGAAGCTGCAGTCGCGTCACAGCCGACGTCCAAATGCAAATGTCGTCGGCATAGATGGAGAGCCTAACGGTGCCTGGCAGGATGTCGGAGAGTCCAATGAGTGTTAGACTGAAGAGCGCCGGGCTGAGTACTCCGCCTTGAGGCACCCCACGGTTACTGTAATGCTGTGAGGTCGGGCCATCCTCGGTAAGCACGAAAAAGGATCTCTTATGTAGATAGCTACTTATCCAGAGATAGACTTTGCCGCCAAGTCCTACTGCCTCTAACGCGTTGAAAATCGCTTCGTGCGTTACGTTATCGTACGCTCCTTTAACATCCAGAAACAGGGCAGCAGATAATCTTTTGCAGGACTTCTGGTGCTCGACGTACGTCACTAAGTCGATAACGTTGTCTATGGAAGAACGGCCACGCCTGAAGCCGGCCACTGCATCTGGATATACCTGGTAATGTTCGAGGTACCATTCTAGCCGTGCTAGAACCATCCTCTCCATTAGTTTTCCGATGCAACTGGCAAGCGCAATTGGTCGGTATGATGCAATGTCTACAGGCGACTTGCCAGGCTTGAGTAGTGGAATTAGGCGACTGGTCTTCCATTCCTGCGGAACCGTACCTGTCTGCCAGGAGCTGTTGAACAAGAGCAGGAGCACTTTTCGAGCCTCTTCGCCAAGATTACATAGGGCACGGTAGGTTATACCGTCGGGTCCTGGTGAAGATGAACGCTTGCACAAGGCCAGTGCAGCTTCGAGCTCGTCCATGGAGAAAGGACTATCCATGCGGGGGTCGCGTGAAACCGGTGAGTGGTGGAGCGTCGATGTTCCAGCGGAACTAGTTTCGCCAGCAATCCTCCTGCAGAAAGCTTCCGCTACGTCAATCTCGCTGCATTGTTGGTGAAGGGCCAAAGACTTAAAAGGGTGGCGCTGCTGAGGGGTTCCACGGAGACCACGAACAGTTCGCCATATGTGAGACAAAGGTTTTCGTGGATCCAAAGATTCGCAGAATGATTTCCATCTTTGCGATGCGAGTTTGTCCATGCGACGCTGAATCTTCTTTTGAGTTCTTCTGGCCAACCTCAAGTCATGTACAGACTTCGTGCGCCTGTATCTTCGCTCTGCACGACGACGAATTGCACGAAGCTTCTCTAGCTCGATGTCGTATTCGGTGCGTGTATACGTTCTCAGAAGCGAATGTTTCGCAACCTCTAGGGCACCTTTTATGATGTCCTCTAGGCTAGAGGACAAGTCATCACGACAGCCGTCTTCGACAATTGACTTGAACATTGGCCAGTCGATACATTGTGTGACGCCGGCTAACCTGGAGTCCGTCAACCCTTCAACCCTAAGATAAGTGGGTAGGTGGTCACTTCCCCGCGTTTCAATATCCGGAAACCACCTGACCTTTCTAGTGAAAGAGCGTGAAACAAAGGTCAGGTCCAGGCAGCTACAGTAGGCAGTTCCACGCAGGAAGGTGGGGCTTCCATCATTTAACAAGCACAGTTCTTGTTCGGAGGCAAATGACACTAATTTTCTGCCTCTCGAGTTTATCTTAGAACTTCCCCAGAGATAGTGGTGGGCATTAAAATCTCCAGTAATCACCAAAGGCTGCGGAGTCGCCGTCGTGATTCGCCGTAATCTCTCGCAGTCCAACCGACTTGAGGGCGATATGTAGGCTCCAATTAATGTGAAAGTGAGCGTGCCTTTCTTTACTGGCAGACATAAGTATTGGTTTTCTTGGTCAGGCGACACTGGGTGATGGACATACGTAAGATCACGTCGCATGAATACGATGATCTTGCTGCATTCTCCGTGGGTGGCGGACATGAAACACTCATACCCGGACAGTCTGATGTTATCTGATAAGGGCTCGCAGATGACGATGATTGGGAACTTACTCGTGAACACAAACTGTCGAAAGTCCGACATGCGTGACTTCAGTCCTCTGGCGTTCCACTGAAATATCGACGCGTTTCGGACTTCGTCACGAAACGACGGCTTCTGGAGAGCCATGATTTTAACCAAGAGCTGCAAGTACTGGACTCAAAGTGTCCAGCACCTGTAGTGCGCTTTGCGCAGACGGAGACTTCATGTTGGTAAGTATAACGCGAATGGCATTCATGAGCGACCGCAGAATGTTGATGACCTGGAGATCATCAGTCAGCGTCGCTTCAACAGGTGCAGAAGCCGTGGAAGTCGGTGCGTTTTGAGGTAACTTAGCAGGGAGATGTGCGCTCGGTAGCTCAGGCCATTCTTCAGGACGGGCGAGCCTCCCCGCTTTGTTTGCTTTCCTTGTGTCTGTCTTGGTGGCGCAGTGTGGTGATGCGGCAGTCCTTCTGACGGTAGCTGGCGTGTACCTATCTGCAGTTTCGGAATTTCGCGAACGTTTTCTCTGTCGATGCCGACGTCGCCGTACAGCGGTAGCAGCCTCTCGATGCGTTGAATTGTCCCGCACCATTCGTTTTAGAATGGTGAATTCCGTCCGCATCCGCGGGCAATCCTTTGATGAGGCCTTGTGAGGACCACTGCAGTTAGGGCATTTTAGAACATGTGCGTTGCAGGCGTCTTCTGAATGAGACTCAGAGCACCGCGGGCACACGACGTTGTTCACACAGACACCCTTCACGTGGCCAATCTTGCAACATTTGAAACACTGGAGGGGCTTCGGTACGAATGGTCGTACTGGATGGCGGACATGTCCTACTTTGACGTGGGAAGGAAGGCTGTCTCCTTCAAACAAAATCTTCACACAGCGTGTGTTTCCCAATCTGGAAATCCTTGTAATGAAATTGCCTTCTGTCGTTGGCTTTATCAACGTTGGCAAGTCGTCATTAGAAATGGCAACGTCGACGTCATAAATGACGCCCGCAGTACCATCGCCGCCTGTGGGGACCATTGATCGCACCTTTACATTGTCGATATCAGTTATATTACGTAGGTGTTGTAGGGCGCTGCGATGTAAAACGTCAACTGCCAGGACATTCTTCCGCGAGTTTCTTCGCACGTCTTTAATCTCATTTGGTGCGATTCTCTCAAGTAAGGAAGAGAGGACCTGCCTGTTGAGGAGCCGCAAATTGGTCGCCGGGTCCACGGGCATGAAGAGCACAGTGTGCGGCCAGCGCAGCGGTGCACTCTTCACGGTAGAAGCACTTGGCGACGAAGATGCCTGCAGTAGTCTTCTTTTCGCTGATCTACTCATCACGACCTGGAAGTCATCGTCCGATGAGTCGTAGCTGTCCGAACATATCTCAGTGGCCTCGCTGTCTGTAGCGCTTGACGCACTTCCACGTTTCCTGGACGCTAGCCGACCTGACGGCTGCATATCAGGAAAGTCCTCGGAGATTTCTTCATCCATTGCCGCAAGGAGGGAGCGGCAGCTCCCAGAAATGCAGGAAAACAAAGCGAAAAAGCGGAGACAAACGTAGAAGCGTTCTATCAAAGAATCACTTCGTCTTCCTCTTCCGGGGAAAATGAAAGCGGATAGAAAAGATAGCGTGTTGCCAGTGGGTGGCGAATAGCTAAAAAAAAACGGAGGGCCGCAGAATTCTGCCGGCACTTGAAGAAAAAAAATATTCTGCAGGGCCTGTCTGACGATGACCGTCGACAGTAATGCGTTTATTATTGAATCAGTGGGCCGACCCGACGTATTGTCACCGTCGAAACCAGTTATGTACAAGGCGTATACTACAGCGGGACTCCTCTTTCGCGCTTTTTAAGAACACTCGGTGTCATCTAGTGGCCCCACCGCGAAGCCTGTGCATGACCTCCGAAATACATGGCGTGCCGGTGCGTGCCGGTGCGTGCCGGTGCGGGAAACGCGTCATGCGGCAGCCGGGTTACTCTATCGCGCTTCCTTCTAAACAGGCTTCGCCATCTGGTTGCGCTGCCGAGGAGTCCGCGCGTGACTTCTGAGACGAGTGGCGGGGTACGCCGGTGCGAGCAAATGCTGGGGATAGTTTCCTGGCTTGCCGCATACCCGACGACACATACACAGTGAGCTAAACTGGTGAGAGCTTCATTGAAGAGCGGCTCAGATGCAGTGCCCTTATGGCGCAGCTTCCTGAAGCATTGGTTGTGGTCTTTGCAGAATCAGCGTGACGTGCGTTCGATTCCGCCCAACATCAGTGAAATTTAAAGTACATTTTTTTTGTCAGTGAACAGCGGCACAGACCGACTGGCACATACCCAGTGCTCCAAGTCGGTGTAAAAGAGTTTCATTGCAGAGCGGTACATACCCAGTCCCCTGGCTAAAGTGACACATGTCGGCGAGAAAGAGATTCGTTGAAGAGGGGCACACATGTACTACACATTGACACATCAAGTTGGTGCTACGCTTAGTTTCGAACCCTGCCCCTCAGCACAGCAGTCCGATGCTCTAACCATTCGAGCATGGATATGGTCGAATGGTTATCGTCGACCAATATTGGGGGAAAACGGCTATATATGACAGAGAGAGAGAGAGAGAGAGAGAGAGAGAGAGAGAGAGAGATAACCACTGGAAAGTGCATGAAGTACCCTGAGGATGAGGAAGAAGAAAAGAATGAAGGAACCGTAGAAAGGTCAACCGAACGCATGTCCGGTTTGCTACCCCGCATTGGGAAAGGGGCTTGAGGAAAAAAAATGAGAGGTAGAAGGTACTATCAGTATGAATACGTGTGGTTGTCCATAACTTCACGCCTATAGTCGGTGACTGAGGCCAGTCGGTTTCATGAAACGTAGCAATGCCCGCGTCGCTTTGTAAGCCTGTGAGGCCATTGTCCGAGAATCTTAGTATCTGAAAATGGTCTGCTATCTAATCGGTTTAACACCCTCCGAAGAACGTCGTGTTTGATCTCATGGAGATTACAAAAACACAACATGTGCTCGATCGCCTCTTCACAGTTGCATGAGTCACAAATCGGTGTGTCGGACATCCCAATAAGGAATGAGTCAGCTTTCGTAAAGCCACCGGTAACCAGAGATGGCACAGTAAAGTTGCATCGCGGCGGGAGAAGTTCGATGGAATCTGCAGCTTCAGTGTAGGATCCAGCCGGTGGAGACGGCAGTGGGAGAAAATCAGCGTGTTCCACAAAGTTTTAGTCTTGGTTTGAGCAAGCAAACGAAGGCACCTCACAGCGTCTATCATTGATAATGGTATAGGAAGGGTCAGGTTCTCTTTATGGGCTGACCGGGCAGCATCATCGGCAAGGTCATTTCCGAGGATGCCACAGTGCCCCGGAAGCCATTGATAGATGATGTCATGTCTGTTTATGAGGGCTTGATGGGGAACCTCTCTGGTCACAAACACCAGTTGTTCATGGGTCATGCGTCGTAAGGCTGACTTCAGACTCTGACAGGCTGCCTTAGAATCACCAAAAACGACCGACTTTCGAGGTTTGGCTTGCGCGATGTAATTAACAGCGTCACGTAGAGCGGCAAGTTCTGTTGCCGCAAAGGTCGTTATATGGGACACTTTGAAAGTAATATTGTGACTTGTCGTCATCATCATCATCATCATCATCATCATCAGCCTGGTTACGCCCACTGCAGGGCAAAGGCCTCTCCCATACTTCTCCAACTACCCCGGTCATGTACTAATTGTGGCCATGTTGTCCCTGCAAACTTCTTAATCTCCTCCGCCCACCTAACTTTCTGCCGCCCTCTGCTACGCTTCCCTTCACTTGGAATCCATTCCGTAACTCTTAATGACCATCGGTTATCTACCCTCCTCATTACGTGTCCTGCCCATGCCCATTTCTTTTTCTTGATTTCGACTAAGATATCATTAACTCGCGTTTGTTCCCTCACCCAATCAGCTCTTTTCTTATCTCTTAACTTTACACCTGTCATTCTTCTTTCCATAGCTCGTTGCGTCGTCCTCAATTTAAGTAGAACCCTTTTCGTAAGTCTCCAGGTTTCTGCCCCGTACGTGAGTACTGGTAAGACACAGCTGTTATAAACTTTTCTCTTAAGGGATAATGGCAACCTGCTGTTCATGATCTGAGAATGCCTACCAAACGCGCCCCAGCCCATTCTAATTCTTCTGATTATTTCAGTCTCATGATCTGGATCCGCAGTCACTACCTGTCTTAAGTAGATGTATTCCCTTACCACTTCTAGTGCCTCACTACCCATCGTAAACTGCTGTTGTCTTCCGAGACTGTTAAACGTTACTATAGTTTTCTGCAAATTAATTTTTAGACCCACCCTTCGGCTTTGCCTCTCCAGGTCAGTGCGCGTGCATTGCAGTTGGTCCCCTGAGTTAGTAAGCAAGGCAATATCATCAGCGAATCGCAAGTTACTAAGGTATTCTCCATTACCTTTTATCCCCAATTCTTCCCAATCCAGGTCGCTGAATACCTCCTGTAAACACGCTGTGAATAGCATTGGAGAGATCGTATCTCCTTGACTGACGCCTTTCTTTATTGCGATTTTGTTGCTTTCTTTATGGAGGACTACGGTGGCTGTGGAGCCGCTATAGATATCTGTCAGTATTTTAAATACGGCTCGTCTACACCCTGATTCCGCAATGCCTCCATGACTGCTGAGGTTGCGACTGAATCAAACGCTTTCTCGTTATCAATGAAAGCTATATATAAGGGTTGGTTATATTCCGCACATTTTTCTATCACCTGATTGATAGTGTGAATATGGTCTATTGTTGAGTAGCCTTTACGGAATCCTGCCTGGTCCTTTGGTTGATGGAAGTCTAAGGTGTTCCTGATTCTATTTGCAATTACCTTAGTAAATACTTTGTAGGCAACGGACAGTAAGCTGATCGGTCTATAATTTTTCAAGTCTTTGGCGCCCCCTTTCTTATGGATTAGAATTATGTTAGCGTTTTTCCAAGGTTCCGGTACGCTCGAAGTCATGAGGCATTGCGTATACATGGTGGCTAGTTTCTCTAGAACAATCTGCCCACCATCCTTCAATAAATCTGGTGCTGCATGATCCTCCCCAGCTGCCTTCCCCCTTTGTATAGCTTGTAAGGCAAGGATAATAACAGCGCCTGTGGAGCTGGTGGCTGAGACAGATCCACCGGTGTAAATGTGCGTTCCTTGTTTATATGCCTCGTTCATTAATGACAGTGTGAATTGACGTAGAGTGACTGTTGAATGACGGGTCATTCCTGGAATCGTGAGGGGTACTTGTGGCTGTCCTAGGCACCACAGGAGTAACAGTGGTCTTGCTGCTAGTGTAAAGCCCGATTGAAGGTAGCCTTGATGTGTCGCAACAAGTTAGTGAAATGTGGCTTGAAGTCTTTGTGCTGGCACAGCAGGAATATAGTGACTGGGTACGCGACGCAGACGTCGGGTGTGTGCCCCAAGGCTGTCAATCGTTATTCATTTTGGAACCAAGTAGTATCTAGCAATCATGATTGTTGCGTGAGTCGAGGCGCATCGTGGTAGTCCACGATGGAGCCTGGTCTTGCAAGCTTTCGAGTGTACGAATGTTTGTTTTATACGTGTTCCCCAAAACTGGCAAGGTGTGCTGTAAAAAGCCCAGAAACAATGCTTTGTACAGCACTAGCATAGACCGTGCCGACGTGCCCCATATTTTTTCGTACAGGAACCTCAATACATGTACAATCGAAATTAGTCTCCACTTCAGCTAGATGCAGTGAGGGTTCCATGAAAGGCCCCTGAGAATAATGAGCCTGGCCATTGAGAGAAACAGGGTACAGTGCCACTAGCTTGCGAGTAAACGCGATTAACGCCCATTTTGCCACGGACACAGTAAAGGCTCGTTTGCGAAGATACAAACAAGTTAGGGTGGCTGCCCGCTGAATTCTTGCGCGCACTTGAAGACGAGTCGCCGCAGAAGACCAACGACAAAATTAATATCATCAGCGTATATTGAGAGGTGAATTGTCTTGGGTAATATTCCAGCAAGGCAAATCATAGTTAGCTTAAAGAGAGGGCTTAATAACCCGCCCTGTGGGGCGCCACCGTGTGTAAAATGAAGAACCATGAGAATACTATAGCAATGCAAGACCTGCAGTAGGGATCCTTTCTGCTCAGAAAGCCCGAAGTGTTAAATAGCAAAAGCATGCTTTGAAGGAAGGGTAGTTCCAGGGCTCTCTTTGATGTCATAAACCACATCAACGCTGGCTTCCTGAGGTTCTTCTCGAGCGAGAAGTGCATTCAAGACTGGGGAGTGAATTCCCAGTATGGCAGCTAGATATTACGCATGGTCGTCAAGACTCTCCGCCTATATGAAAAGGAACACCCTTGTTCTGTTGAAGTGAAGCCGGTAATTTTTCTTGTGTACGCCTGCTCACTGAGGAAAGAGCCGCCTTATATAACATGTTTAATACAGACGCCGTATCTAACACACACCCACACATGTACATGCACATACTCTCACATACACGCCTGATAACAATAGAAGAATCGAACGAGAAGACAGAGCAGACGCCATCAGCGACCAAGTTAGACGTCAATTTTGCAGCTCCGTTGAGAATGATGTGTTCTAATCATAGGTCAACGGCGAAAAAAATAAAACAGGGTGAGACGAAAAGACTGCGAAACTTCGATCAACCACTCCCGCCCACGAATCAAATTTGCCTCGGGCTGGAGAATATCGGTAGAGATGAAGTTGACAAAAGACTATGGCCACGTGGACGACCGCATTTTCCAGCGCACCACGACATAGATCAGATCAGGCGTTTTCAAAGTTTTATGCGTGTCCCCTATTCTAGCGACGTGGCCGCCGCCATTTTTTCTTGCGTTCTACGACAGTGTAGCGTTGGTTTAGCTGCCTATACGCCTGTACTTTCACATGCTTTATTCGGGACACTCCATTAAATGCACCAGGCGACAGCGCGCAAATGACATCGGCCTCTGCTAGAGAGCTCTCTAAATGAGCGTGGTTTGAGGTTTTCATCGAAGTGATGGCCAGTCTGTCGCCGTTCGCAAAATGAAAGCCATTTCGCGTTCGTTGCACTGGTAGGTAGTATTTTTCAGCGTAAAATAAATATTTGATCGAGGCTTAGCAATAACCGAAAATCATATATTTAAATGAAAACTCGAGGCCTATTTGGCGAAGTCAGTAAGGGGAAGGGGGGTATGGCTAAGTATGGTACACAATAACACTTTTATATGTGAAGTGTTATAGCTAATGAAATCTCTCTTGAATGATATACCGTGTCCGTATCTTGTCTTCGAAGGATGCAATCCTCATAGTCAGTACTCGGGCTGCATAGGTTCTCGGGCTGTTAGTTTGGTGATGTACGACGGAGTAATAATAATTTGGCGCTGACATTCTGTAGGCGTTGACCACCAGCATAACTGATTATAGATATATAGCTGCAACCTGATATCTGCAACCTGATAGCTGCAACCTGAAACAGATTTCCAAGGTGAATTACGCGATAACAATTATTCGTTTCAATAGCAGTTCGTTACTACGTTAAGCATTTTCTTTTGCCTAATGTGTTTGTTTCTTGGATATGATTTTTGGATAGCTATCCCCTTCAGTGGCTGATATTCCCGTAGTTCACAGCAAATATAAAAAAGAGAAAAGCTGAGCAGTACTGACGTTCAGCTGCTGAGCACTACGTGGTGGGTTCAATTATAGATTATGCCAGCAGCATTTAGACAGCGGTAGTGGAATGCAAGAACGCTGATTGTATTTTTTTTTTACTTCTTCCTGTATCTCTTTTTTTTTAGTAGGTGAGAGAGTACTGAAAGTTTGGCTAATGAAAAGGCCTGACGTCCTAAAATAGTACCTATAAACAAGCAAAAATACAATCACCGAAATACGACATTGGTGCACGTTAATAAACCATAGCTGGTCCGAATTAATCCGGAGCCCCTCGATTTGATTAGGTACACAATCAAAATTCATCAATTAACGCGAGATATTCCTACAGTACAAGCAAGCCTTCTAATTGCCACTCTAAATGAATTAGCGCGTCGAGAATATAAGCTGTCACTTCCTCAGAAGACGACTGCTGGAAAGAAAGAACTTAGCTACTAATCCACTGAAGGCGTTCTGAAGGTGCTGCTGGGAATTCCTGACTTCATCTCGCTTGCGCAAACGGCTTCGTAGGGCCATCAGAGTTCCTTGTTTGCCAAAATAACGATCTCGTATTCTCGAGTTTGTACTCATGAATGCGTATTATGATGGATATATTGCTGATAAGTAGATGTTAGGTCTACTTTTCTCGCGATTGAGAAATGCTTGCCTAGTTCATTCCATCAGAACGAAAAGAAAGAAAGAAACGTGCAAGAGCTATCATCGTGAAGAAAAAAAAAACTCCTTAGCACCCGGAGGCATTAAGATAAACTTGCCAGCGATATATAAATGAAAGCACGAACGATAATAAACGATTATTACGGAGTGAGAAGGAGCACCGAACGCATATCAGTTGGAATACAAAGTTCGCACCGGACAAACAGCGTTCTGAGCTTCATTGATTTAGAGTGTCCTGAACTGTAAAGTCAGTTAAGCTATGCATCAAAATAAGTGTAACCAATTGGTACACTTTTAGCGTTTGATCACACATCTGTCTCAAGCTCAACGTCCTCGACACCTCACGAGTATAGGGAGCATAGATCTCACGATAGTGGTCACAACAGACGTCCGCACTAAACAAAATGGCTAGCACGCTATTTTGCTTCCCGCGGTCCGCAGGCCTCATTCGTGATCAATATTAACGTTCCTCAGCTGTATACCATCGCCTTCAGGTTTTCATCGCGCTCATTATCCTCCCTTTCGCCGGGAAGGGTAACGAACCGGACCCTTTGCTGCTGAACCCTTCTCCGTTTCAACTATTTCTCTTTCTTTCTTGGTCATTGAAGAAGTATAAATATAAATGCTATATCTGTACCAGTACTTTATCGTAAGATAACGATTTGTAGCCTACGCGAAAATGAGGGAGGCATATACGAATTACAAAATAGGATTACATATACAGGAATATAGGATTACTACATAAAAGGGTGATAACGAACAGTGAGATGCAAAGCATTAAGCCGCAGTATAAAGTTATGCGAAGCATAGGTTTCGACACTCTATGAAGTGTGCTAACGCAACCATCATCCCAAGGACTAGGCTGTCCAAAGAGAAGGTCTTGACGGACAGAAAAAGTAACGTATTCCTCAAAAAGAACAGAAAAATCGCTTAACGAAAAATGTAGTATGAAGGTGACGGATTTAATTTTGATGGATGGGCGGAGACCCATTCCAAGAAGCAATTCTTTCGGTACTGATGCTGATTTTGGTGATAAGTGCAGCAATGGGTAAATCTAACGAGCGAGCAACGGGAAAAGTTTATGGACTGAAGTGTCCGAAAAGGACGAGATTCATCATGGCAACGGAGTCGAAAAAATAAATCACTAGAGTTGTGTACAAGAAATTGGAGCATAAAACATGGTCCACCAATAAAAACATGGAGAACATGAAGAACACAGGCAGTGAGTAAGCACACAGCAGTGACATTCTGTCGTCGAGATAAAGATGAATAACCACGCAAGCACTCGGTGGCAGCGTAACCTCGGGTAAAAAATATTGGATTTGTGTTGACAGTACGTACCCACGGCCAGAAGAGCAAAAGTTAAATAAAGAATGGAATAGAGAACCGTACACTACAAAGAGGAGAATTATATGTAAGTAAAATGAAATGCTAGAAAGGAAAAGAAAGAGTAAATAACAGCCTTGGCACTCTTCGCTCGCAACTCGCACATATAGAGGGAGGGCGAGAGAGGGAAAAGGCGATGTGGAAGGCGAGGAAACACAACTACTAGACACGAAAGTGGTTGCGTACAAATTGGATAAATTTAAGTTCGAGGTTTGGTGAGGTACGTTCCTACTATTTATGAAAAATAAATACCATGAAAATTTTGCAAGTGGACACCTGACGCACGGCGTAAAGAGCCAACGCCGAATAAAGGCACCGCAGGGTCTAGGCTACATAGTAGCTCCGTAGCATCCAGGCGGCGCATGTCATTTCAACAAGTCTGTGCCCACCATGGCAGCCTTGCGGCTATGACATTGCTCGGGAGAGGTCCCGGGTTCAATACCGCGGCAGCCATATTTCGACGTGGGCGAAATACAAAAAAAAAACGCTCGTGTACTTAGATTGAGGTGCTCCTTAAAGAAACCGAATGGCTCAAAATGAATCCCAATTCTGCCACTATGGCGTGCTTAATAATCCGATTGCGATTTTGCCACATAAAGCCCCATGACTCAATTGAAGTTTAACACTTCCGCCACGACGCGATGTGCCGTGTGAGGGAAGGACAATACTAACTTTCTCGCAGGATATAAACAATGGCGCAGTGCACAAGAATGCCTCAAACAAACGTGTATCGGACTGTGCGTCTGTGCACTACGCCGACGAACAGCAGTGGTGCACACAAGGTGACATTTACCATCAATTCACCACTCTATTATAGCAATAACGATGAAGAAATTAAACATTCACTGTCATCATCACCGCTAATCATCTTCAACCAAAACAAATAGCAGAGAAGGTTCGCTTACGTGGATTCCCCCAGTGCATGGAATCCGCATAATTTTTTCTCTACCCAAAAATATTCAAGGCGCGTTGGTTATTTGGTGGCAAAGGCATACACAATAGTATAGTATAAGAAGTTTTGGTCACATGGCAAACTTGACAAGTGTTACCCTCCGACCTAACTGAAAAAGTTTCACGTCAAAAGTATTGTGTTTGTTCAATCCTGTCAGTTTATGCAGTGATGGCTTTTGAACTAGTGAGGGGTAGTGACATGAGGGGTCCTTATTGTGACCGTAAAATTATTTGTTAGCGATTGTAAGAATTAGAAGCAAAAAAAAATTGCGCTGGTCACATCCATCTGCGGGCGTTTGGCGACATAGTGTAACGATTATAATGCCATTCCTTGTAGTACTTCTTCAGTTGTTGGAGCTGCATTCTGTCCACATTAACAACGGGACCAGTTGACCGTGAACAGTGGATGGTGGTAGTGGCATAGAATCTAGTTGAAGAAATTGCGAACGCAAAATAACCGTGCTGATGAGCTGCGTGATTCAGCGGCACTGAGGCACGTCATGCTTCGGTCCTTCCGGCGAATCTACCTTTCGCTCCGCCAAACCCATGCAGCATGACATAGCCGATGGCGCACAAACTGCATCTTGGAACAGGCGCAGCAATAACCACGAGACTGCGCTCGTTGTTGCTCTTTGGTTCCGGCTTTTGTGCGAGCAATGTTCCGCGGAGCCTTCCATGCAGAGCCATTAAATACCACGAATAGTCTTTACGTTGGTGCTTTCCCAACGTTCGCGCTGATTGACGCGCCACAGGAGAAGTGAGTGCAGTTGCTCGTCTGCTTCTCTGATCAGATTACGGGGACTGTAGCTCTCGCTGCAATGCAGGGACATTCCGGGACTGCGTGCCTATTCCCACTGTCAGCTGCAGACGCGGCTTTCGCCGCTCAGTCAAGTCGAAGGCCATACGAAGAGTTGGTGGGGGAAGCACATTCTTTGGGACAGCGTCTGGTGTAGGCAGCAGTGAAGATGCTGAAGTGCAACCAATGTATAAAGCAGCAAAATGAATGGTTCAGATTTCTAAAGAAGGAGCCTGCTACGTCTTCTTTCAGTTCCCAGTGAGTTCTGAGTTTCTTGGTTGGGGCGAATGGAGAAGAGAGAGAGGAGATAATTTATTAAGGAAACGCAGCGAAGTGGGCCTAAGGCAATCACCGCTGGCCTGGTACTCTGCTCAAAGGGGAGGGGAAGAGGAGAAGAACATGCACTGACGCGTAGGCTTCTTTATCTAGGCTTTTACTTCTTGCTTTGTGCAATGCCGGAAGGTGTTTCAACTGTACGCCCTTCCGCGTCTATTGATTATACCTTATACCGTGCGGCTAGGAAATTCGCAGATGTAGCTTGCTTTCAGGTCACATAAGCACTGTATACACGTAGCCGCTTGCTCCAAGCATATTCTCATTTTTTATTGTATGTTTCCAACTTTCTCCTTATAAAGGGCTGAATCGAACAGTTCTTTTTCGTTCAAGTGTACATTTTGTACATTCAGCGCCTGAGGGCCTGGCATCAACAAGCTGGCTCACGAATACGAAAGATGCAGCACTTTCTAGTTTATGTCCAAATGATAAGCCATACTCTTAGCGTGCTTTCTAAGCTATTTTTCTAGGTTTCCTTTCGCAACCTCATGAACGCGGCAAACTTGCGAAATAATCGCAGAAGTATTGAGGTAGTCCCACATGCATATATCTTGCTGAAATTTTGTGTAGTGAACTTTCATTATATATCAGTAGATTGACCCGCCGTGGTTCCTTAGTGGCTTTGGTATTGCAATACTAAGCACGAGGTCGCGGGACCAAATCTCACCCGCAGTGGCCAAGTTTTTATGGGGGCGAAATGAAAAAACACCCGTGTACTTAGATTTAGGTGCACGTTAGAGAACCTCAGGTGGTCAAAATTAATCCGGACTCCTCCACTACGGCATGCCTCATAATCAAATTGTAGTTTTGGCGCGTAAAACCAAATAAATCTTTCACCCCAGTACATTGTGATACTCAATGCAAAGATATCTGTTATGGTACACTATTCACATATTGATCAGCCATAGGTGAAGAAAGGAAGCTTCAGCCCGAAGTCAGTTTTGCGTTAGCGAAACTTGCTTTCGTTAGAGCCTTCGTATCTTGCAAGTTCACTACTACAATAATTTGTGTGATTTTCATGTTAACCCGTTGTCTTGTTTGGATATGTGCGTATATATTTTATCACTCAGTGTTACACACGATATTGCTATGTGCACAATTGCATTGTTCATGCATTCGCGAAAGAACTTAGTGCGTATTCATACAAGAGAGAAAGAAAGAGAGAAAGAAAGAAAGAAAGAAAGAAAGAAAGAAAGAAAGAAAGAAAGAAAGAAGGAAAGAAAGAAATTCAGAGACATTCCACTATTTGAAGGTAGATGACAAGCGGAGCTGTATATAACTGCAGCTAAAATAAAATAAAACAACATAACACATATATGCACGTCGTTATGTTTATTTGTATTTAAGTTTATTTCGTGAGCACAGTAATTGTGGCTTTATGGTGGCTATGATAGATGGCCATGGGCTCTGTGACGACACTGGAGATGTTCCTAGCGACCGTTAGGTATATGCACGACCGATGGCGCGTCGAGGAGACATTGGTCTATCTTGGTGTAACATTGAAGGCCGAACCTTTCCAAGAGAAACGCCAAGAATCACTTTCCGTAGGGGCGAGGCACGTCGACGTTAAATTCATGCACAATGACGATGGGATTGGGGTCCACCGGCAAGATCCAGCCAAATGTGTCGATCATAAAGTCTGCAAGGTCCCTCTTAGACGTTACGGAATGAACGTGTACGGTGACGGCAAGGATTCTGTCCCAGTCGGTACGGCGCATGCGTCGGCACATTCCACGGCAAGGCCGTCACCCGTCACTCTGTATGGCATAGGGCACAACGGCCGCGCTGTCGTTGTTTGCGTAAATCGCAACGCATCAAACCAACGTCCATCATCCATCACCGCTTTTGACACATCGGTCCTCAAACGCAGCTGGCAGACATATGCTAATACAAATTTGCCTTATGCTTAAGCTATTTCAGCTACATAAAAGCCGCCATTGTTTTTGCCTACACACATAACGAAATGCTGGAAACTAGCCTATAACAGCTCCGTTGTAAAAAAAAAAAGTTTTTACTCGTGAGCTGACCGTAAAAGTAGCTGCCGCTCAATCCTGATGCTACACATATTAATCGCAAAGGCGAAAGCCAATGGTAATCAGCACCAACAAAACAAAAGCTTCGTAAAAATACCAATAGTGTTTTACACTGACTGCAGTGCTGATGGATTTGCACCTGCACCATTCCGTTAAAAAACAAAATGTAAACAGAAAATTAGAGAGATCGAAAATATATTTTTTCAGTTCATGGAGAAGTCGGATGCAACCATGACGTAGTTCTTTTCTGTATAGCTCCGAGTAAGAGCAAAGAAAAAAGTACTTGTGGTGGAAGCAATAGCGAACGGGACACGAGCAACATAAGGTCCAGAATAAGTTCAAGCGGATCTCTTGTTCAAGCACCTCGGCAACAGAGAAGTGCTTGTCCGCTCAGCTGCCAGTCGAAATTGGAAAATGTGGAGAACTCGATGCAATGCGCCCTGTTTGCTGTGCTCTCACGCGTAAAAACGAGGCCCTCATGTTGACCGAACTGATATAGCGGCCGGCATTTCTATTCCCGGAAGCAACTCGTGGAAGAGCTCCCAGCAACTGCCGACAGCTTGTGCGATTGCCTCATGGCATGACGTGTGCAAAGTAAGCGATCAGCATTCTGCGTTTCTTTCTGATTTACTTCGTCTGCTCGCCTGTCAATAGAAAACTGTAGATTAAAAATACCACCAGTCACAGAAGAAGTATGTTTGTAGCCATGTTGATCCCGTCAAGCTATCTTTCTATTCATATTACCTCGCCGAATATGGATAAATCTCGAACACTGCCTTCACTTTTGCCATATCACACGGCCAGACGCAACACGACAGTAACTTATCCAATGGATAAAACACATGTACTGATTATCATGATCGTCATGTTCGAGAGGATAGCTTGTATGGATGAAGTTATAGAACACGAAGTTACTTGGCAAGAAATGGTAGAATGTGACCCATCAACATTTATGAGCTAAAGAGCTGTAGTCTTTAATTTTTACGAATCCTTCATGACAGCAGTTTTAAGAATTTGATACTGGGAATTTCTGCCACTTCCATTGTCAAAGGCAAATTTTCTGGCACGAATAACGGGAGAAAGGAAATAAAGGAACCATAGTTATCAACTATCTATTTGTCTTTTTTTCCGTTCTTTCTGGCCTTCGTCATTAATCCCTGAGGAAGACGGACCACCGTAATTGTCGGGTTCTACCACTCGACCAAGCCAATAAGAATAGAAAATGAAACTAATCGTTACAAAACACAGAACCTGATCAGCTTTTCTAAACTTTCCATTCACGAGGCTCTATTGTGAACTGTTAACCATTCCTTTAACCATGCTGACCCTTTAAGCTTTTCGGACGTTAATGTGAGAAAGCTGCGAGCATTTATAATTACGCTGATATCAATCGTTCATTCACACAATGAAGAGAGACGTTCGCTTGCTTTGCCGTTGTGGAGACCGGAAAGAAAAATCTATTTTGTTCAGTTTTTTCGGGAGCAGTTGTGGTGCGTGGAAAGACGATTGATTCTTTTCTTCCAGTCTGGCGAAACATTAGAAAACAAGAAATAAAATTACGTGCATAGCTTTATTTTCATTGAATTATCCGCTCTGATGAAGCTAGATTGCCCATAAAGCGACCTCTTCGGGCGATGTGCAATTTCTTAAGCTTCAGAATCCCTCTTTCAAAATCGGCTGCGAAGCAACATCTCAAGTTGTAGAGCCTATGTAGCCGTAATACTCTAAGCTATCTAGTCATTAATCAAGTACTGCTGCTTGAAGAGTGGCAGTGCGTGATGTACGCGGTAAGACGTCGCGCAATCTTCTTGTTTCCTAATTTTAAGTTAACCTTAAAATTTCCTTATGCTGCTTGCACTGCATTTCTTAGGCTCCATGGCGGTATCTTTTTTCTTTTTTTTCGCGCAATGCTATTGATTCTGTGCTAATATGCATGCATTATGTGCTCGTTCATTCCGCTACCCCAAGAAGACCTTCAATACTGCCACTCGGAGAAGTGCATCAACTGTGCTTTTACGTTGCATTGTTAGTACGTGAGAAAACTTGTTACTTGTTCACTGTCGCGATAAACGTTAATCCCGTCGCTTCCCTTTGCCAGTGCAGACTGATTGATGAAGTCACGCTGATTAACCTTTTTCTCCGTCTCGCCCTAAACATGTGCACACAAGAAATAGTGCAGACAGGACGTTCAAAAGAAGCAAGAGTTACGAAAGCTGACGAAATCGGACCTGCGTTAATATCGACGATACCTCTGCTCAGTATCTCGAGTACTGAAACGTGTGTCGAGAAAAAAAAGAAAGTGGAATAATACAGCGAAAATGTTAGCCTCTTGTTGGTCGTGATTTTTCATGCTCACTAAAACACCGACAGCTGGAAAAGGGGCTTGTGTTTGAGTTTCCGCGTGACGTAATTATGTTTTCTCATTTATTCAGATCCGATTCCACTATATGTCTGTAGATTGTGTGCGAGTCGTACTTTACGACTTTTCTGACACATTTTACTCTGAGGAATTCAGTTACTTCAGTAACGCACTTGCGCCAGGCGGAGGGCCTACAAGAATGAGCAGGGATCTCCAACGGTAACTGGGTGAAGGGCTTTGTCTTGCAGTTGCCGCTTTACAGAATTGTGTTTTCACGTGTATGTTCGTATTACAATCCGAAAGTATCACGTCTGCAGCTAGTGTGGAACTCGTACTTTACGCATTTTATGACGCAAGTTACTTTAAACAGTAACTTAGTTCAATGTGACACTTGTGCTTGGCGGACGGCCTAGAAAAATAAGAATGAATGACGCATTTCCGCACATGTGCCTGCGTGCGTGACGCATGTCGCTTGTGGTGGTGGTGTTTGTGTAACGTCGTCTAAAGTCATTTGAAGTTGTGATACTTGTTTGACGAGCGCATCAGCTTCGCTGTACGTACATCCACTTTCACAGGGCGCAATGGAGGCAGACTTTATTGTTACTGTAGAGCAACCGCAGAGAACTGAAGCAACGTCGTAACAAAACATATTTTAAGTGGGCTAGATAAGCAGGAAACCCAGTGGCGTATTCACTACGTTGACAAGCACACACAAAAAAAGGCACACGCATTCAAAAGCATGACAAGAGGTAAGCCTTCAGATTCGTTGCACCTAATAAATATTGCACTTACGTAAAGATTGAAGTAAATTAAACATAGCAGAAAAAATAAACTAGAACTTGACTTGATCCGCTGAGCCGTTTGGTGCAGTATATACGCGTATTTATGCACAACTGCGAAAGTACTAGACGCTATATTCGATTGACGCAGCTGCAGATGATTATGCAAACAAAGAATGTTGGTTTATGAGGCATGCCTACCAAGCAGGACAAAAAAGAAAGAGTAAGGATGCCTCTTGAACCGACCTAACGCGTCTATATTTATCTATGACGAGAATATACTTCGTTGATACATGATCCGACGTAGCATCGAAGCCCACAGCGCACAAATAATTTCGACGAACCTGGAAGAAGACAACGACCCATGCACAACCCTTCCTATAGAATGTATTAAGGTATTCACTGGAAACGCGTGGACGTGTATTAGCCCTCTAGTGTAATCGGGTAAAAGCTTTAGAATAACCGTAGGTGCAGTAGCGCAAAGTAGTTACGGAAGAACTTCTACAAATTTCCTAATTTTGTTTCCTACTATCTTCATAATAACGTACAGTAGTTCATTTTCCTGCGCATTTTAAGACACCATATTACGGTCTCTCGCGTTTAAAAGAAACACATTTATAATAATGAAATACTGGGATGTTGTAAACGGTTTTATGTTCAGTACATGTGTTGAATTCCAAGCTTGGATTCACTAACTTATTCGAGTTTTATTCGCTTGGGCAACTTGGACACTATGGGGGTGTACTAACACTGTTTAGGTGTTCACGGCTAGTAAACGATGAAGGTAATGAATTTATTTCTGAAACAACTTCGTAGGAAACTGACGCTGCCGGAGCTTACCGAAACGCGCAGCATGGAAGTTCGAGACAGTTCGGCAATGTAAAAACTTTTCAGAAAAGCATGAAAATTGTTAGTTTCGGGGCAATAGGTAAAAATAAAGAAAGACAAAGAAAATGGACACAAGAGTCGTGAGGGTGACAAATGCTGATCTAGCGATGGCTGTTTACATCTATAAAATTGGCAACTGAAGCTGAATGTTCTGTTCATTAAAGATAAAGCGAGCTGAAATCTTGCCCTCCAAAATGTATGGCGGTGGCAGAGATTTAAAGTTGAGATATCGTTCAAGCGCCTCTTTAATATCGAATACAGTCCGACGCCTTTGCGAATGAACGCCTCTGCAGAGAAATTACCTGTATAACGAAGTGTTGATTATGTCCCGGCTGAATAGCAATCGTTCATGTGTGTTGTGAACGCCGCTACAAGGAGGACCACTACAAGGGATTTGTCTTTACAACGAAGAAAATTAAGCGCCCTCAACGACTGATGTATTGCTTTACAACAAACGTCACGTAGCAGTACCACCACCGCCCCCCGCAGATGTCGCCAAGGTGCACTCGGCGTTACCACTAACGAAAGAAACTGCGACGCGCTTGACAGCATAGTGGTATGCTGGCACTGGTGACGTTCGTGTCACTGTCAGAAGTAGTTCTGCGGCGCTGCTCGAAGAATGGCAACTCGTACCCTGCTTGTTGTAGCCCGCATTGGCAGGTGCGATGGCTGACGGCCTACGACGTCTTCAAAGCTATCTAGAACGGAAATGACACGAATGTCGACGAAGGCAACAGCGACGAAAATTCTTAAACGAGCCAAGATTTTTGACGGCAAGGGTGGCGATAGCTGCATTCGAAATTACCCACCTTTACTTTGCGCAGCTCCTGTGTTTCGCCGATTATCATGTTGTGAACCTCAATGCAATAAAATTGGCTGCAGCAGCGCATTCCTTAAGACGAAGGGTGCACAAAACAATTATCGACCTAATACTAAGTCTCATTATTTCATGTTGAACAAAGGTTTTCTTGTTGAACATGCTTAGCTTGCTCTAGTGCGAGCGGTACAATGCGCGACCTTTACAACGGAGTGACCTGTGTAACGAAGGATTTTGTGGATCTAAAGCACTTTGTTATAAAAGCGTTTGACTGCGTTGATTGGGACGGCATAACGTCCACGATCGCATGGCTAGTAGTCCAAGCTATAGACAGCCTATGTCGCTGGGTCGGATTAGGAGGCTAGATAGACAGATAGATACATATGCTCAAAACGACTTAAGCGGGAAACAATGATAATCGAGAGAGAGAGGAAGAGAGAGAGAGAATGAGGAAATGCAGGAAGTTTAAATGCTAATTGCAATTAAACAAAGGCTATCCGGTCAATACATTTTCCCACCTATAACGCCAAATATCCAGCAGTAGTGGGTAAGTACGTCTCTTTCTACATTATAGTCATGTTATAACTTTTTTTTCACCTATTTTTTCAGGCTGGATAAAACATTTAAAACAGCCGAGTTGATGATTTGCCGCTCACATGTGTATATGTACATACATGTTGTATGTACATGTACACCGAGTTCAGATACCTTTAACCAAGCACCAACCAGCCCAGTTTAGCACGCTCCCGCAATAGGGTATATGCGCTATTGCGTACTGATTTTGTTTCATTGACTGGTGGTGGTGGTAAACTTTATTGAAAGGGGGAAGGGTGAAGAGGGACGTGGCTGAGGGTGTGGGCTCAAGTAAGGCCCTGGGCCTGCTTGGCCTTTTCCGCCCAGTCCACCAGTTCAAGTTGTCGGTCGACGTCCCCGGAACTGAGCCAGGCTGTCCAGTCAGTCTCGCTGCTGACGGGGTGATCAGAGAACGGGAGCGAGGTGCATTTCCACATTATGTGTGTGAGTGTTCCTGTTTCTGAACAGAACCTACATTTGTCTCTTTCCTTGCCCCCTGTGATTTTCTTAATGTATTTTGGGTGTGTGTATGTGTTTGTTTGAAGTCGCCGAAACGCGACCGCTTGCGTTTTGTCGAGTTGCTTGGCCGGTGGTGGGAGCGCGCGACGCCTCAAGCGATACCGATGGGCTATTTCATAATGAGTCTCGCAGGGTTCCTCGTGTCTCTCCTCCTCATTCACGCCGTCCGCATACGCGGACGAGGCTCGGCGCGCGAGATCTCGAGCCAGACTGTGAGCCGACACGTTGCCGAGCACAGCCGCGTGAGCGGGGGTCCACACGAAGGTTTTCAAGCCGCTTAGGGGGCGTCGTGTGAGGGCATGGTACGCCTGTTTGGAAATTATACCACGGACGAAATTGCCGATAGCCTGCTTGCTGTCGCTGATGACGGTATTCGCTTCCGCATGCATGGCCATGGCAATCGCGGTTTCCTCCGCTTCCACCACTCGGCCAGCCGTGATTGTTGTATGTTCTATCAATCCTCCGTTGTGATCCGCTACCACCGCGGTCATGAGGTCGCCGCGAGGGTGTCTGGCTGCGTCTGTGTAGACCACTCCATCTTGCGAGCCGTAGCGTCGCCAAATGGCTTTACTACGACTCGGTAGGAAATAAATGCACCTTTGTCTTTCCGCAAAATGGCAACACAAAAACCCAGCCTCACTGCCCGGCGTTTTCCCTGCTTGCTATGCGTAGATCGTACAAACATGGGTCGTTATTCGTGACTAACGCATCATTTGTTAAGTTCTTTCTTCTTTTTCTCATTCGCTTGCGTCCAATTCTTTGGTAGTTTCTCCATGCAACCGCGAGTTCTCTACTTTATGGGCTAAGCAAGCCGGCAGTATCTCCTGAGTTCAAATTTACGGTCAGCCTCAGGGCAATCTGGTCTTTTTAAAACACAAAAGCAATGCTGTTTTCTCCAGCTTGGGCTTATTGATGAGTGCGCGTGTTTCTGTAGAACGTTGCTGCAGTTCAAAGAGAAACATGATGTGATAAAACTAACCTTATTATTCTTAGCTGCGGTACGGAAACATGAGCGGAAATTGGGATTATCGGAGGCTGGTAAAAGAGCACAAATTACAGCCACAGCAATTTGACCCTGTTAGTATGCCATGGTAAACCATTTTTGAATAGCGCAAGTACACAAGAAGAACACAAAGAAGAACAGAGCGCTATATCAGCGCTCTGTCTTTCCTTGTATTCTTCTCACGTACATACGCAAATAAAGAATCCTTTAGAACAAAATGATTGTAGTATTCTCGTTAACCGAAGAATTGTCATTGTAAATCCGCGCATGGCTTGTGTAGTCAAGCTACACGCGTGTAATCAAAGAGCGAGAGATAATATTTAATGGCAGAAGGGTAGAGAGGTCGGCCTGTGGGAAGTGCCTCTAGCCTGCTACTCCACGCTGGGGAAGGCTTTCGGAGGAATAGCAGAAATATGGTGTGAAGAGGTAGGATGGTGATAGCATGGTGAATATGCTGAGGACAGCACAACATACTGTTTCTGTGCAACGCGTACGTGTACACTTCACAGCACAGCAAAGTCGTCTTCGCGGGCAGAGGTAGAAGTAACGGCAGTATCGCTAGGAGACTGTCTATAGGTTTCATAACTTTTGCCGCTGTTAGCGCCACTGGCGTACTTAAACCAGACATTAGCAGCTGCTGCGCGTCAATTATTTGTCGCAGCATGATTTTGATGACAGTTCGATGGTGTTATTTGAGTTCACTGGCCTTGCTCGCGCTGACAGTCTAAGGCCCATGTGCGTGGCGGCAGGCGTGGCCAAACATTTGATACCAGTTTTGCGCGGCTGGCTTGAAGCGATGGTTTGGAGAGATCTATCGATGCCGACTGAACTATCTTCTGTTGGACCTGCGGAATTGGAGCCAGGAAGCTCTCGTTTGAACCTACAGCTTGTCCACGCTGACGACGCGTTCGTCTCCTCCAGTGTTGCACTGACGCAGCCGCCTCTTTGTGGGATGTACTTGTCTTGCTCATTTGGTTCTTCAATATTTTGATCTGCTTTTTATGTTTAGGACAATTCTTGGAATTGGCCTCGTGGGGTGAATCGCAATTCGAGCGCTTCATTTCTTTTACTTGCATGAAGGTACGTCATGGCTGCCTGCACAGCGGAGGCATGCTGTCTGGCCTGTGCAAACAGCGCTGACATGGCCTAGCTTTAGGTACTTGTGACATTGCAGTGATCGGGGCACATAAAGACGCGGCGGGTATCTCACGTAGCCCACCATGACGTGATCAGGTAGCGTGTCTCTCCCGAAAAGAAGCTTGACGCTCGTCGAGCGACCGAAGTGATGAATATCGATGACCTTCACTGTTGAAGACAGAAGGCTTTGTAACTTTTTGTCACTGATGTCAATCACGACATCGGAAATAACACCTGCCCTAGTGCGACCACGGTGCACGAAAACCAACGGATTTCTCTGTATCCTAGTATGCGCACAGTTTTCAATTTTCCTAGGGTGGCCTGCGTCGCTACTTCGGCTGTGACTACGTTTTTCTTGGTGTTGAAACGCACTTCGGTAATTCCTTTTGGAGCCGCATTACCAAGATAGGTGCTGAGAATCTGCCTGTGCACAGAATTTAAATTCTTATAGACATCGAGAGGCACAAACGCAATCCTGTAAGTCGGAGTATATAGGCGGTCCGTTGAGGTCCTGCTCACTCACGTCTTTGGTTGTCTTGCGGTGTTTACTCTTCGGTCACTTGCCCTCCACGACGGTGCAGTTGTTGTCGGAGTCCATTGGCTCGCTGTTGAAGAAACGGGAACCGGACATCTCCATGTCCACGTGGCAAGCCTTACACTATATACCTGCGGGAAGCAGTACGAAGAGGCGTCCTCGACGCAAGTGATGGTGCACCGCCTGTCATCGCCTCGGACGACATCTGCTCCAAGAAGCACAAATAAGAGGAAGCTTTAGCTCGGTTGCTCTTATCTAAACACATGTAAAAGGAGAATTCGTTTTTGTCGGCAACCACTGCACCAAATTTGCCGAGATTTACTGCATTAAAAAACTTTCCTTAAAAAAGAAATATCTAGTGACTATTGGTTTCGAAATTTTGATTTATGTCGTCAATTCTTTATTAAATATTGACAACAATAGAAAATATTCAGAAGACTAAACTATAAAGTTTAGAACTCTGTCACTCAGCAATGAAAAACGATGCCACAATTCTGTGAATTGCATATAATAGTGCATCTAAAGCGGACAAAATTGACTCGTTACACATGAACCTAAAGAAACTTAGCAATATGGAAATACAGCATTTGCAGAACCCTCGTACACAACGTAACAAATTCACATAAAATAAAAAATGACATATCGAATTTGTCCGCTTTCAATGATCTAATGAATACTGTTTACAGAACTGGGATATCTGTTCTTGATGCAGAGCAAATGATTTGTAAACTTCATGCTTTTATATGTCTCTTTCAACATTTCCAATTTTTAAAAATTTTTGTAAGAAACTTCTGGCCCTAAATGGAACTTCCGCTTCTAAAAGTCACTAGAATTTAGCTTCCTCTATCAAATGCAGCAAATTTCATTAAAATCGGTCTAGCGGTTATCTCAGAAAAGCGTTTTTGTGTTTTACATGTATTTGAATAGGGCGCGTCGGTGTTGGGCCTTAGATAAAGCTTCCTCAAAGCCTCCACTATGACAAAACTATCGCAGCAAGGCAATAAGCTACGCTTGCTTTCAATTTATACGTGGTACCGCTGCAGCGCTTATGGCGACAGGGCCATGCTCGTCGTTGTACTGCTTCAGCGGCTAATGATTTCCTTCGCTGGGGATTTCTCGTTTGGCTGACAGAAAGGGTGTAATGTTCTATGCGCGAGAAAGAAAAAAATAAATTCGTACGCTTAGATTTTTCTGTAGGGTAAAAAAATCCATGTTGTCGAAGCTACCCTGAAGCTTCCAGCAAGGTTGTTTCTCGCAGCCCAGGTGGAATTGCTTTATAATAAATGATCATCAATGAGTCTGCGTGTCATGAAGGTACTTCTCTTACCAGACAGAGGTTCGTAGGAACAACAAAAGTGGAAGTTATTAACGTTGTAACATTAAAACTTGCAGCTTGATGGATCATTTGCTCTACCACTGTTAAAGTCACTGTGCTTTCGGAATTTTATTTTCTATCACTGTGAGCCGTCAAGCAATCTTGCGAGCATGATATACAAAGGCTACGCGTGTGCTCTGCTCTCACCAATGGTCTGTTTATGGCGAAGGCATGAACAGTACAGTTAATAAAGGCCCGTGTTCACAAAGCAGTTCCAACGTTAATCTGCGCGTAAAGACAGGTGCCGGATGTCTTGATAAGAAATAGTTTCTGTTTTCTAGGTATTATTATTATTATTATTATTATTATTATTATTATTATTATTATTATTATTATTATTATTATTATTATTATTATTATTATTATTATTATTATTATTATTATTATTATTATTATTATTATTATTATTATTATTATTATTCGTTCAACGTCGAAGCCTCGGACGACGTTTTCAACCGTTTCAGTGATTCTTGTCAGTGGGCAAGTTCCTGCTTGTTGAAGCAGTTTCGTAGCAGGCTCCACGACCACATGATCTTGTGTGAGGAGTAGAAAGAAGAGGAGGCGATGAAAAAAGGGACAAAATGAAAGTGACGCATCAGTGACGCAGCAGGTGCACCAGACAAGTTCCACCGTCCTTTAATTATTTAACTCTTTTATCACAGAAACGCATCACCTGTTCCGATAACAACACGAACTTCAGCTTCAGCTTTTTTCTTGGAGACTGCGTTGCCTTGTACGAATATCTTGAAAACGCCGACTGGTCGTCCGCAGATAGGACAGCGGATGTTGATGAACAGGTTAATTTGTTTACGAAAGTCACTGAAGATGGCATGCACATATTTATATACAAAACCGCTCAATAAGTAAAAGTTCTCGCATGGTTTTCGAAAGGCCTAAAACAACATTAAACCGAAAGACCGTGCACACAGAAAAGCGAGCCAGACAGGCCTAGATTAGTGGAAATTTCAATTGGGGCGCTCTCGTTGAGTTTGCAAATTTTATTACAACAATGATCACTACAACCATATTGAACGTGTTGAAGTGAGCATGATACGTACCTGAAAGTATATTTCTGGCGCTACGTGCGCTCTCACTCTTCCCTGAAGAGCGCCAAATATGTATGTCTTGCTGATGAAAACGGCGATATTGTGTCGAACACTGCTGATGTCCTTGCATAACATTTCTGTTCTGTACACGACGTAAAAGGTGCTTGTAATTCTATTAATTTTCCTTCTCAGACTGGTACAGTGTGTACGCTATCAATGATTAAGGCATTTTGTTTTAAAGTCTATAAAGCACCTCAAACGTTCCCTTTCATATCACGCTGATGGTATGCCTCCGGCACTGCTCAAGACACACTATAGCATACGTGTCCCTGCTTTCACAAGCATCTTCAACAGTTCCGTAATGTCGAGTAGGTTTCCTAGCGCTATGAGGGTAGCACAGGTAGTTCCCTTACACACCTCTAAAATCAAGACCTATTAAATCAGACCTTTTGTTCCTCTATAAGGTGGTCCCTGGCGATTTTCATTGCCTTAACCTTCTTAATCATGTGGCGTTTTCCGAGCCGCAAGAGTATAGCAGGCAACATTCCGCATTTTATGCCCTGCCTTGCTGCATTAAAGACTGTTCTATGGCTTGACTCGAAAAAACATGTAATAAGAATTCTGCCCCCATTAGTGACATATTTTCGAGTTCATTCCCTGTGTTTTGTGTAAATGTACACAATCATGTTGTATGATTAACTCCCTTTTACGCCCGACTCCTCGTTTTCGCTTTCCATATTTGTTTCTCTATCTCACATTGTTTTGTCTGCCACCTTTGCCTCCTGTGTACATGTCTCGCGCATTAATTTGTACGTGCACCTCTACGAAGGTTCGTAAGTCTTCCTAAACAGTATAGCAAACAGTCGATTGATTTATTCATTCATTAGTTAGTTGGTGGCTGTTTGTTTGGATTGATTGATTGATTGATTGATTGATTGATTGATTGATTGATTGATTGATTGATTGATTGATTGATTGATTGATTGATTGATTGATTGATTGATTGATAAAGCCCACCAGCCAAATACAGGGTTATTACAAACAAAAACCACTGGTGCTTTAAGTGCAGTTTCAAGACTTAGTTTCCTCAAAGGCAGTTGTACAACTTCTTGATAAAGCAAAACTTGCTCTGCCAGCCCCTCGGGCTTACCGCGTCGCAGCTGAATTCCTTGTCTAATAGCTTCCCGCGAGCAAGACAGCCCTTTGAGATCCTTGACGCGTGAGTAGCAAGACCGACAAGGTCGCGCCAGTGAGGGCGCAGCAAATGCAATTAAAAAAAACCACGACGTTGGCTTTCAGGTATCTGTTGATGGTGAATACATCAATGATATGCAGTTGGTAACGTATCACGTGCAAAAATGCAGCTCAGAGGATAAATCGGCATCAAGCAAAGCTTAATCGATATCAAGCGCCATTTCTAAAGCAACAGCACTTTGTCAGCCACCGTGTTATTTGATTTCATTTAATTTGTCACATTGGCCGAGCCCATTTTTAGACCATTCGATAGGTTCCAGAATGAAGGTGTCAATTGATTGCCAGTCTTTCTGAATGGGCATATGCAACTGCGACACAATAACTACTAAAACCATAAAAAAGTGTCGTACTTCGCTGCACTTACAGGTCAACTCACCATTCCTCCCTCGACGAGAGAGAGATACAGATGGATATAAGGAAGGCAGGGATTAACCAGGCAAGAGTCCGGTCGGCTACCCTACGCTGGGGGAAGGGAGAAGGGGATGAGATAGAAGGCAGTGAGAGAACGAGAGCAGCATGCTACAACGCCTTGGCCCTCATCCCCCTCATGACACCGTCGCGTCAACGTTTCACATTATGCATCAGTCACATTTGGTCCCTGCGTATCGGCATAACAACTGAATGGTTCAATGCACAAAAATATAGCTCTGCATGAGATTGTGACCTGTGTTGTGCATAAAAATTGCGTTAGCTCACATGTTGTACCACATGAAAATAAACAAACTGTACGCGTCACTTTTAGTCAGAGCACTTAATCAATTAATTAACCGTGTTTCTAAAGCTTCGTTTCAAGATCCTAGCATTGTGCGTTGGATCTGTATAACTATCTTCATTATGATTAGTTTTGGCCATTCCTAGTTTTAATTCAGTTGGTCAATTTAACAAGCATATAAGTATATTCATGCTCCTTTTAAATGCAGTGTGCGACCTAACTCGAAGCCCTACACAAATTGTAGCTTCCAGAGTTATTTAAGTGTCTTGCATATGTATTGGACATGTTTGTTTGCCTGTCAGTTTCTCTGTTTCTATCCGCGTACGTGCGCGTGTGTGTTAGTGAGGAAGAGAAGAAAAATTTGCCTGACAAAACACATGGACCTTTGCAAGGCTACGCATTACGGCTGCATCGTAACTCTGCATGAAGCGAGGAAGAAAGCCCGACGGAGTGGAGGAGGAGGTTTTATGTACTGTACCATTATTTTATGCTCTCCACAAAGCCAATACTCGGTATGAAGAGAAAAAAAGAGCGGCCCACCGACATCTGAGTTATAACTCGGCTTACGCCCTGGAAGAAAAACCTAAAAACCGAGGCCACAAACATATGACACAGTTGGTGAGAAAAAAGAAAAAAAGAATTCGGCTTAGGGCGTTGCGGTCCTTTATTCCATGCTGTCAAAAAGCAAACGGTGCGTAGAACGGTAGAAAGAAATGGCTTCAAGGGGACACGCCTGAGCGTTTCCATGGTTGTAATGTATTTTTGTTTTAAAAGGAACGCAGTAAAGGTTTTAAGAAATACAATGAAGTGCGGCGAAAGTACCGCCACATTATGTGCCGTGAAATAAGTTAGACGGCCCGAAAATTTTCATGCTGTCGGCAGGTATAAAATTTCTACGTTATTAACATTTATGCCGCTTAGTCAAGCATATATTCAATACTGCTATTCGTAGCTTGCTTGGGTCGACTAGAGCTGGCGGTAAGCCACGTTTTATACATTGACCGTACTGCTAGACGGAGTCAATTTTTACTGCGAGCGTTAAAGATGACTGTTATAAGGGATAGAGGCAATGATCAACACAAATTTTGCTATTTCTGCGACGTGAAAGGTCAGTCGCGTGCGCACTGAATGAAGGATCCGATAGGTATATGTATGTGCGTAAATATATATAGCAGGCGCGTCTCCCGTTTCTTTATCGGGCACTTTGCTATTTTGCCTTTACACTGAGACGCCAATGTTTAACTTGTAGTTTTAGCTGGACATGCACCAACTTGTCAAGCAATATAGGCTGCTGAGATGCGGTTCTCTTAGATGTATCGCTGAGCTCAATAAATAAAGTATGGCTTCCGTCAATGTTTTGCACATGCAACGATTTGTGAACAACGAGGCAAACAATAAAAATGATCCCTCACTCCGTCCTTTAGTTCGTTTCTTCCTTCCTTCCTTCCTTCCTTCCTTCCATCCTTCCATTTTTTCGAGCCTAGTCATCCCTTTGGCTCCGCTTCCAAAGTTCAAAGCAGCAAACCGAACGTGCGTCTGGTTGACTTCTCTCCCTTGGTGCTCGTTCTTCCTCTTTGTTATATTCTCTAACTATAGGTTATGACGAAAACATGGCGATCATGACCTGTCTCCGGCTGCTTCAATTGCTTCCGGCGTGTACTTCCTGCAAAAGCATAGCCCTAGAGATCCGTTTCTGTTACTCAGAGGGGGCCGTCGCTGGGGCACCACGTACCATCGTGGCACTTCACTGAGTAGCAGTGATCACTTTGGTCGAGGGGTGGCACTGCGCTATTCTTTTTCTTGAGTAAAGAAGGAGTGGCATGTTGGAGGAACATTTTGTACGACGGGATTTGTTACTCCTCAACAATCGTGGTCACGCCTTTCTTCTCCATTGTTTTTGCTTTTGATGGTGCATGGCCCGTCCCTTGATACCGCTGTATAGCGTCACGACATCGGTGGCTGCAGCTGTCGCTTCAGTTTTATCCTGAACTCTGAGCTACTGATGAAATGCTTACAGCTTTACAACAGCTTCTAAAGCTTTAACTATTTCAAAGTGATCGGTACTGCGTTCGTCTCGATTTTTATTAACTTATTTGTTTGTTGCTTCTCACGCTAAACCAATAAGCCGATTAAACTGTTGGTGCGGGCAGTCCACAGTTCGACGAAAAGTAGTAGATTAAGGGTGACACACTGTCAAATAAACTGGCAGTCACCTAATCTTCAAAAAAAAAAAAGAAAAATATATTGACGTTTCTAGACCGCTACAGGTCTCCTGTTCACATTGAAGATGAACGCAAGAAGGGGCAATTATTTGTATATTAGGTGAAGGAGAGTGTACATGTATAACTCGGGGAGGGTAGCCTGTGTCCCGTTAATCGCCTTTCTAGTCGTTTGAATATGCAAAGGCTTTAAGAGTAGTCTTGAAGATAGGATCTTTTCTGTCGCAATTATGCTGGCATCATCGCAGTCGATGATGTGGTTAGTAGTCATGAGATGATCCGCCAAGGTGTTTGAACTTGCATTATCCTTCCTGACATCGTTCTGGTGCTGCTCCAAATCCTTCTTTCAAAATTCCCAGTTTAACCTATGTAGGAAGCGACACAATAACTCTAGCACAGAATCTTGTAGATTTTCCCTGGAAAGCTTGACCTTTCAAAAGGGCATTTCACGCGTATGAGCTTCTGTCTTTGTTTGTTGGCACCTGTGTGATTTTTACGCTGTATGTGCCAAAAAAATTTTGCCAATGTTTCACTGATGCCTTCCGTTTAGGGGAGAGCGGCCCATTTCCGCTCCTCTTTTTCTTTAACGCTTGCGTGTTTGGCAACTGAGTACCGCAATTCTTGAGTCTTCAGAAGCTGTGCTGGGTAACCGTTGTTGGAGAGGTCCTTGCTTACCACGGCTAGCTCCTGCTTGCGCAGTCCAGGCTCGCAGTCCAGGCTTCACTCTTCTATCGCGCAATGCGCGAGAGAAGAGTTGCTTTCCTTGGTGCGGGTGCACTTGGAAAGTTAAATTTGCGGGGAACTTGATAATCTACTAGAAACTTGATGTGTGTATGTATCTTCTCGTGCATCACCCGTTTTTGTACGTCGCACACTTGTAAATGAACAGCGCTCTAAAACCCGATAAATCATTTAGGCTGACCCGTATTTGGAAGTGACAATAATCAAAACTCGACAATCGATACGTATGTTTCATAGAAAAGCCATGCAGCCTAATTCTTTTGTACGGAACACTTTAACGAAGAGAGAGAGAGAGAGAGAGAAGGGAAGACAGAAAGGCAGGGAGGTCAACCAGACTGAACTTTAACGAAATATATTTGCTGCGGCTGCCTCCTTATGACGCAAGCAAGTGCAACCTGCAGTCTTGAATTCAGCATGGCTTGCAAGACTGTAATACTATAAAGAAAATAAGAACCTGTATGTTATAAATTTTTTCTTCTTTTTCATTATCATTTGCTTCCATAATCGGATAGCGTAGGATTGCGCTCATGATATTCCAGCCATTAGCCACACCGGGATGGGTGATAGCAAAAAAATAAAACAGGAGGAAACGAATCCTTCGAGAATGCTGTCTCTTCATTGGTTTGCTATCACTAATTTTGTCTTGTACTTAAGCTTGCCACTCAACGTACTGAACTATAGGTAAAAGATTATTAATTATATCCCCAATGAAGAAATAAATGGTGGGCAACTTGAAATCTTCGCTACGTATTTGCTCTGCACCGATTTGCGGCCGCTTCAAGTGTTCGTTTAAAAATATAGGCTACTGTAGTGGTTACACCCTTTCATTTCCGCATATTGTCGTAGTAAGCAAATATATATTGCCGGATAAAATGTCAAGAATTTCCAGAAAGGTTGCGCTTACCGGCGGGTCATTTTCGTTGCTTTCTCTTTTTTTTATCAACATCGTTGGCCATAATGCAAATGCTACTACATCATGATACTTAAATATTTCTACGTTACCCGCAACCCGGATTAAAGTTTAGGTTAAGTTTTTCTTTTTCTAGTGGGGTGAGCAATGGAGTTGTTGAGCCTCGTCAAGAGAGAACTATGTACTCCAGTGGGGAAGACGACCTGGAGTAATCTCGTTTACCTTAATTTAGAAAGTGCAGTTATCGATTTTATTTCCTGGAGATTACGACTAAGCGAAATATATTCTAAGCGCTTTCTTTTATTTTGTGTACTCTTCTTTTTCTTAGCCGGCATCGCATAGAGAATGGCTTCTTTCTAGTCCTTTACTAGCTTTCTTACTATAACAAAAAAATTGATCACGAAATTTTAGGGTTAGGCGTCTCACTTTCCAACACAGGCTTCCAGGGCAGCCAGCTGAGGCCCTTCTCCGCATTGCAGCATGGGGAAGCACGCTGCATCAAAAAACTGTGGCCCAGCATGACGAATTTCTAGAGAAAAGAAAATTGAGCGTACGGTCACTAACTTGGACATACTCATATATTTCAAGTGTGAGGTGCTTTAGATCTTGCACACTGGTAAATATTGTTAACTTTGTATGAACCGGCTTGGCTCCGCTTAAAGATGTGTTAATAGTGGCGTTGGACAAATGTACAGATATTTTTTTTTGTGCTTGTACACATCTTAAGCATTTGGTTTCCTCTGATATATCACTTCTTTCTTAGGTCCTTTGAACTTTTATTGTTCGAGCGTTTAATCTTGTTTTTGAGATTATGGGCGCTATAACGTAAAACTATTACAAACTTTTCTATTCCAATTCTGCAATCAGCACTCCGCCATTGGTCAAACACTTTTTTGGACCACTCCCGCTTCACTTGTCTGTCACGTGACGTCACGAATAACGCGATAGGTCCCCATCTGATATGACGTGTACACACTTATTATGCACGATTTGTCCGAACAAAAGAAAAATAGTTATTTCTGATTCGACGCCTTTTCGCCATTAGCTCTCCGCTATTGGTCAAAAATTTTCCGGCTGCACTCACTTCACCCGCCTCTCAGGCGACGTCACAAAACCGCAAAAACTCACTGCGTCAAAGTGACGTGTACGTGCTAAAGATGCATTAATATGCCGAACAAAAATTGGAATTCCTTTTGAATAGTCAAAGGCTGCCCCGTTCCGAAAGGAATAAAAGATGGCTGCCGCCGATTGCTCAGGCACTGGCTACTCGCACCTGCAGGAGAGCATCGGTTTACTTGCGTGTAATAAAAGTTTTTGCGTCGCCGTGTAACGTTTTCCAGCACTTTGGGCATGTTTAGAACCTCGTTCTGCCAACTTTTCTTTGCTGAGGATCCGTTTCAGCGTCATTCTTAAGCTTCTGTTGCATGCCTCCGAGATTGTCGACAAGCCACCGCACGCTAAGTAAGGGAAAGCGGACCAATCCCAGACGCCGGCACCACCCTCTTCATCCGGTTATTCATTTTCAGTGCACTGGTTCGGCCCCATCGAATCCCTCTCCACTTGAGCGTGCTCCTCGGCTCTTATGAGCCAATTAGATAAGACGAGCAGCTCAGTGTAGGCAACGTTATTCGTTCTTTAAGCGAACAAAAGTGACCTTCTATGAACGAGGAGAGCGTTTGATTGGTCGGTTCAGACAATACTCCGGGTCACCGCCCGATGCTTTCGTTGGTGGTCACGCAATTTTGACGTCAGGAGATTGGAATAAAAACATGTTGGAATACTTTTACGTTATAGGGCCCATACTTTTGTCTAATCTCAGAAGCGACAGAACGTGCCGTTCTGTGGCTGCATTCGTTTCTTCTTTTTCTTTTTGAAGAGTTGCTTTACTGCCGTAACGTACTCATATAGTCTTATTTCATAATCATTTGGTAATTAAGAATGTATAGTTTTTGTGAAAGCCAGCGGCAATGTAATTACATTTCCAATTACATCCATATAAACTGAAGAAATCAATCTTCTATTTCTTTATTTGCATTTCTGTGTGATCGTGACGTCATTTAGGTTAAAACGCCCAACTTTAGAGCACTATTACTCGGCATTTAGTTCAGGCCCCCGTGTCGGTGCATCAATTGTTTGCGTTTTTTCTTTGCTTCAAGAAGAAGTAAACGATTCCAAGGACAGACTAATGGTCACTTATCGCTATTCGTACATAAATTATACTTACACAGTACCATGCCCTCGTCTTACTTTGTGCGGCGTGTTATATCATCGCGTAAGTCATAAATATATCCATCCTTTTCAGTGAGACCTATTGTTCCAGTTATCGGCTGTGCATTGTTGATAACTTTGACGGAAGCCGGCTTGGTATTTGTAGTTCTCATATTAACGATAATTATAACACGTTAACTAAAAAATACGCAAAAGGCAAAAAGAAAGTCGCTGCTTCAACCTAAGGGTATATAGCATCGTCAGTGACAGCAAGGCATTGCACTGTTGCACGAAGTAAGCCTTGTAGTCTTATTGGAAGTTTAAATTGCGGTAAACATTCCCGTACTAAGTGAACACGCGTGGGGTTGCGTACCCAAGGGCAAACATGAACAGGGTTCAGTCAATGGCCACAACATGGAGTGTCGAGGAGTCCCGGTTGCGGAGAGAGCGCGTGCCTGTCCCAAAGCGAACGTGCCGTGGTGCCGACATTGTAAGTTGTGCCGCACCTCAGAAACTGAGCATATCAGTAACCTCAACTCTGGGCACGAGGGAAAGCGGCGCGCATAGAGGCACCTGCCTTCTCGTCATAGCTGCTCGCCCTCGCTATGACACTCGCATGATCTCCTTCGCAGCAGTAGCACTCCACGTGATCCCCAACAACCGGTGCTTGCGCTTAGCAGCCTCGGCGTCAAGAGCTTTTTTCTCGTATTTCGCCTACCTAACATATCCCTAAAGAGAAATCTCGAGACCTCTCCTGGGGCTTTTCTTCTCAAAGTCTGCATGTGCCTAGGTACTACGGAAGACGACGCGTTTCGTTCCGTTTAGCAGTCGATAATACTATCGTCCAAATGGGATCATAGTGTCCGATAGTGAATCTGTAATGGCGAAGCGGCAGCCTTTTTCTTTCTTTCTTTCTTTCTTTCTTTCTTTCTTTCTTTCTTTCTTTCTTTCTTGCTTTCTTTCTTTCTTTCTTTCTTTCTTTCTTTCTTTCTTTCTTTCTTTCTTTCTTTCTTTCTTTTCCTTTTTGCCGTCAGTGGCTGACTCGTGTTACTGGGACGCACATAATATAAGGTCTGCCGCTTCGCAATGCGCCTTGGGTGCTGTTACATTATCAGGGTCATTCGCGACGGGAGGCGGTAATTTCAGTAGGTGCCACGTGCGCCCACTGTGCGTATGTCTACCCATTAACATATGTTGAACTTCAACATAACCTGCAAATAATTTATTTTAGAATGGAAAAAAAATTCGCAACAGGAATGTCGTTTTATTCATTGTTCTGCTGAAACGTAACCCGCCACCACAAAGTCACTCCACTTGGCTGGAACCTTCTGTTTCAGTCCTTATGGTGAAGCATAGAAAAGTATGGACCCGCCCTACTGATGTCCAAGGAGGAAATGATATGATAATGCCAGCAATATATAAAAAAAATGAAGTCTATCGTTCACGTGAGTCGTGCCGAGGACATTTTAGTTATGAGCGCAATATAACATTCGCTTTTGCGCGGGACTACGAAACACAAACTGAGAGCGAACTTATTCCGCACTATTAAAGCCTTGTCGCAAAGTACAGCTCGAACGGGGGGCAAACGGAGCAAAGCGCGTCCTCCTACGTAATACCTAAGGAAATGCAAATTTCGAGAAAAAAAAGACCCCGGATGTCTCTCTCGCAACCCATGCATGCGCACGACGGCCGGGTAGGTACGAGAAAGAAGCGCTCGTGGCTCAGTGGACCCGGCCGCGGAAACCACGTGCACGCGCCGTGGCGCCCGGGACAGCGTGGCCACGGCCCGAACGCTCCTCGCGTGTCCTCATGTATCGCATGTAAGACGGCGTCACGCAAACAACCAGCTCTTTCGGCGCTGCTATTTTCATCACGCATTCTCCCAAACAACACTGCACGTATTGCTTGAAACATGAATGGTGATCGAAATAATTAGTTGTGCATTTTAGTTAGTTAATGTACTCGTCCGTAGCTGGCAAGTACTTTACCAGACGGCAGCAATACCTGCGAAGGCAGGAACAAAATGGTAATTTTGGAATTATATTCAACCGCTCTCTAAGAAAACTCGTCCGGCGGAGATCTCGAGCAATTACCCGCCCCCGTAAAATCACCGCATCGTCGCAACCGTTCAAATTGCGATCAGGACGCAGTACGCGCGCTTTGAATGGCGGACAGGTAAATGCGACCTAATGAACCATTAAGATTTCCATTTAGAAGCGCTAACGATAAAGCGTAATGATGCAAACTTTCGGTTGATGCACTCGGCCCGTACTGTTTATTTCTTTTCCTCTTTTCGCATGCTGGTTTTCGCAATCTTCTAGAGCCTCTGCGAATAAGATATGGCTGAGCTTCAGTGCAGTTTACCAAATGGTCGAAGCTTGCGTAGCGGTCTGCTGGAGTTGTATTATCTCCTTTTTTCGTCTTCCCTAACCGAAATGCCCCAGGGTTTCTACCCTGGGGCGTTTTTACCCTGATTGTTTTCTACCAACATTTTAACTACCTAATTAACTTGTTCCAACGTCCTACCATCTTTGCCTTGTACACCTGGAAAAGCTGTACCATTCCACCGCAAGATCAAAGCACTACAGCATGGCCACTGCTCATAGCTCCAATTATGAGTCCATTCAAGTGGACTCAACATCACAACGGAGTACCCAAGTGGACTTCTACGGAGACGCCTTCTGTCATGACAGATGCCTCTTTTGATCTGTCGTGAGTGTGTGCACTGCTCAGTGATTCAAACGTAATAATCGGCGCGCATGGCTGCCAGAGCCTTTTGCAGTGCTATGGTGGGCGCTGAGGACGCCGATACGACGCATTGTGGTACGAGAGAGGAATGAAGGTCCTTGTGACACTGTTTGACTGCATTGCAAACAGACCGCATTGAAAAAAACTAGCAGCGGCCTTGCAAGTGGGCACGCCTGCATGCACTACCCTCCCTTTGTCATTTTCCTTTTCTTTCTTTTTCTCTCCTTAAAACCTTTCCCCGACTTACAGGTTAAAAAATTAAACAAGCCGCGCGTATGGTTGACCTCCCTGCCTCTCCTTACGTTTTCTTCTGGAATAGCGCCACACTGTCCAATTTGGTGATCTGTCACTCATGAAGGACTTTCGTGGGCTGTCTATTAATGAAACTGAGAATGCAGAGTGCCTGTGGCCTATTCTTGAAAAGACGCCTGCGACAGACCACAAAAGAATGTAGACATTAAGTGTGGGTTTCCTCGCTGTCTTTTTTCGTTTCCTCTCTTTCTTCTACGTCTTGTCATCAGTGTTGCGCGCCCTTTCCTAGCACGAGTCGATGCCGACTCGCTCGGTTCAGTTCTCATATTTCCTCTCTTGGCATGCTTTAGATCAAGTGATCACAGTGATCAAGTGATCGAAGTGCACTAGCGGAAGAGAACAGAGAGGGGTCTAATGGAGACAAGTATATGTACTGACTTCCAACTATGTTGTAACGGACAGCGTTTGCATGCATTAAGTCGTTGCTCACCCTCGTCCACTTGTGTGCTCTATGTTCTTCAAGTCATAAATGACTGACAATGCCTTTGCGTTGTTCTAAGCGAGACATCCACAGTATCTGCGTGAACTGAATAATACAAGCATTGGCACCCATTTGCTCGCATTGGCGTTCTTCGTGTCCTGTTTTTCTTTATTTATTCTCTGGTCTTCATCGCATATGACAGTTATGTATTCTATGTGCTACAATTTCTTCTATGGTTCTATCCATTCCTTTTATACGCCACTAATTGGATCTTTCTTGTCAAGTTTAATTTCACCTTTGTTTTTCATTTCATGAGGAATGGAGGGACGAAAAGCCTGACTTATTTCAGCCTTATTCGCTTCCTCACCTACGAAATAATAAATTGGCACAATCATTGTGATTTTCAAAAAACAAATGAAGTCATTAAAGAAACCTACGTTCTCGCGTAGTGGCCTTGTGCATCCTGCCACACGCACTCAGTGCTTACTCTATATCTGTTTTCTTCTTTCTGTTCCCCCTTTCCCCCACTCCCAGTTTATGGTAGCAATCCGCATGCCCGTCTCGTTGACCTATCTGCCTTTCGTGTCCTTAATTGCTCTCTCTTTCTCTCTCTTTCTCTCTCTCTTGCCTAATTTTCCACTCAGTTTTCCTGCTATCCACCAGACTGAGAACTTCGAGGCCGAATTACTACACCTTGACGAGAAAAAAACGTACGGCGAAACTACATTGCACCGCTTTCCGCTGTAAGCTTACATGTTCCAAGTACCCATGTCTGCACGATTCGGTGGTCACAGATGCTGAGGCGCTTTACTCTGGCAGCCGTACGGGCGGCGGCACAAGATTGCGCGGTGCTCAGGCGAGAAAATGACCAGAGAGAAAATCCTACACGCAACTCGGTTCAGCGATGCTTCGAGAGCCGCTTCCGGAAGAGGGATGTCGTCGAGCGCGCACAGGCAGGGTAGCGCGGGGTAATGCTGAAATGACGCCGGTCGTGTTCACTGGGGAAGATAGGCGCGCCAAATTCACCGCACTCAATAGGCTGCGGCCAGACGGACCGTGGCTTCCATTTGCGCATCACTAAAGAACAGACGCACTGCACTCGTCGCGCTTTTATTGGAATCATCTGTGGCACATCGATTTTGTAATTACGTTGAATGCTATGTCATCCGCTTCTATGGAACTCATTTTGGGGGCAGGTACAATTGCTTTTTCTTTTGTCTGTTTGCTTGGTCGGGTTCTTTTATAAGGTTGTGCGTTTAACTGTTTAACGCTAATAGTAATTCATTAGATTGATTAACTTTGGTTACATTAACGTGAAACAAATGGTGTTCAACAAGAAAGGAAGAACGCCTACGTTACAAAAGAATTATTCGCATCATGGAATAGGGCGCAACGTCAATACAACCATTACTCAAAAGTACAATTGAAATGAAAACAAAAAGCAGAAACAAGTGCGCACGGGAAGGTACTATTGATTAGTACGCAAGGATCATTCCACTAAAGAGTTTTGCGTACAAAAAAAAAAAAAAAACGCCATATCAATTGTCGAATCACTGCGATCCAGTAAAAATAAGAAAAAAGAAGAGGCGCGGCAGTAATTCAACTCTACAATCTACGATAAGGTACCACTCACTGATAAATGAACGCTGCGTTAGCTCACACATGCCTTGAATGGAAAAATAGAATTATAAACACCCCATAAATGTGCACTACGGATACTACAAGCTCAATAGATATAAATGCAAAAAAGTACAGGATAAAATACAGGCACAAGAGGACTAGATGGTTCCGAACTTGAGATGGTAAAATATTTGAAGCAGAGCACGAGGCCGAGCTTAAAAATTCGCGGGCACAATATGCAGGGAAATCCTCCCGCAAAATGTGAAAAGAGACGCGGTACGCACTTTGAGATGTTACGTGGTCCGTCTTCCACGACCGCCTCAGCGGCCGCCAGAACCCTGCGACAGCAGCATGATCACGTGGCATGCGGGTGCGAGCACCGCGTCACACTTTTGCGCTGGGGAGCGCTGAATGGCACGGCCGGGACAAAACATGCCAGCGCGCGCAATCTTGGATGCTATAACTCAACCTACATGTAAAGCGAGCGTACAACGTAGGAAGAGTAAGAATGACGATTTAAACGGAACATCTTACGACATTTATGACGTAAACATTTATGACACAAAGAAAAGAACGGAGAGGGCTTGAGGTATAACTGTGAGGCCTTCCACAACCCTACAGTAGCCAACGCATGCGAGGCTGCTAATCCTGTTCGCAAGCAAACGCGGCGCATTTAGAGATTGGCGCGTGTTTAAGCCTACCGACATACACGAAGCCACGTAGATGATAACTATATGGCAATGCCAGAACACTGGTGTATACGGTCTCCTCAATGAGATATATAAAAGAAAAGAAGGATAAGAAAGGGAGAGAAATATAACGAAACGTTCTTGCCAGGCAACGTTTAATTCTACTTCATACGGGTAGACTTAATGCATAGTGATAGCACCACGAAACGAGAAGTCGGTTAGGCAACGAACTTTCGTAGAAACGGTCAGCACTAGTAAAAGAGTGATAACGTAACATCGGGAAACTATAAGAGGGAAAAGAAAGACAACAGGTTTTTGCAACCTTACAAAATACCAACCGAATTTCCAAAGAAGCTGTTTTTTTTTTAGCAGTGGCAATGAGAATTTCAGTTGCCTGTAAAAAATACCACATGCTTTATAACGTTCCCCTATATGACTGGCCTGTTCGAAGCCTTGGCCGCATTTAACGCTTTCGGGCACTTGTTAAGAACTTTTTAAAGACAGTAATTCATCAAACCGCGTTTTACTTCGAGAGAACGTTGGCCATAATTTTCTTCACATTTTCACTGAATGTAAATTTGCTGGAGTTAATAGTTCAACCCGGGAAGCAGGTTAGGTTCTTTGTTGTTCGTGAAACGCGCTTATTGTAGTCCGAATAACTTCCATACGTAGTTTTCAGCAAAGGCTGTAGCCTGTCCACACACTTTGAAGTTAGTCTTCACATTAGCCCTAACCTGTCAGTTATATCTCCAATATATATTTAAGCTCTCTCGCAAATATACCTCTCTCGTCGTTCTATTCGTCTTCTCCCAGCACGTACAGGGTAACCGATAGACGTTTTTCAGTTGACATCCCCACCTTCTCCCTTTCTTTACCCCCGCTCAGATTCAAAGCGTAGGCGTGCCTTATCACCACACGTGACCTATCGCCCATCGCAGCTGTTGTGTTTGCTGCAGAGAGGGCACCGTCACTAAAGAAGTGACCTAGAAGTAAAGAACGGCGCACGGAGAAGAAACTGTCTCGACCCATTGTCCTTCGCTACATCGCGGGACACTGAGTCGCTCGCATTACGCACATTACGTGGATTCGCGGGCTGCTTTCACGCTCGGAAAGAACACTTTTATGTAGCGCGTATGGAGCAACAGAAAGCTCCATGGGGAGTTTTTCATGTGGCTCAACAATTTTCCCATTGACATTTTGATCTAATTATAGTAATCGAGAAGTTGAATAATTAATTCAGACTAATGATCTAATTAGGTACAATAAAAAGTATACTTTGAGTATCTCCAGGCCACGGGAAACAAGATTACCTTTCTTCTGTTAAGCTAGGTGGCATTTGCATATATTTAATGTTTGGCTCAAGTAGCATGGGGCACCCTTCATATATATGAGATGAACAACCAGAGAAAGCGCGGATGCTGCAGCTTCTAGAAAGCTGTTCTCTTTATTAGAAGAATGAAGCATTTGAAGAGGTAAATACATTGGAGTAAGGATATTTAAGGGGCGTTTGCTGATTGTGTTTCCAGCACATCTGTAGAGGCTACACAAGCTGGTTGGTTATTTGTGCGTTGTCTCGAGCGCCATCAGCGGCGACGTGTAAGGCGAGCGAGTGCCCTCCTGTTCTGCCCCTTCCCCCCCCCCCCTCTCCCCGGGGCCCTGTCTGGCAAAGGCCAGGTCGGGAACAAGTGGGGGAAGACGAGAACTGTCTTGATCGCTCCGGTCGCCCACTATCTGAATTTATCCACGAAGGAACGCCACCGGATAGCAATAAAGCCCTCGCAACTTGGATGGCTAAGTGCCGCAGGCTGTAGCGAATACAATAGTGGGAATAAGTAATTCATTGTTTCCCATAATTAAATAGCATGACGACACGGTGTCCTCTGCTTGAAACAGAGATGAGAGACAAGGATGTACAGTAAAAAACATACCCGCATCACATCTGGCGATGCGCTCTGAAGCTAATGTGCATCGTCCGCTCCATGCCGAAGACACTAACTCACGTATGGAGAGGCTCATCCCTTTTGCACATACCCTGATCCTAGGCGAGATCTAGTCTTGCGAACAAGTGACGCGACGGTCCCAGATATGGATGTTTTCGTCTTGCAGAAATATTCAGTCCCACAGGAGATGCTGGATAGTTGGGCTGAACTCAGCAGTGTGGGCTGAGTAAAAGACACTTGCAGTGTTAAGTTTTGACGCCGTTATCCGTCAGTACATCGGGTGGCATACGCTGCTCGGTCTGCCTGTATGTGCAAGCATATCTTTATTTAATATAAAGGTCATTTCTGACCCGCGCGAAACGTGTCCGTTAAGGCACAATGCAGTGTGCTTGGGGAAAGTGTAACACTTTCAAAAGATGCAATCGATTAGGCGCGCCAAATTGTTGTTGACGCCAAATTGATACATACAATCAATATATGTCGACCAAAAGTCCAGGGCGGGGCACATTTCCGGGTGCATAATACTTTCAAAACAAACACCTATTACCTGTCCCGAATCACCATTTGGGGGCGCCAAATCGATGCATGGCAGTATTTCTCATCACAAGCACTTGGCTGCAGTGTAGTTGAAAGCGCGTAATGCTTTAGAAACGTGAGCCCATTAGCCCCACGAAATGGCTATTGGCGGCCGAGTGATGCACGCCAGGGACCTTATGCAAAGTGCAACACCAGCTTGTGTTACAATTTAGGAGCACCGTCAAATAATTTGTGAACATCGGCAAACGTGTTTCTCGAACGAGTGCCATGCTACGGAGTGGTATAGCAATGGCGTTCTGCTGCTCTGCTTACACAACGTCCGTGACGGGAACGTAGGCGTGGCGACCGCGTTGTGATAAGGGAGTGCAATGCGTGCTCCATTGATATTTATCTGGGACTATATTTAGGAGAGCGTCAAAGACGAAACGCAAGAGGAGGTAGCAACAAGACTCAGGTGCGATTTAAACAACGCAGTGTTGTTAAAATTGCAGAGTGTAGGACGTCAAAAAGCTCCTGAAAGAGTCGGGAGGACACAAAGGAGACAATGACAAGTGCTGTCATTGTTTATTTCTTCTATATCATTCTACTTGCTTTCTTTCTTTTTTGCATCTTTTTTCACGTTTGTGCCCGATACGCCCCCTATGTCAAAGTCTACTTACGTTGTTGTGGTCTCACTTGTCAATATTAACCCAGCGTGCCATACAACCGCTTCCACCAATGTGTACAATGCAGCGCTAGGGCTACGCTTTACAGCAGCTTTTCGTGTAAGTGCAACGAAGGAACAATTTCTTCATAAACTGAAGTTTTTCAAGTTCCTTTTAAGGTCAATTTCTCAATATACGTATTAGCCTGCCGTTCATGCAACATATTTTATGGCATTTACAATATGACCTAAAGCCATTGTGCGGTCATGTGGCTTTTTCTTGCCGTCTTTATACCCCAAGCGTTCGGAAACATTCTCTGGCACGACTTCCCGGAAGTAGGTCTATGGTTGATATCAGCTTGATTAAAGCGGTATAAGGGACAGCCACGCAAAAGACTACTTAACAAAAAATTGCGAGAAGCATACAGAAGAAGACCGACAAAGTTTTTTTTGAGGACCTCTCAAAAGATAGAAGGAAAAGAAACCAACCAAACAAAAGAATATGGTGGTTGCCTTTCTTTTTTTTTTTCAAAAATGGAGCACTTCTACTGGTCCGCATCATAAGAAGTTGCTAAACGAGGCGGAGTAGACGCCACCGTGAGTGCGCCGTCTGTCTTGTATCTTTGCTGTGCTTTCCACCAAGAACGAAAAAGAAAGGAAACAAGTGCTCCCGTGCTGTAGCCGTAAGAAACTTCTCTGCCATAGGAATGGATGTCGGTTCCAATTTACACTTTCCTTTGTCGACGCCCCAGCTCCTCCGAGTGGTTCGTGTGTGAATTTTGCTGTCACAAGTTATGAAAAGTCGCTCAAAAAAGTGCTTCTCGAGTTTTTCGCTGTTCTGTGTTCTACAACTCTGGTTGGAGCCGAAAAGCTGCGTTGACAAGACTACGGCTTCGGCGCTCTGCTCTCCAGGGAACAAGTGGCGTGCCGTATTTTTCTACACGAAGAGCGTAGCCTTGAGAGCTTCCCCTTCGTGTATCGAAGGTTGTCCGTTAATAAGGAGCGAACAGTTTTCTAAGAAAACACTTGCGGGTGTCTATGCGTTTATATATCAGTTGCGTATGTAGCCGACGGTGAAATGTCCCTCCCTATATGTCCAGTACGGTCCGATTTGAGCTTACGAAACTGTTTCTTTTTTCTGGTTGAGACTCATCTGCTGCACTGGTGTCAATAGTTATTTTGCTCAACTTTTTCGGAGCAGCTTTGTCTTCGCTCATGTAAGGTTTCTTGAATTGCCTTATGACTTCGCGTACGCTAAGTCAGATTTATGAAAGCCTATGTAGATGGCATATACTGAATTTAAGAAAGCAAATGTGCTTAGTTGGTGTTCCCTGACAACTAGTTATTGTGCACAAAGCTTAACGTGAAGCCAAAATCAGTCAGCTCTAATTTATAAAAGAAGTTCGATAGTATAATACAATTTCTTCTTTGTCCAAATGATGGTACACGACGAAAAGCACCACTTAACTGTATATCAAGCCGGAATAGCCCGAGCCTTCGTTTAACTTTAGGAAGTCACGTAAAACCCTTCGTTCTATAAACAGGAAGCGGCTTGTGAAAAGATAGTCTGTAGGTCGCCGTACCATATCCTTACCGTAGTCGATGACAGATTAGTATCGTGACCTTCTCTTTAAAAGTAGACTATGCTGTACATAAATAATTTGACTCGGTAATGAAACAACGTGAAAGACGAGAGCATGAGATAATTGCGCAAGGCGAGCCCTAACAGGAGAAGGTTCATTGGACAAAGCATGCGCAATGGAAGTTTTTTATTTCGCATTTTGCATGTATTGACTAAAGGCTTTTCTCTTCATGCTCAATGTTTTTTGCTATTCTTCTATAAATATTCAATTATTAGTAAGCGCTCATCTAGAGCAATATAGCGAATCTTCCTCTCGCGTTTGCGTCATTTTCGCGTATTGTGTCAGCAAGTTAAACCAACTTCAAGGCACCCAGCTTTATCTTCTAGTAAGATTTAAACTTTCTAGTTTTTCGCACAAGAACCACAACATGATTATAAGAGGACGCCATAGTGAGGGACTCCAGATTAATTTTGACCACCTGCGTTTCTTGAACGTGCGCTTTAGTCCAAGTGCGCAAGCTTTTTTGCATTTTGCCAAGTTTTAAATGTGGGGGCATTCAGCTGACGTGAGCTAATGTCAACTGCTCCGAACAAACGAACGTACGATGGAAAAAAAAGAAAGAAAAAAATAAAGAACGAACGAACGAACGAACGAACGAAAGAAAGAAAGAAAGAACAAACGAACGAACGAACGAGTCTTTTCCCTGCTGAGTTCGGCCACTGGCCAACCACTCAAAGGGCCGAACTATAGAAAGAAAGATATTACCTTTGGAAAGGAGCACGCAGGATAGAAAAGAGAAAGAGATGAACTTCATTGCACAATGAGCTCATTATAATGACAATCAACACACTTGTGGGTGAGCTAAACCACTCCAATAGAACACCTTTAGTTCTCCACATGCGCTGGCAACGCCTCGTGCCAAAAATCCAGCGTGTCCAGATGATTTCCGTGCCTCAAAAGAGAGAAGGTAGATATCCCAGCAACGAGCTAGAACAGCTCGATCATAGATTATATTTTCGATATAAATTTTCTAGAAAGGTAATCCCTTTCTAGTATAAGAATCCCAAGTGCGTGCTTTTACAGATAACCCATACGCACGTGTGGGGTTTCCTGTTTGTGCTCCTGGTTATTCCACGCTACGTGCTCTGCTATGCGACGAATGCTTAGACGAGGGTGAATTGTTCCGCAGAGACCACTGTAAAATATAGCATCATACTGCCGACGACCGGTATATTGCTCGAACTGAAAACGCGTACAATCTTTACGTTTACTGGGGAGCGTAAGGACATCTAGGAACATTTGGAAAGCGCATTGAGAAACTTGTCACTGGAGACAAACTAAGCACATGTTAGTTTAGTTCCCATGGGAAACGAAGTAATCCATATCGCCGTGGCTTCTCACAAATAACGTGATGTATCACAGCGCAACACCATTCCTTGATGGGTTCCTTGCATAGAGGGTATCATTTCCGTGGACGGGTGGTTCCAAAGCACGTCAAATAAAATATTAGAAAGCAGCTATCGTGATCAGGCATTTAATAGTGAACATGTTATTTCTAAGCTTTTAGGAAAACTTTTATACGGAAAAATATAAGCTGGTTCATGCTCGGTTTCTTTCCCCTCCCCCTCCCCTTTATTTTTTACATGAAGATTGTGAGGTTTATTCCAAATCATGCTTTCAGATTGCCTGCTCCATCACAACGGCAGACAGAACTTTCTTGTTTTGTCATAGCAGTAGCGTCGCTGGCAGAGCGAAGGAAGACAAAGAAGCTACCGAGCCATTGTTTCCATATGAATAATAAAAAAAATGAATACGCACGGGACTGACACCGGTGTTTGCGACAGCACACGCTGATAACGCTGTTCCAGCCTAAAACAAAAGAACGGGAAGCGAGCAAGGACTTTGAATTCCGCCCGAAAGTCGGGAAATGCGGCATGAAGTGCGCGAGTAAACGAAACTTTTATGACGCAGTGGTGCAATCAATGTGCCCACACAACGAAATGAACGCTCGCTGAATATACCTTACCTATTTTATATTTCTCCAGCGGCTGGCGATTGACAGAAACATGAACCCCATGGGGCCACACGAAGGCACGACTTCATTCCGGTTCACTTGAACTTGAATGGAAATAAGTCAGTAGACGTGCAAATGAGAAACCCAAAAATATATTCTATGGTGTTCTGAATTTTTCTAAATCCGAGAAAAGAAATGTATTGTATGCACTTCGAATTTAGAATTTCAAATGTAGAAATATGCAGTTTTGTTGCCATTCAATATATATTTGCAAGAAATATAAAGTACGAAGCTAAGTTCGGAGTTCGACGCCCGGGCTTAAAGCTTCGGCTGCCTAACAAAGGGCTGCCAGACAATTCATCACAAGCGTCCACGCGCAGAGAACAAAGAGAGCATGAAGTTTACTTAAAGATAGAAGCCATCACACGGTTAACACCGTCACTTTGAATGAAGACAGATGCCATGTAAGTGTATAACGAAAGTTGGATATAAAGTGACAAAATTTGACGCTATACAAGTGCGTTGAGGCTAAAGATAGACGTAAGTTTAACTTGAGTTTTTTACAATCTGAGATACCTTGGGCGTGATCTTTATGAGAAGAATAAAAGCACTACGAAGACGCGACGGGGTTGCACGGTGTCCATGCGTCTTTTTCTGCCGTGAGCTCACGCCTTATTTTTTTTTTTTTTTGACGTTAATGTTTAACTACTAGCTCGACGAAAATTTTGGTTTGGTTATAAACTGTTCACCCTCGTGTCGTGGGAGATTACGAAAAGGTAAGAAATGTTTATTAAATAAAAATTCACCGGCACTTAACTCTCCTTACGTGATTTGAATGCGGAAGCATTGTGACTTCTCTAATTAATTTGCTGCGTTCATTATACGTGACGCCATACATTATCACGTGTCCTTCACAAGTGTACCTTCATCCACCTTATTTCATCTTTGACTAATTTGTACCAATCTAAATTCACTTTAAGTTACCTTGCTGTGATCTGTAACAACCTTGATCTACTTGAATCCGCCTTAATCCACCTTGCTGTAAATTATGCCAATGTCAATGCATTATCATCCACTTTATTCCACCTGAATCCACTTTAATCCTCCTTAATCCACTTTAATTCACCTCGATTCCCTTTGCTTCATTTTAACTAACTGTACTCCACCTTAAGTCACCTTCGTCTAAGTTATAACTTTAATTCTGTATACTACCGACGTCATACAAGACGCTGATGAGCTCGCTGATGAATTTTGGTGCCACTAGTTTCCTACAATGTCAGCTTTTCTGCCTCCTGGGACATGTAATCCTTTCGCATTAATAATTAGTTCAGCAGTATGGCTGTCGAATTTTTGCACATGCACTCTTGCACATGCATGTTTCTTTCTTTTTTAGTGCATATATAGAACATTTTTATGCCGGTCCTTTTCCATATACGCTTTCAACTTTACTTCTTGCCGCGAGGGTGACTGTTTTCTTGAGCGTAACTTTCGCTCAAGTGTCGCCCCTTCTGTCAATGCTGCTTATGTAGTTACCTTTCCGTGTCTTTTTTTTTTATTTTTGCCCCCATGGAACAAGTCCTACTTGGTTCTCTCGATCACCTACTTCATCGCTTCCTTTAGGTTGCACATTAGGCCTGCACACTTGGACAGTCACTGTCTTCGTATTCACCAACTTCCAAATAACGCAAAGAGTATGTTCGTGTCTCCATGAGAATAACGCGACTTTAATTGCGCCAACATCGCAATCTAGGTCTCCAGCAAAAAATAGCAGCATGTGCTGGCGCCGCTAAGTCTGGTGCACCAGCAAGCAAGGCGTTAACCCTGCCGGACGCCTCAGCATGGCGACGCGCACAGCGCCTTCGATACTCTGGAAGAAGTTGAAACAGTGAGGCAGATAACTGCAGGAGTTCGAAGGCAAAACGGCCCAAGTGGAATCGTGGGGCACAGAAGGAAAAGGAAGGGCTGCCCTTGATTGGGCCATGCCGGTTTCAATTTCTTAGCCGCTACTGGCGCACGTTTGGTATGCATTAAGAGCTTTTTCGGGGTTGAAAAACGCCGCTGGTATGATTAGGAGAAATATACAAATTCTGAAAAAAAGAAAGACAGGCTATGAACTCCGTCTTTAAGCAAGTCATATCACTTCTTTTCCTCAACATTCTTAAAAGAGAAGGACAGGTTTACCAGCCGGAATGTTTTGCGTACCCGAGAGTTACTACTTAAATGAATGCTGCAAAGTATAATATGCGTCTACCTACTGTTGTGCACCTAACTTCATAATATTCAGGAAGTGCTAGCAGGGCATAAGATGCAGATAAGTATCACGAGTGAATAACATGAGGATATGACGCATGATATATATGCTTGGAAAGTTTTTCTGGAAAGTGTGCATCTTTACAGTAAGCGTCTTTGTGTGGCAAAGCATCTTTAACATTACTGATACATATTTAACTCGGATTTCGTGTACAGGGTTCCATGGTGTTAACGTCTTGCACCTCAGAAAGAGGGTTTAAGAAATAATACTGACCGTTTGTACAAACACACAAACGCAAAGAAAAAAAGGATAAGAAGAAGAAAACGCTTTCGATTGGTAGTGCTAAGAGTTCAACACTGTGATGCACATTCTTCTGGTGGCGTTGAGCCATTATCATTATTATTACTTACAGCGCACACTAATGACAAGGATGAAGAAGTTAGACGAAACACAAGCGCTGTGTTGTATAATATTAGTTACAGGGAACACAAGTCGTTATCAGCTCCAAAGACATTTGAGCGCTTTCGGGTAGCTTTATTTTAGCGTAAAAAGAAATGCAGTTTCGCCCGAAAGGTGGCACATGGATTGGGATAGTAAATTTGTAGACAGCTAGACGAAGTAAGGATAGTAGTCTTATTGGCCGTATAAACGTGTAAAGATTTGCTTGCAAGCTGAATTAACAGGCATGGTGTCAGCGTGCACAAGCAAACATGAACACATCACACTCAATGAGAGCGGACACTGGCTGCCAAAACGCTGGTATGAACAAGCGCGGCAGCAGCAGCGAGCGATGTAACCTTTGTGCGGTCTATCGCTTTAACGTAAGAATGGCGAGGACAAAGCGCGCACAAAGTGTGTAAATCCGTCTGCAGATCCCTTTCAACATATATGGCACGCGCGACCCTGCCAAATACGCACTTGTTGGTGGAGTTGAAGCACCTCGCTCCCGCGCAGCCTGCTCACTTTCCTCCATATAAGGCGAGCCAGATTGAGCCGCGATCGTCAATTCGCCTTGCGTCTGGTTTCGAAATGCGCAGTTGCTGCCGGAGCACAACGCCGTCCCCCTATCCCTCCCTTCCTTCCTTCCATCCCCCACGGCCTTTCGCGCGACGGAAGACGACGCATCTGCTCTCCGCTTCGTTCCTTGGTGCGCGCCAGGTTAGGGCGCTATCGTCGGCTCCCCTCGCATGCTTTCACTCGTGCAGCATGCGACGTGCGGCGACAGTGTCATCCCCCTTGAACTTTATACACAACATCACGGCGACGGCGACGGCAAAAATGTGGCTGGCATTTCCATATATTTGCTATCGCAATAATAAAGGCTGTAACGTAGTTCTACATGCAAGTCGCACTTTAAGTGAAGATGGAGCATTGGTAACAATTCCACCGAAATAGTTAAAGGTCATAATGACAGCATCAAAGATAAATAATTGCTAGGTTATGCAAAATGTATTTTAGTGGCGTTTCATTCCTTCTCATTCTTTTTTGTAAGCTGTTCGGCCCAATCGCCATTCGAGCCTCCTTCCCTTTTTTTTCTTGTCGAAAAATGCGTAGGCAGATGTACGCAGATTATGTAGAGTAACAGCGCATGCGACAGTACGAAGATAGGGAAATGAACGGAGCGATTCAACCGTTTCCTTGGGTTGGTCTGTCCATGCGTTGTTACATTATTTAGCATTAAGATGTTCTTAAGGCCCCAATGGTTAGCACATATTTTCCAGTGCGTCGGGTAACTACTCTGCACTAAATAAAGAGCCCGTTATAGTGAAGCTGTGAAAGGAAGCTCCGCAACAGTTTTCGTTCAGGGCGTTCGACGGTTTGGTCTATATCAAGTGTAAACGGAACGGAACGTCTATGGGAACCTCGAAATACAATTTAAACGTAATGATCAATGATTATAGAATTGGTTACAATTTGAATATTTCATTCGCATAAACAGCAACTTGTAGGCGTAGATATTTTTTTAACCAGTAATCAGCAGTTCTTGTTTATCTCGCCACCTTATACCAGATCTAGGTTGGAGGTAAGCTGAGAGTTTGTACCACGCCGGTGGGGAAAGCTGACACCGTGGTGGTGCAACGTCGCCTGCACTTAACTGCAACCGTCGCTACGATCGCGCCCAAACGCAGCAGCCACTTCGGTAGCGTTCCATCAAGGCGGTGGGAGAGAGAGCGGGATTTCGAAGAGGAAGAGCAGCCACTTTCTGCAACCGCTTTGCGGAAAATATGCGGCCGCTTGGCCGGATCGCGCCCGGACCGATTTTTTCCGCGCGGATAAGTTGGCCGCTTTGGCCGCAGCCAATCAGAACCGGACACTGCGGAAGCGCTGGTGAATGAATGTAATCGAATGTCTTTCTCTGGGCTTTCAGCTTCTGTTATTCAAAAGCGTCAAAACGGCAAGTTGGGCCAGTTGGTTGGGATTCATAGTAAGGTTTGTTACAGCGCAACACAAGAAAAAGACAAAAGAAGGTATAAAACGACGACACGGCGCCGTGTCGTCGCTTTATACCTTCTTTTGTCCTTGTCTTGTGTTGCACTGTAACAAATCTTGAAAATCGACTAGACAAGTGGCGAGTAAAATGCCAACGATCTCGTCTTCCTCGTCTGAGCTCATCATTTTGCAGAAGTAGATAGCGGACGGGAGCGCGCCGACCCACGAAGAAAAAAATATCGAAAGTGAGCGCACAAAGCCAAAGTGCCGCGAGATGGCGGCACGTCCTTGAAATTGCTAAAGAAATTACGAGACGCCCCGCCTTCCCGGCGGCGCGGATAGCCAGACAACGCGGCCGGTCTGAACAGGCGCGGGCGCTCGCCGCCTCGCCGCTTTGAAAATCCGTTTGTCCGCTTAGACGCTCCGCTTTCGTTGTGAATGTGCCTTTAGAGAGCACGAGCTCTGCGCCTTAATGCCGTGAGCCAGCAAACAGATGCTTCTGTAGGGTGTGAGAACTCGCTTGTACAGGTTCGCTCTCTTTGTGTTATCAGCTGCTCAGATTGACGCACATAAGTAAAGCATCTATGTTTTCTTGATTTTGAATCAAGGCGATAGCAGCAAGGAAGAGAAGGAAGTCTTTAAAATTTAGATCAGAGTGGTTAACCCATGTATATTCGCCTCAGTGCTCCCAACCACTGAGCATAATGTCACTAAGTGCTCATAATTACACTGAAGGCTGACTCTCTGGCCAGCGTTCACTGTAGTCTTGCAGAAAGCTATGGTATCCAATATTAAGGATGTCATGAGGCCATAAGACACTGAATTACATTAACAGGAGCTGAATGAAGATGATCATTCTGTTTCTCTCGTAGTAAAATTTGATTTCATAAATGTAAACGATGGTTTAGATTGCGAATAAATGAAACCTTGAAGCTTAAAGTAAAGAGCACAATGGCAATTAGTAGCAAGAAAGGCGTTTGCCAAGGACCTCTCATTAATTTTGTTTATAGCATTTAGTCGACGCATATAGCGTTCTTGCGAGTTTTCGGTTCACGATAAATATCTCCTTCTAGTGGAACGAGAAGTAATTAAGAACGCATATTAAGCGCAGTTTTCACGAAGTACGATGCGATTCGCCAGCTAGTACTTCTTTTTCTGGAACGTGGAAACATTAAAAGGGAAACTTATTTACGACTTTATTTTAAACATTTTCTTATGGAAATAAGACCAAGTTGTTTTTCGGGCGATATATCTATGGATTACAGGCGCTGCCTAACGGTAGGAGGAAGAGGTAATAGGGGATGGCCTTTGAAAACTTCAAATTCATTGCTCTAAAGGAACTGAACTAAAAAGAAGGTTTTGCGTTGCCCGGCTGCAATCATTGAGTGCCCTTTTTACATATTTTAGTAAAACACTACAGAAAGCTTTTTATTTTGTTTGGGAAGAATATCAATTTACGGCAGTCTCTGCCTATATTCTACAGCACATCCATGAATACCTGTATGTATGAATGCATGTCTCGTAGTAACGTTGCTACTACAGCCAGTGGTTGTGCAATGACAGTATCCGTAATTGCAACAGTGAAAAGGTTTATGCGCAACGCTATATTTGGAGACGAGCAGCGAAGTCGGCCACAAAAATGCATCTCCAGTAATTCTGCCTGCATGCGTCGGTCGTCGGGGGCGGCAAGTGTATATCACGGCGAACTGCAGCAACGTGGCTGCGCTTAAGTTACTCCTACGGAAAGAATGCAAAGTGACTTGCCTAATCGGAACCGCGAAAGCGGGCACCACGAGAACTTACAAGAAAGCAAGCAAAAAGCTCACTTCTCTGATACACTGAGTGATATCTTACTCGGTCGTTGCAGTGTCCATGGCATACTCTGGAGAGGCAGGGGGAAGTTAACGAAATGGCTTCCCGCGACTGCCGTCAAGGCACTCTCATATATAGTACCCAATGATGAGCTGTTCTAAACTACGTTCAGTGCGCATTATGCGAACGTGGGTGTTCATGCGAACACGCCGAGAATAAGTTCCAGAAGCATGCAGGCTCCCCCTTTGTCGTGCCTGAAGCAAGGGGCATTGCAACATAATCGTGTTTCACTCAGCCGCCGAACTTACAATAGAGCAAGTTTTTTTTTATGAGTTTGACTTTGAAAATAGTTCGTTTACTAAAAAGTGATTCGATCCTCACAGCGAAGCATAGCACGCAAGAGAGCAGTTTCAAAATGCACGATATTTCGTACTAAGAGAATTTGCTAGACGTAGGCAATGTTTTAAGTTTGCATCATTATCTTGATCATCGTTACCGCCATGGTCACTTGCTAACCAGCACGAAAACACAAGATGTGCTGAATCCCTGACGTTAAAAACAGCTCCATTATTATTATTATTATTATTATTATTATTATTATTATTATTATTATTATTATTATTATTATTATTATTATTATTATTATTATTATTATTATTATTATTATTGTGATCATCATTTGCTTTTAGGACATATACATATGACATCAAATAGAACGCGAGCTCATGGCAAAAAAACAGTGAGAAAACGATTTTCTGAGCGCGACGCTCACATTGAATCTATGTAAGAAAAATTTTGAGAAGTGAACACTGCAAGTACTTTGAGAGGAAATGAGACCCGCCGAGGTGAATCTGTCACTCTCGCGAATGGCTGTTCATCACCAGATCGCGGATTCGATCCCCGGCCACGGCGACCGCATTCCGATGGGGACGGAATGCAAAAAGCGCCCGCTTGCTTAGATTTAGACACAACTTAAGAAACCTGGCACGGTCGAAATCAATGGAGAGTGCCCCATTGCTACGTGTCGTTCTTCTCGAGGGCTAGGCACGGTGCAACCAACACTGAATGCTCCATTCACTAACATTTACATAGATGTATTGATATTCATGCATATATTGTATCCACGCAGTGCGAGCCACACGAACCCTTCATGCTCGTACCCGCCGCTTACAACGGTTCCCTGCGAAGGCTGCAGCTCAAGGCTTCTGCTAGGTTTGCGACCGTGCATCATTATTCTGGCGGACGCTCGTCGTGTTTGACGAGCAACCGCGACTTCCTTCAGCACCCACGGCGCGCTTGTGTTTGTTCCGCGAATTACGTTGTAGTTTGCGCCCCCTCGCCGCCTGAGCAACGCTTCCATCCCTTTTCCTGCTTTGGCTAAGGGAACGAACTCAGCCTTTTCTACGTTAGCTTTAACGCAATGAGCTACGTGGCATTCCACGACGACCAGAGTAGTTTCCCTAGTCACGGTGACTTCACCTAAAACAAAGAGAAGAAAGCAAGATAAAATGAAGAAGAGATACGAGAGCTAACAAGAGGGTATCTCCGAGTTGCTACCATGTACTGGGCAAACAGAAAATGGATACAATTATTATTAATATTATTATCGACAGTCTTGTAGCTATATATGAACCACCAGAAAGAGAGAAAGAGTAGCGGGCCAGCATTGGTGTCTTAAAAGGTATGCCATGCCAACCCCCTTAAAGAGGTAAGAAAGAAAAGAGGAAGGTGGAAGAAGACAAAACAGAAATGGAAAGAGCGTGGGATAGTACACTAAAACACAACCAATAACATGCAAAGTAAGAGCATCACAGAAGAGAGCCTAGTCACATGGTTGAGAAGAATGTTATTACAGCTTTGCGAGCTTTATATCTACTTGAAGAGTGAGCCTGCCGTAACAACAAATTATTAAGGGCAGTGCGAGTGTTTTTGAACTTGCTGAAAAGCACACAGCGACAACTGTGGAAGCTTTTAACAGCGAATGCTCAAGCCGCGGCCACGAAGGGCTTGGCAGAGGTCCTTGTTAGTGAAGGCAATTTGCTACATTAACGCACCCGATGCGTAACTTGAGCAATGGAGGAACCTGCGGCGGCGGCTTAAAGCAAGGCCAGAGATTGGTGCAGTAAGATCCCTTGCCGACACGTCCATCTGCGTGGGAGCGCAGTAGCTCGCGCTAAAAGCAGCCCACCACCATCTAATTGGACTACACGAATCGTACAAAAAAAGTGAAACAAAACGAATGCATGCAGCGTTACGAACTGTCCTGTGCCACACAGGGACAATATGTCGCACAGTCTCGCCTCTTATATATAACTCACCAGAGCGGCTCGCACTGATTTCATTCTGGGCCTGTACTTAACAATCTTGATTATGCATAGCTATCCTCCACATTACACGGTGTGAATGAGAGCTCTTTTTACCAATTGATTACTTTCCCTTAAATGAATACTTGTGAATAACGCTCAAAACAATTTAAGCGTGAAGCTGGAATATGCGCCAATAGTTCAGATTAATTGGTACCCAAGGGCAAAATCTGTGTTCTCCTTGCGAGAAAACTGAAGCCGGTTTCTGTCGCAAAAGAATGTATTCACATCTGCATTTTCTTTCTCTGACTGTACGCCCGACTTGCAAGGCGAAACGTCTCACATCTTGCGGCGGCCTTTCAAACAGCCGATATTGAACAGATGGCGATTGTAATTAGCGGAACCTATTTATGCAGCCAAAGCTATAGATGTGTGTTCAGCAAAGTTGAAAATTGTGTTTCCAGATCGCTACTTTCTACTCCATAGATCCTTCCACGCGGCATAGTTATTGTCGGATACTTATCCGGGACGTCAGACTTGAACTTTGTCCAGTTTTAGCATGCAGGTAGATTTCAGAGCTATCAATTGGTTTTTGGCGCAATCACGGCAACTGACTATCAGCGATAGCCATCTTTTTCGATTTCTTTCTTTAGGTAAGAAAGGAGGGGGGGGGGCGATTGTGTCACACACAGATTCTCAGCTCCGGAATTTCAATTTGTGGACCGTTTAGTAGGAGTTAACATCGTACGAGTAAAGTTGGGGTTATAAGGGAAAGCTTTCTTTCACCCGCTCTCCTTCAACGTGTTGTTATGATCGACCTGTCAGGTGTGAGAAGCATTCAAACGGGCTTCCCCATGTCAATATAACTGTCCGCTTCTCCGAAACGGCGTCGCCCTTTTCCGCGAGCTGACACAAAAGGACGGGCGAAGGGAAAGACAGGCCACAAGGTCAAGATGACGCCCCCCCGTTCTCCACGAGCTGACACAGAAGGATTGAAGAAGAGAGACAAACCGAAGGTCAAGACGACGTCACCCTTTACCCCGAGCTGACATCAAGAATGGGCCAAGGGAAAGACAGGCCACAAGGTCAAGGCGACGCCACGCCGTCCTCCACGAGCTGACACAAAAGAATAAAAGAAAGACAAATCGAAAGTCATGACGGCGTCACCCCGTTCCCCACGAGCTGGCACAAAGGATGAACGGTGAAAGCACTAATACATCCATAGGCTCCTGGAGAATACGGCGACGACCACAGCACCGCCAGGGGTTATTTAAGGCCGTGCTGGCCCCCGTGGTCATAAGAACCACTCGAGACTCAAATGAGAGTCACATCCATGTACCAATGAAGTGAATACAAACTTCTCTATCTTTCTGCATCATCACTATGCACAGCTTGGTCGTCGTTTCCAGATTCGTGTGGTGAAGACCCACCTCACTCGGTTGAGATTGTAACATTGCGCTAAAATTTAACACTTTTCATGAAAAGCTTAGGAGGTACGGGTTCCATGAAAAACATATTTTCAGCCGAGTTGTAAGTTCCGTTCATTTAGCTTTCAGTCTGCTAAACTGTTCGACAACATATTGGTCGCGTACACTAGTACATGTAGCAAATCTGAAATCTAGCCAGCCATACCCAGGTTCCAGAAATTTCGAGCTTTCTTTCACGCTCAGAAAACTTTGCACGCCGGCCGTTCACAAGCGTTTTTTGTATTTCATGCCCATGGGAATAGAGCCGCAGTGGTCTGGCGGCAAAAGCTTAAGTCAATGCCCTCCCCCTAAAGATAGCAAAATGCTGCATTCAGTAATGATTTGTGAACCACCAACAACTTGGCTTCTGTCATTATCTCCGAAATTGTAGGAGTGCACTTTCAGCTCAGACTCCACACTTTCCCAAAGCAGCTCACCTGCAGTCACTTAAGCTCCGACGTTTCTCTCTAACAACGAGAGTGTTTGGCCAACTACCAGAAACTGTGAGGCGATGTAGTTTCGTTATCGATATTCATGAAATGAGATTGTAATGACGATGGTAAATATAGTTTTATTTACTTATGTATTCGTTCATTTGATTTCCTTTGCCTACCTTTTTTTTAACCACATCGATGGGCGAGCAGATCGTCGAACATTGACGTATTCAGACAGTCTGCTCGCCCACAGCAATAGTTCAGAGGCTATGTCACTGCCCTTCAGCGCACGAGGTCGTGGGTTTGATCCCGACCACGGTGGCCGCATTTCGAAGGGGGCCAAATGCAAAAAACACTAGTGTACTTAGATTTAGGTGCACGTCAAAGAACCCGGCGTTGTCAAAATTATTGCAGAATTCCTCACTGCGGTCTGCATAATAATCCGATCATGATTTTCGCACGAACGAACACCGCTACAGACTAGTGAACGCTTTTCTTTGCTACACTAGACAGTGCCCGCAACGTGGCTCATTTCAGCACCCGCCAAGTTGAGAAACCCTTCTGTCCGGCCAACTAGGCGCACAAACCCGTTAAATATCGCGCCCTTCAGCTCCTACCTAGACTTTTAAGATTTTTTTTTTGCTTAGCCTTTGAATTACGGAATCAGTTAGATGCTCCTTGCGTAACCTACCATTTGATAGTTTTGTTAATCTTTTATTTAAGTAGTTATGAGTTATAACATTGTGTATCCAATTTGATGTAGCCTGTATTGCAATTGCATTCACTATCTTTACCTACGCCTGCCTGAAGAAGTACCTACACGTCTTAAAGGAGCACTAAAACTCTCAACACCAGCCCTCTGTCGCCTTGCATTTCGAAGTCATACAACTAACCTTTGATTACGCTGCAATAATGTTGCATCCCTTAAAAAAATTTGACATAGAAAAGACAGAAAAGTACAATGTAGGGCTACGTGGTTTGTTTTCAATTACTTCACACACACATTTATCAGTTCTCTTCTCTCGAAAGCGGACATAAATTGACTTAAACAAAGGAATTTGATTGCGCGTTTGAAATTCTTGTTTCAGTTTATTCTATGGCAATACTCCATAAATATTTCCGAGACCATATCTTTTTCTACTGCATATGCTATGCGTCAACGGCACGAATTATCGATCACTCCTTTTCAGACATAAAAAGATGCTTTTAAATACTCTCTTCTCCTTGGACTATATTAGACTGGAACGCGCTTACTAATTATATTGTGCTAGAGTGAACACTAAACATGTTTGCTGCTCAACTGTAATAGTGTTTCCTTGTTTAGCTCTACATTATTTCTTTGTGGTTGTTGCAGCCCTGTCATTATGTTATATATTCTAACCTTTGCAACCACCCTGATACACTCCCAGTTGGGAATTGCAGCATACGTTAATCCATCAATGAATAAAATAAACAAAAACTCCAGAATTTCTTTAGTGAAGTAGATATTCTGCTGAAGTTACTGGTATTCCCGTAAATGATGCACTCTTAACTAATGAGGCAAACTCTTCAGCAAGAGATTGTAGCGGGTGTTCAAAAGCTGTAGAAATAAAACCACTTTCTAAAGCTTAGAGTAATCGCCATGCTGTGTTTACCTTCTGGTCTACGGCTTCAAAATATCCTATCATCCGACTTGCAACATCACTCTCTGTCTTGCTGAAGGCACTGTAAGGACATTATATCCCAAGAGACGCAACAGCGGCATGGAACGAAGCTCAGACACAGAAACTAATGTAAGATACGAGTCGTTGTCGAACGGTTAAACTGCATCTCTTCGATGCTACCACATAAACTTTGCGTCAGCGGATTTCGAGGCAAACATTTCCTCTTCCTGATTGCTTTTGGAGATGCGGCCACCCGTTCTGTAGCGTACTATTGTTTTTTTTTCTTGAGTCGTATGTTGAACCGACAAGACTTCATTGGTCCAATATCCTACCAGACAACTTGTCTTCTTCACTGCAGCCAACAGGGTTTCCTTGTTTCCGCAAAGCCGAAAACGTTTTTTTTTTGCCTTTTCGAAGAGGCCTTTGCAAAGAAGCAAAACAAACCTCGCACGCCCGAGATCACAAGGATGTTGAAGTGTCAGTCTTTGAAAAGATGCTGGAATTCCGCGCAGAAAACGAGTCAGAATGAAGGTCGGGATGAAGTTTGCGACCCCGCAGAGTGTCTCGAAAGTAGCAGTGCTGTCACGATACGAATATATATATTCTTGTCGTTGGGAACTTATCCGTGGTGCAGAATGGAACACCAATTTCGCTCGGATGAAGGGTGTTGTTTCTCCAAAGATGTTTCTCTTTCTTTGGAAGGGTAAAGATGGCAACGACTCTACCCGCTTGAATTTGGTGCCACGTAGAGACACCTCGATCGACTCAGTTATAAAGGAAACTGCCGCCAAGAACTTCTTTCTCATTTCTTTAGAACTGATCCTATAGCTCCATGCTTTGATATAGAGAGAAAGGGGTGGGGGCGTGGGGTGAAGGCGGGCAGATGAGGTCAGCAGAGTAGAGAGGTTAATCGGAAAAGCATTCCTTGGCTACCTTACTCAAGTTGTCAAACGAGACAGCGGGATACAGTGTGTAATCGAGGTTGTGAACCGGAGCAGCACAATTTGGTCATACTCGAAACAAGACAAAACTTGTTTATCACCATAGAAAAGATGTCTTTCTCTTGATTCGCTGCATCGCTGCTTGCAATCTAACGATAAACAGGCTCAGTCGCTGCTTCTGTTCAGCGCAGCTTCAACTGCACGACGTCGAGGCCATGTTTATCTTTTTCATTTCAGCACACTGCCACTTTCATGTAGTTCTGTCCTGCGCGATTCATAGTGCCATCGATTATGAGCTATAAATTTAAATTGGTAATTCCAGGAATGAAACGTAATTTTGGATGTCATTGTAGTGTTAGCAAAAACGCTTAATATGTACGAGAAGAGAGCATGCAAGCGGAACAATAGTACAAAATAAAATAAGTTGTAAGGGGTAGAGAAGGATTCAGGTATAATATATGAAGGGAAACAAAACAAGGACAAGAGAAGAGCTGGGATAACATATAAAGTAGACGAATAGTGAACTGACGCGACGTAAATTTGAAATAAAGAAAAACTGCATATCGTGATTTCCGCATTTCCTATGGTAGCACAAGCAGGATATGGTTGCCGTTTTGATGCAGATGTTTCTGCCAAAGTGTATACATGGTGATTGAGAGATGGTGGCTAGAGAAGAAATAATAATTTCACGCCGTTGATTTGATTTTGCCAAGACAATCACTCTCCGACTAATTGGTATGGATGGACGTTCGTTGAGCAGTACGTCTGGCTTTGGGAGCCTTCCTTGTTGCCATGCATCCAACTATCTGCATAAGTGAAGAGACATGTACTCATTTGCACAACGCGGACCTTGATTTTCTCAAGGATTTCTTCGGACGTGAGCGAATGTTCTAGCCGATACACCTTCACACTTTCGCTTGAGGAAGTGGCGGGAAGCATGTGCTTGAAAGGGCGTATAAATCTGTAAGGAACTGACTATAACTGACAGTTTGCAGTAGCACTTGTTCTCGTCTGTTCCATGTCGCTCTGTAATTTATTCGCACTTAATTTTCTACTAAAAAATGGAGCAGGCGGAAGTTGTACTGCATGCGTTGCAGAGCCGAATTTTCTTACTGTTGTCGTAAAGGCTATAAAGGTACATCTTCATGGAGTCTTTGAAGAGTCTTAGCTGCTCAAGTTCATTCGCCACCATTTACACCCTCATCATCAACCGCTCTCTCCCTCTCTCTTTTTTTTATTCGCGTCTCCATCCCGTAATGATGAGTAGCAGATGAGAACTTTGATTCAGGCCGACCACTTAGCTTTTGACCCATAATACGTATTTCTCTTTCTCATGTATTCAACTTTCCCCTCAAATAATTTAATCGCGTCTACAGGATAATGACCACGATTACTTGATAATCAGCGATTATTTCAAGCCTCCGCGACAGACAGCTTACCGTTAGCACTTAACAATTTGAAAGCTCTTTCATGCGTAGAGAGCTTACATAACGGAACCACATGCACGCTTTTACGAATCATTTGGACCCCAGAAACAGAAAGCATAGAAAGTGCCAGCGGGTGAGTAAGAATACTTTGGTTACATGTCACACTGTTCACAGAAGGCAGTGCAGTCGGGTGGTCAAGGGTACGATATTTTTCCTCATTGAACAGTGGCCGAGTTTTTGCAGAGTGCGCTGTCCACTGACTAAACCAGCGAGTTCGGGCTTGATGCGACGCGTTCACCGGCTCCCGTGGGAATTCCGCGTGCGATTGCCACCCTGCCGCCAGATGGTTCTGCTCAAAATAGCAGCTGCATGCCGGTCGATGGCACTCTGCCCTCGTGAAATGCTCTTGTGACCACCAAACTAAGTTTCGCTAATGGTCTCGTGTTCTCTACTCTTAGAACTATTTACGTGCACTTGGAACTGTATTACTGGGGAAAAGTTTTGACTAGACATTTAGAGGCCTTTTCACGTCACAATGTGGATCGATGCACGGACTGCAACGAAGTGGCGCGGAGCGGAGCGTTACATTTTGTACTTTCGGTGGTTGACTACAGAGAGGCACAAATTACTGGACGAGTTCGAAGGAAGAGGATTTTCTAGCGCGTGTGCGGATGGTGCGAAAGTAGGTCTCACATCTTCCATCCCGTAGACTTATGCGGCTGTCAACTCATGTACTAGTGGTACCACGCATTGTTTTATAGACAGCGGTGATCAGGTCCTGACATTAACCTCCTCGTCGAAGCCACACGCCCTCCACCAGCGTAGATGTTGAATGCGGCGTGATTTCTTGGCACAGACAATGGTTGTTTGGCTGGAGAAACTAAACTACCGAAATAAGACAAAGACATTTTCCAGCACTCAAGAAAAATCAAAGACGTAATGAGACAAAGAACCACAAAAAAAGAAATTCGAAAACATGCCTGATTGGCTTGGCTGGTTTTGCAGTTCACGAGCTCCTTTTCTAGGCTTTCATTTTGCTACATTGTTCACAGTGCTCGAGCTAAAATGCCATCTATGGTATTGCCTCGTATCGTTAATAATGACATGCATGTAATTTGTTGATGTTTTTTTGGTGATGATTTTTCACCGACCAACCACGGTTGTAATGTTACCGTTCCGCGCAAGATGCGCGTTCGTGTATCGGAACTCTCTCGAATGCTGTCGCCGATTCTATAGCGAGGGAACCTTGTCTCATCAGATTTGCATGGACGACGCCATTGGTGTTGTATATTCTGGAACGCACACGAGCACCAGCGATTACACTGGAATCAACGAGGAGTCTTGTATAAATAGGCAACGCGCTTGATCCGTAGATAAAGTTTTTGATGAACTATGACAGTGCTCGCTGCTATTGTTATGTCTGAGTGTTAATTTTCTGGGCACAAGTTCGCAAAATAAAGAGTTGATTTCCTTAACTCGAAGATTTGGGGGGCCACTATCTCTTTATTCACCGTCACTGTAAAACGTGACACTATTAGTGGGACTGGCGAGTTTGTGCCATATCGTCTAGCAGGTAAAAAAACACAAGTTTAGCTTCTCGTGACTTCACAACTGCTCAGTACAGTAGTTAATGTAGGAAAGTTGGCTAATTGGTTTGAGTAATCTGACATATTTACAGAGCTCAAAAAGACAACAACAAGAAAACGTTAAGGTAAAACTCCAAGAAGACAGAATAGGCACTGACATCAGTTAGCTTTTCTAATACGCAGGAAGCAACCGTGTAAACGCTCATTCCCGGGGGTGATAATGAAAAGCTTAAAAGCAAAAGTTATGCCGAACACATCCCTGATGTCTGTCCACGTAAGCGAAGCTTCCTTAGTTTTGAAGAACGGTGCATTAAAACATAAACCGTGATATGGGCAACGTCCAGGTTTCTTTATATTCGAGACATATAGTTCCACTCGCTCAAGAGATCAATGAGCAACATGGCTTCTGTTGTGATCGCGTAGCCTGCCCCTGTTTTAGTGCCCGGAGCCGTGATGTCCTAAAGTACCAAGCTTAAGCGTCCGTAGCATCACGCCTAGCGAGCAAGGTAAATCCACATATAGTTACGTAGCTGACATTTAGTAAAGCACGAGTCGACGAATAGAAAATGACATTTGTCGATTTTAAAGATTTCGGGGCGATTTGGGGGTTTCAAGTGAGCGTTCACTCAGAGCGGCATATGTTAGCAATTGCCACCCAACGACTTGGCGCGAACGCTTCTGAGCTTTCACACGACGCGCTTTCTGGGAAAGGAACGAAGATCGCTTCCCTCGCTCCTCTTACAAAGCCGATTGAGAGGAGCGCGTGTACTTGGCTCGATAGTCGTCTTGCATCCGTGCTCGTACCACGCCGCTCGCGTGGCGGCAAGACGCACTTATTAAACGCAAGATCTACGCAGTTCCCTGCATTGCCTCAGTACCTGAAATCTGAGCGGAGTAGAGCGTGAGCGACCCTCAACGAAAACTGTCCCTTAGTGCGGTCGTATATGTAATTACTATCGTAAGGCAGGCTAGTTCAACGTCAAGTGGACTGCAATAGCTCGCAGCGTCGATTTCACAACAGTAGTCATGCTCAATGTTCTCCTCAATTTGGCATCTTTTTTTCTTTTAGCTGTCTTCATCTGCCACTCAGTGAAGGTTCGTCGCCCCACCATTGTTATCGTGCCCCCACTGTGGCCTTCGTGTTTCCGCTATCGCTGACGTTCCATCATCGCCATGACGACGTCGCCCTCGATGTCCGTTGTGGTCATTCATTCTCTCGTACCGCAGTTATCGCATCCGTCATTGTTACCCTGTCATCCTTGCACTGCCGTTGTTTGCACATTAATTGACTTAAGGATGCCGAATGTATGCGTGCATTTTTTTAAGGGTACAAGTTTCTTTAATTGGCGTAATAAAAAAATTTACCTACATCCAACACACCTGCTGGGATACAAATGTCCAGCGAAGCTTTCACGAAGTGCTTAAAAAGATACTGTAACTTGGCTCATTTCGTTCCTTCCTATTTATCGTAAAGGAAACTGGTCACGGGCATGTGCTCTTGTACTCCATGGTTCGCCCTCGGCCGTAATACGGAACGCGACGAATCTTATGTTGGCTTATATTTTCTAAATCCCTCCCTCTCATTTTAAAAATGCCAGTTGCCGTCACAATATATGCACTGTCCATTTCGTGGACAATCTCCCGTCCTGGGCATGTGCCATTGTACTGCCCGCTAAACATATAAGGCACAAAAAAATAAACTTACGAACAAACAATTATTTACTTAGCATTCCAAGAAGACGGCCATGTGGAGTATGTAGTACAACCTTTAGTAGCGGCCAACATTGTCTTTGTTTAAAAGAAAAATTTCAGTGCTAATCAACTGCTCTTTTACATGCCTGTTGTTTTCCATCGGTCCAATCTTTCCTTTACGCCCACGATCTAATGACATTAGGGATGATTCAAGTCGTCCCTCTGGTGTACTATGGTGAGGCCATTCTAGAAGAAAATTCCCAACTTAGCTGAAGCACCCCGTATAATTCGTAAGTAATAAGAAGTTTGCCCGCTGTGTGCATTTGTTACACAATAAAAAGACCATTTACGCAGTGTACTTAACTCTACCCTTGGTTGTCTAGCCCTAATTAATAGCAAGCAACTTCCTGCTTTTTCCACTAAAAAAATATTTGCGACCATAACTTCGCCACGCTCTCTATGAGTTTCTAACACCGTAACTTTAAGAATGGGGAATGAAAGTCTCATCGCCAGCCAGACCTTCTATTTTGCCACTCTGTTGCCTGCAGACATAAAGTTAATTAGCACTACGTTCCTAACGAATAATTAAAAAAAGACTCTTGGCGCGTCGCTGGCTTCTAGTTTATAACATTTAACTATAACTTGCAAAGGCGAGAGATGACGAGTGTTTTTAATCAACTCAGTTTCCACACAGCAACAGCTCATGCTTATTTTTCCTGGCTCGTGAGAACAGGCCCTATGGTTCAAGCGTACAGGGTTTGTGTAGAAAGGAAAGTATAAGTGGAACAGCGAAAACATCTGAGAATGCTTAACTTCTAACGTAACCTGGAATGGCGTTTCTGCCAGGGGCATAACTAAGATTCAAGGCGCTTCTGTAAGGAAGCCTCGAGGATTATGTGGGGTAATATTACAAATTAAAAAGATAAGTTTTTCTCGAAACTTTGACTAACTTTAAACTAATGCAGCTACGAAGAACTTTATTGCACTACACAATATCGCATTCTATAGGTGACGTGGCGCCACCGCTGAAGTCAAGCAGAAGACATTGAACGCCTGAAGTCTATGCGTGGTCTCCATCCCTATGCATATAAAAGCACGCTTGTGGGCTGGGTTTGGCGACCGACGGGCTGTGTAACAATGGCTGTGGACGTCAGTTGCTTTGACATGATGCTATTTTACAGAACAAGGACTGAAGAACTAAATATACATCACAAGACAGGGCTGTCCTTTCGTATATTGTTTTTTTTTCCGATCTCATTACTGGCTATGTGTGTTGCTAAATCGACAATAAACTTCAGTTGAGATTACCAGCACTCTATCTTGTCAATTTTGCAATTACATAACCTGTAATGGGATAGGGAAAGATGTGGTTGTCCTGTATTTTGCACTGGAAAACAAACCCTGCGTCTACCACTTGGAAGTACGGAGAGGGGCTATTTCCGAAAGTCTGGCTCTGGTTCAAATATCAGGCTCTGAAAGCCTGGATCGGGGAGACGGTGGAGGGGGCGTGGCAGCACAACGTGAGCCTGTTCCCTTAAAAAGGTAAGCGATACTTCTGGCGTGAAAACTTAATCGGATGTAGCGCAATTTTGTAATAATGGCGGCATTACCTGCGGTTTCTCTGTTGATATAAAAGACATTTTCTACTCAATTACACAAGGTAAGCTATTGGTTTCCTCAAAGAAATGTATTGAGTATAACGATGTGGCCGACTTTCAGAACTCAGCGGGCCTGTCAGTGGACAATTTTTTTAGCTTTACTTCAGTCTTATTTAATTTTAACTTGCATTCTTTATAACGAGCATCCATGTCTGCAACGTAGTGGAGCGTGCATAGGCTCATATGTCGCTCCGATATTATGTGACATTTTTTTGTCTTTTATTGATAGGTCTTTGGCGCATGTGTTTTATGAGGGGGACGTTTTAAAGGCTTTTAGGTATCGCCTATGCTATAACGCATGTTATCACAGCGGCACATTTTGTGGCTTACAGCAAGAAGGTAGAGTACAATACATGTATTTCATTCACAGTATGACAAGGAAGGACCCCCAAAATTTTAAAGTAGCTACATATGCATCTGTATGAAAGGGAAGTAGCCTATAATTGCTCTTATTATTTGAACTACGTGCCGAATGAAGCAGCATATTTCTATAACGCTTACAAGTGCATATAATCTGCCTGTCGTCATACTTTGCGTGATATATACAGAAAAGCACGGCGAGTATTAGGTCACCATGTAAGCACAACAGCAACGCAAGGAACAAGCCATTCATAAAAAGAAAAGCTTAATAGAACTGTTCATCGAAAGGGGGATTACAATTTCGTACTGAATTAGCAATAAATAGTCTATACTTTTATTACGGGTATTATTAAATACATTTTGCCGGGAAAACAAATGACATTGCATCTCGCCTATAGTAAAGGTGCTCAAAAACTTGCACACACCGGAGCTGAGCCTAAAGCAAGGTAACTCTGCAATAAAACCAAACGCGCACTCAAGCTATTCCGTACGAGTATTTCACCGACAGCGCATGGGCTACCGTCATGACGAATGGGTCGAGTGACAATGCTCCTATGTCATTCCGTTCAGGCGTGCATAGAACTGGTTTATTCATGCAAAATGAATACCTGCTCAGAAAGTAAAGTGAAATACTTGCGCTTACCTGCTGTCATTAGGAAGCCTGGAAAACTGGAATTCCCGGTGTTAGAACACCACAGACCCGCGCAACACATCTGATGCCTCGATATAGCCGTCTTCGCCTACTGCTTGGTAGAGCGGGCTTCCTTCGTCTCCCGTTCGTTGCACGCCTCATCAAGCTTCTATGTTTTATCTTTCCCATTTTTATACTTGGGCCGAGAACCGAAGCAGATGACCAAGCATGATCCGATTCGTGATATCGCTCAGCGAGTGGCAAGGGCGAGCGGAGGGAAGTTCGACAGACGCACGAATAACAACCACTTCGTGCGCTTCGCCCGATTTAAAATTCACAAAAAGAGAAGTAAAAAATAAGTTAGGATGCTCGGCAACTGCTTGGAGCGCACATTTTCCTCGAAACCGAAACTAGCACTCGCCTTCCGGGGATTGCTTGAGGTGTCCTTAAAGGGACACTAAAGGTTACTATGAAGTCAAAGTAAAGTGATAAAGCAATGCTCTAGAACGTCTAAGGCGTCAATATAATCGCGAAGAGAGCTTTAGTAAAGGAGAAATTGAGGTAAATGCATGACACGATTTGAGACCCCACAGCGTCATTCCGGCACTAGCCCGATGACGAAGGCACTCTTCATTATAATTTATGTCCCTAGTACTCAACTACTCGTATTAAAAAGATAATTTCATTAGGTTATAAGACGGAAAAAAATGCTACTTGTCTACTTCGGTTTGACTCTAAGAAAAATAACATTTTGACGTTACCTTTCGGTAGTATGAAGGGTCGAAAGGTTTCGTTTTGCCTCGACTCTGCACGCTCGACTCTGCGCCATGCGCGCTTTGGAGTTTCAGTTCTTTCGTTATCGCGTCGTGCTGCGCTGGTTGTGCTGGTTTGCGAAACTTGCATTTGGAACAAGCAGCGAGACTGCCGCGCCCCTGTGATGTCGTGGGATGCACGAACGGTCCGCGGAGTTTTGCCAAGGGCAGTTGCAGCGGCGAATCCAACGTTACTTATCACTGTGTGCCAACGAGTGAACCTGAGTTGAGTTGAGTTGAGTGGTTGTAGGCTACTCGTGGGATTAGGCTTGCAGTTGAAGACGACGCTGTTCGATCTGTTATCATCTCAGCTCTGTAATTTTTGCATAGGTTCTGCTATCCATTGAGTAAGTTATTTATATCCTTGGAATAGGGCCGCATCTTTAAGGCGGTACTGTCCCTTTAGGAAGGGTAGGGCTGCTCCTGCGCCGGCATCTTTAAAGGTACAGCGCCATCCGAGTGAACCTCTCCGTTCGAAGTGGTTAAGTGCCGTACCTCTGCCACATCGCGTTGGCAAGGAGTCGAAAAATCGCATGGTGTGCTCGCTGCACTTTCGTCCAGAGTACTACGAGTTCAACGCCGACTTACTGAAATCGTGTGGAGTGCCTTTCGAAGCAATGCTTTCCCGTAGCGCTGTTCCGCCGGTATTGCCTGCATTCTCCGGAGCGCAAGAACAACTGCAGGTCGAAGAAGGGGCGGTGAGTGGGCCATTTGGTTTTCACAAAGGAAAAGCTACAAATGTGCCAATTTGTACAGCCATGACATACAGCGCGAGCCCTCAGAAGCAGGTCACGGTCATCAGTACTTAAATCGCTAAGTCGAGCCCAGCATGGCGAGTCAATGTGTCGTTGTCAGGGTCGTCCATTGCAACGAGCGTCAAAGTTGGCGTCATAAAATGAAGAAGCAGCCTATCGTCGCGCGCTTTCCCTTCCGCTAGCCACCATAGTTCCGTTTTCGCGCTGCTGTCGGCTCTGTCTTGGCTGTTTCTGGCCGCGTGCTTGCGTTTAGCGTAGAAAAGCCGTAGCGCCGTCTGCGGGCGCCGTTTTACTCACCGACGGCGCAACGTCCCTACGAGACCATGATCTCCCCACTCCTCGATGGGAGGGCGGGCGATTTGAGCTGCGCTAGAGGTATGCGGACACTTCAGAACTCATTTTCTCTTAAAATAAGTCTCTTCATCGCATGAAACAAGCGTTTCGAGGTTTCTGAGATGGTATTTCAGCAGTCCACGTTGACTTAGTATTAACCTTTAGTGTCCCTATAAGCATGCTTGCATGCGCGTCACCAAGCGCAAGCTGCTCGGTAACGCCAGGTCCTGTGAGAGCATGCTGAACGAAGGCGTCAGACCAGGTCGATCAAGCCAAGGAAGTATACAGGTAACCATCGCCTCGATGAGCGGACTGCGCAGACGCATGGGATACCGTAAAGCAGGAAACACACGGTACGATTCGGCGTCCGATGCGACGTGCGGCGCCGCATGCTCCGGCATGCGGCATACGACGATTCGGGGCACACGGTGTGTGCATCCGAAAGATTGAGCGGCGCGTAAGCTCCGCCCAGATACAACCCCCCAGCTTCACTTCACATCCACGTCGAGCAACGCAATATAAACAACTTTGCGCAACACTGCTTCGCTTTACGCGAACGCTGTCAATAAAATTATGCCCCTGCGAGTGTCGGAACACTTCAAGACGGCGCGTTGTCCAATGCGGCTCCGCCAACAGCCAGTGATATATAGGGCCGGTAGGCCTAGCTAGGCGGACGCTGCGGCCGACGGCGCTTGCCATCCAACGCGAGCTCATCAAAAGCGCTTATTTTTGCCAAAAAAATTAACACTGTACACTTAGGTCGTCCGTAATTAAATACAATTGGTTTACTCGACGCAAGCGTTGCGAAGGGCAAACGTGCAAACGAAGAGAGCAGCCTCGCTCAGACGGTCGGTGTCGGATGTCTGCCCGCGAAATGCTCTCGCGTCGCGGCTCCCGATCTCGCCAGTAGGTTAGTGCTAGTGTACTATGCGCTGCTTTGCATAACAGGCACAGGTTCGAGATAATTTTACTGAACTGGTAACTATTTCTTGTCGAAAAAAAACTGCAGCAGGCAAGGAAAAAAAAAACACTGCGAGAAACCGGCCAGCCAGCGCTGCCTGCGTGGAGGGAACGTCGGAGAACGTAACATGCCAGCCGCGCTGTCATTGGCTGCGGCCAGATGACGGCGCAGTTGCCGGTCGCGTAGGACGATGAAAATGTGCCCGGTTTGCCGCATGCCGGACGACCGATGCGGCGCTTCGGTGCGGCAAAACACCTCGATTCCGGCTGCCGTTCCGGCGCGTCGGATGCCGGATCGGACACCGAATCGGACCGTGTGTCTCCCGCTTAAGGCCACGCTGAATCGGAAGCAGCAGGCCACATCAAGGCTGCGAAGGAAAGTCGCAGAAAACCTGCACAAAGGATGCGTAGCATTTAGAAGTACGTCAACAAGCCACAATTGCTGCTTGCAAAATGGTACGTACCCATTATGTGCAATCGCGTTCAATGTGAGCTACAACAGCGGTGCGCGTGGTCGAAAGGGCTCCATCATCGCATGGTGGCTTTGGCATAAAAAATATTGGTTTGATAATTATCAGTAATTTGAACTGTGTTTTGTACAGCAACTTTTCGCATGTTGGTCGCGTCGTGCAGTTTTGGGGACCGTTCAACCACCAGCACTGTTCAACCGCCTCTGTTGCAGCTCAAAGTGAACGCGACTGTACCTATCGCCGCGTTGTCGTGACGACGAAGTATAAGACACTGTCAAATGCATGAGTTAAGCGCCTTTTGTTGGGCGAACTTGTGCTTACTGCAGAACCACATTAGTTTATTACATTAACTCCACTTTTATGCGGCCAGTCAAATCTAACAATGAAGGCTACGTGGCCGGTGGGAAAATATCCAACGACTTCTAACAGTCCCTTTCTCGAATTGGATTATTCTTCTTTAGAAGATTGAGCCATAAGGAGCCATAAGAAGCAAGACATAAGGTTGAAACACACCGGCTATTGTTTGCGTTTGAACAACAAAATTTTAAGCAGTAGGTAGGGTTTCTTCACTACCATTTTCCATGAGCTTCTTCTGTGAGAGCTAGGTACATCGAAAGAACTAAAAGCCGCGAGGCATGGTGTGCGTATATGACGCGCTAAAAGACCAGCAATTTAATTCTTTGCTAATAAAAAGAAATAATTAAAGGCAAGAAAGAGATGATTGAAAAAGTGGAAGTCAGAGTGAGAGTAAAAGAGTACTGCTTTATTTTTATTTATTTTAAAGAAAGCTGCTTTGAAATCTGAGAAGGCAATGCCTAAACCCCACGCCAGCCCGAACTCAGCCACAAAAGACGGATTAAAACTGGTCTCCGCTTCGTATAGACCAGAAACCTCTTCGCGTGGCTTGAAATTTAGATCAACTTTAGAAACCCTTCCGACCCACTTCTTGGGCCTTAATCTTCTACTCGAAGCTTCGGATAGGAGCGCTACTTCAGTACTTTCTTTATTGCATCCATATAATACACCGGAAAGTAGAAATTGAACTGGCATACTGAAAAAGTGGTCCATGTTTATTAGTTCTGTTTATTTTAAGCCGTTATCAACCTGACGACACACCTTATGGAAGAAGTGCGGAAAGAAAATAAACCAAAAAGGCTTTTGCAGAGAGCACAAAGAGGGAAGGTATAGAAGAAGTATAGTGCTAGCGTAGAACTTCAAGCACATCCACCTGCAGAAATAACAAATTCGAAGGCACTTATTGAGCAGATTTCCCATACCTGATGGTTTTATTGTGTTCTGTGCATCGTTCGTGGCCATAATGGGACTATCAAGTACATAGATGGCGTCGAAAACATTTCCATATCAGGCAGGAATGAAATACAAATCTATGTGTATAGTTTACTTTTTCATGTAGAGGTAGGTACGCATTAAATCAGAGTCTGAATGGTTTCTTCGCTAAAGATAGCTCGCAGAAAGAGCCGTCCTTTGTGTGAAATTTTGCACTTATTATAGTTTCCCCATATCCAGCCTTGTAGCTCGGCTTAGACGTTTTTTGTTTTTTTTAGATGCGAAAGAATCAAATCACCCATTGAGCGAAAAAGCCGGCGTCTGTAGTAACGGAGCGTTACCTAGATTTCCATTGGCTGCGGTGTCACGTCACTTGCGAGCCTCGACGTAGCAGAGCGGCTGAAAGAGAACACCTGCAGATTCGCTGGAGCGCCAGGCGTTGCCTTAGGGGGGAGGGCATCGCTGCGAGGCCCCGTCACCCTTGCTCTAGGAGACCTGTGCTGTCCGCGCGTGCTTTGTCCAGACAAATGTGGTGTATGATTGTCTGCGAGGGAAGAATGATGATGGTAGTGGTAGGCAGAGAAGTGCACACGTATCAAGCAAAATCTGGGGACATATGCAACATAGTGGCACATGCGCATTATGTAGGGTCGGTCAAGAAAGTGCACACATCAAGTGGCACATCCTGAATAAAGAAAAGTAAATCAAAGTGTGCGATAAAACTATTCCACTATTTTATTAACAGGTTGGTGTTCCTTCGAGGCACCTGTTGGTCGACATTATTCGTCTGGGTTTTACTTATAAATTTTTTTCGTTGTTGTTTCTTTGGCTTGTTGTAGTAGGGGACTTTAACGCCCTACACGCGGCCTGGGGCTACCCCAATACCACCAAGAAAGGGGCACGGGTTCACGACGCCGCACAGCAGCACGGTCTTACGTTATGGAATGAACTACTCCAACCCACCCGAGTGGGAAACAGCGTGTCCAGGGACGCCAATCCTGATCGCACGTTCACTCGAGACGCGCGAAAAGCCACGTGAACCCGACTGCCGGACACGCTAGGGAGCGATCACCACATAATTCAAATCGAGGTTGAACAATCTCACCGCACGCACAAGACAGGAAAGGCGTGACTCACTGACTGGAATGCGTGTAGGAATGAGCTTGACAACGATTCGGCAATCGAAGACGTTGAATCTTGGCTAAACGGTATCGTAGGTGCGGCTGACGGCCACACCAGGACGATTCATCTAGACGAGGACAATCCGGCGGTCGATAACCACCTACTGCACTTATGGGAGGCTCGGCGATCGCTCCTCAAACGATGGCGACGCCAAAAGCTCAACCGCAAGCTCCAGTGCCGAATTGCCCTATTAAGCATGCAGGCACATGAGTACGCTGAACAGCTAGTAAGTCAGAACTGGCGATCCTTCTGCGACCAACTTCAAGGGACCCTCAGCACAAAGAAGACTTGGCATATACTTAGAACCCTGGTCGACGACACCCACACCAAACCCAACAAAGACATACAATTCACCGACTAATCCACAACTATGGCGGCGCAGAGGATCAGCTACTCCAAGAACTTCAGACGAAGCTACACGGCTCAACTAACCCGCAAACCATTGCCACCAACCTTTCTACCCCCAGGGAGTACCAAGGAGCGCCGAACGAAGAGCTATAGATCGGTCTTTCACACAGGCAGAGTTGCAGGCGGCCCTCTCTAGGCTAACACGCAATACGAGCCCGGGCAAAGACAGAGTCGCGAACAAGTACCTTCGACAGCTACCCCTTCGGGCGCTGACGGCTCTTCTTCGGTACTATAACGACTGCTGGTCTAAGGGCAAGCTACCAACAGCATGAAAACACTCGGAGGTAACCATCGTAGAGAAGCCAAACAAGCCCATCTCCATCGCAAATCTCCGCCCCATCTCCCTTACGTCCTGCGCGGGGAAACTGTTTGAACACATGGTCAACGAGAGGCTTACTCCACATCTCGAGGAAAACGATCGCTATGCGCACACCGTGTTCGGCTTCCGCCAGATGCTCTCCACGGAGGGCGTCCTCCTCGAGCTAAAGGAAGATATTCTTGACCATTTCAGCAAACACAGCAAGTCTTCCATTCTAGCGCTAGACGTAAAGGACGCCTTTGATAACGTGAGCCATGAAGCCATTCTCCGTAATCTAGAAGATATCGGCTGCGGTGCCAAAACATACGCCTACATGCGCGCTTTCCTCACCAACCGTACGGCCACGGTGGGGATTGCCAACCTACGGAGCAAGTCAGTTCACATACCTAACAGGGGTACGCCACAAGGTTCGGTAGTCTCGGCACTCCTCTTCAACGTGGCCCTCCTCAAACTCCCCCGCCTCCTAGACACCGTACCAGGGATATTCCATACTCTATACGCAGATGATATCCCACTGTAGACGTGAGGCGTGAGCATGGGCGAACAGGAGGCCCGTCTTCAGGAGGCGGTCAATATCATCGAACGGTACCTAAACACCTGCGGCCTCCACTGTGCCCCAGATAAATCCGAGCTGTTAGTACTCGGGGCACGCACCCGGGGCCGGCCCCCAAGCCACGACGCACCAGACCCACAAGTCCTTCTTTAGGGAGTCCCGATACCGAAGGTCGACTCACTTCGAGTGCTCGGAGTCTATATACACAAGGATGGGTGCGGCTCCGCCACACTCCCCAGATTACACAACACCATAGCACAGCTTACTCATCTGATACGACGGGTGCCCAATCGCCGCAATGGCCTCAAAGAGCACGAAACTTTGCAAATGGTACAAGCCCTCCTTTACAGCCGCATTACATACGGAACTACTTACCTCAACCTGAAGACAGGCGAGAAACAAAAGCTAAACCTCTTAATACGAAAGGCCACGAAGCTCGCCCTAGGACTACCGACAACCGCCTCCACTGACCGATTGCTTCGCATGGGAGTTCACAACTCCTGGGAAGAACTCGCGGAAGCGCACCTCATCAACCAGATCGAGAGACTCAAGCTCACAACCACAGGCCGAGCAGTCCTCCGACACACAGGATACGTTACCAACCTAGAACACGATGGCGAAGGTAAGCAAAAGATCACATCGAAGCTGCGAGAATGTTTACAAGTTCTTCAGATCCCTCGGAACATGCATCCAGAGCACCATCGAGGCAGACGGCTCGCCATGTTACGTAAACGCCAGCAGACACAAGCACCGTAACGACCTGCAGGCGCGCTACGTGGATGCAGCCAAGTAACCGGGACGAAACGCCTTCGCCATCAGCGTCACAGACTACAGGGGGACGACACTGGCGTTGGCGATAATTCTCGCCAAATGCGCGGACACAGCTGAGGAGGCCGCTATAGCACTCGCCACCCATGCAAGCGAGGATGCCATAGTGGTCTTCACCGACTCTCAAACAGCGGCACGCAACTACACGAAGAACAAGATCTCCGCCAAAGCGATCAACTTACTGAAACGTGGCGATACTCCTTCCTAACCATACAACCCTATAACCCTACACCTGCATCATTTGGGTTCCGGGACACGAGGAACTCGAGGGAAATGAAGCGGCACACACAGCGGCCCGCGCAAGCATCAACCGGGCTTCCCCGCACGACATCAGAATCAGACATTCTAGACAGGTCCCACCCACACAGATCAGTGGAGGAAACGGAAACAATACCGTTAACTTACCAAGCACTACTACAATATTATCGGCTCGGACGCAGGGTGTACCCTCCACCACATCCAAAACTAACAAGAAACGAAGGCACCGACTACAGGTGACTCCAGAGCTGTACCTTTACCCACGCAAGCTTGCTGCATCATATCTACCCGATTCTATACAGCTACACCTACCTGTCCACACTGCAACGTGCCAGACACCCTCGCACACCTCCTCCTGCAATGCAAGAGCACCCGAGCAAACATCACAGCGACACAACTAATAGCAGCAGACGCAGACCAAAACCTCCTCGCTGAAACGAGGGAGGCTGCGATCTCCAAGGCGGACGTGGTTGACCAGCGCGGACTAGTCGCCCGGGCCCGGAGGGCGATCCAAGTCAGAGGGTTCCTGGAATAAGGGACCCTCCGCCCTCGACTGACAAGTCACGACTTCAAATAAAGGTTTCATTCTCTCTCTCTCTCTCTCTTTGCTACGCAGAACAAAAGTTAACTTACTTGCACTATTGTCAGTCAACACACAAGGGTTTCATTAGCCTCTTCGCTGGTACATTCATTCGGCGCTCGCGTAACATTCGTTTATACGGTAGTGCACAAAAAATAAAGATATAATATCTTGCGTTTGGGTCGTCTGAGGTAATCTGCTCAAATGTTGGTGCTGCATTATGACAGACCACAGGGCTAAGGCAATGTTTTCTTGAACACAAACTCCCATCGTACTTTATTCACGCCACATAGCCCCACCCACCGGGCACATAATTTTCGTATTCCAAGAATTTATCGCAAGAAAACCGCAATATCAAAGAGTAGTGAAAATACATGCGCGCTGGTGAGAGTCTATTCTAGGATAGGTGGGGAGGTTAGCCAAGCAAAAGGCTTACAATGCTAGGATGGAGGGAAAGAGATAAGTAGAAGGCAGGGAGGTTAACCAGAATAACGTCCGGTTGGCTACCCTACACCAGGGCAATGGGAAAGGGGGAAAACAAAGATAACAGAGAGAGAGGGGAGGGAAGGAAAGAAGGAAATTGCGGTGAGTTCGCTGACGTGTGTGGCCTTACAGAAATTGCATTAATAGTCACAAATGGTCGCACAAGCCCGTCGTCCTTAAGAAGCAGAAAAGTGCCTTCACCGCTTTATGGGCCGACGGACGATGGGGGCGGTGTTCCAGCAGCACCTGCACATAAAGCGGGCGATTGTCCACTTTTTGGAAAGCTTTGGCAAGTACTTGTCTCTCAGCGGTGTATCGTGGACAGTGGCACAGCAGGTGGTCGATGTTTTCTTGGGTGCCACAGACCTCGCATGCTGCTCTGTAAGTCACTCCAATTAATGTAGAGTATGCCTTTGTGAAGGCAACTCCTAACCAAAGGCGACAGAGAAGCGCAGCTTCACGTTGAGGAAGTCTGGCTGGAGGTCGGAGTTGCAGGGAGGGGTTTAGTCGATGCAGTCGTGTAACTAGTAAGCTTGGCGAGTTCCACTCGGTCAGTGTGAGACTGCGCGCCAGGTGTCGAAGCTGCCTTGCGGCGTCTGTCCTCGAAAGCGGAATTGGAACGCTGTGCTCTTCTTGATGTGCTGTGCGAGCAGCGTTATCGGCGGAATCACTGCCACTCATTCCACAATGGTCAGGTGCCCATTGAAAAACGTCCTCGTGACCTTTTTGTTAGACGTGATAGTAAAGTTTCGCGATTTCGTATGTCAATTGGTCATGGCATCCGTGTCGGAGAACTGACTGCGTGCACTGTAATGCCGGTTTTGCCCATTTTCTAGGTTTTTCAGATTCAATGAATTCCAGTGCTCGACGCAGGGCCGTTAGTTCTGCCGCCGTTGAGGTGGTGACATGCGATGACTTGAAGCGCAGTGTCATTCCTCGCGTTGGTATAACCCCGGCGCAACCAGAACTGCACGACGTAGTCAATCCATCGGTATAGATGTGCACGTGGTTGCTGTACTTTTCATGCAGAAGAAGCAAGCTCAGCTGTTTTAGAGCAGGGGCCGGTAGATCTGTCTACTTCTGTCGTCCTGGAATCATTATATGTACTTGTGGACGGCTCAAACACGAGGGAGGAAACGCTGGCTCGGCCGTAGGTGCGTACCCTGAAGGAAACGACGCACGATGAGCACTGACAATACCGCTAAATGTCGACCAGGGCCCTGCAGCAGTGAGGCTCGAGCCAACTGGTGGGAAGGGGTCCTGAGATGCATACTCATTGTCTCAATGGTAATGTGCGTCGTGATTGGGTAATCCTGCGCAAGGGCAATGGTTTCAGCCGTTGATGGAGTGCGTGGTAAGCCAAGACATATCTTAAGGGCTTTGCAAAGCCGACGAAACGAAAAAACTTTCCACACTTGCGCGTGACTTGACATTAGCCCAATGGAATTCATCCGATTTCACAAGTGCACGCCTTCATACCCTGGACCCTAATTTACAGCTCGGTATGCCTCCCGAGCTTCCACGACGGGACTGCACCCTTCTAGTCCGTCTATGGCTTGGAGTAACATTTTCAAATGCCTACTCTTTCCTTATCAGAATAGCCAACAGCCCACTTTGTGACTTCTGCGGGCGCAATGAAACAATCGAGCATCTTTGTCAGTGCTCTCGTTTTAACCCACAAAGAGCGATCCTCTCAGCCACCCTAGACAAACTAGACAAGCGCCCAATGTCAGAAAACAAGATCCTTGGAAACTGGTCTACGCGATCATCAGCGCGATCTGCTATGAAGGCGCTGCTGCGATACTTGAAAGACACGGGACTTTCTGATAAATTGTGAATGTACACTGTGTGACCTAGTACTATACGGTGACAGTGCGGAAGACTAGGAACGCCTTTGCGGGCTGCGTGACAGTGCCAACAGAAACAGTTCGTGTGTACGTGCGTGTGTGTGTTTAGGTTTTTCTTTTCTTTTTTATCCTTCTCTCGCTCACCTATTGCATCCCCTTGCCCCTCCCCCAGTACAGGGTAGCCAACCGAAGATCATCATCATCATCAGCCTGGTTACGCCCCCTGCAGGGCAAAGGCCTCTCCCATACTTCTCCAACAACCCCGGTCGTGTACTAATTGTGGCCATGCCGTGCCTGCAAACTTCTTAATCTCATCCGCCCACCTAACTTTCTGCCGCCCCTGCTACGCTTCCCTTCCCTTGGGATCCAGTCCGTAACCCTTAATGACCATCGGTTATCTTCCCTCCTCATTACATGTCCTGCCCATGCCCATTTCTTTTTCTTGATTTCAACTAAGATGTCATTAACTCGCGTTTGTTCCCTCACCCAATCTGCTCTTTTCTTATCCCTTAACGTTACACCTATCATTATTCTTTCCATAGCTCGTTGCGTCGTCCTCAATTTGAGTAGAACCCTTTTCATAAGCCTCCAGGTTTCTGCCCCGTAGGTGAGTACTGGTAAGACACAGCTGTTATATACTTTCCTCTTGAGGGATAATGGCAACCTGCTGTTCATGACTTGAGAATGCCTGCCAAACGCACCCCAGCCCATTCCTATTCTTCTGGTTATTTCAGTCTCATGATCCGGATCCATGGTCACTACCTGCCCTAGGTAGATGTATTCCCTTACCACTTCCAGTGCTTCGCTACCTATCGTAAACTGCTGTTCTCTTCTGAGACTGTTAAACATTAGTTTAGTTTTCTGCAGAATAATTTTCAGACCCACCCTTCTGCTTTGCCTCTCCAGGTCAGTGAGCATGCATTGCAATTGGTCTCCTGAGTTACTAAGCAAGGCAATATCATCAGCGAGTCGCAAGTTGCTAAGGTATTCCCCATCTACTTTTATCCCCAATTCTTCCCACTCCAGGTCTCTGAATTCCTCCTGTAAATATGCTGTGAATATCATTGGAGAGATCGTATCTCCCTGTCTGACGCCTTTCTTTATTGGGATTTTGTTGCTTTCTTTGTGGAGGACTACGGTGGCTGTGGAGCTGCTATAGATATCTTCCAGTATTTTTACATATGGCTCATCTACACCCTGATTCCGTAATGCCTCCATGACTGCTGAGGTTTCGACAGAATCAAACGCTTTCTCGTAATCAATGAAAGCTATATATAAGGGTTGGTTATATTCCGCACATTTCTCTATCACCTGATTGATAGTGTGAATATGATCTATTGTTGAGTAGCCTTTACGGAATCCTGCCTGGTCCTTTGCTTGACAGAAGTCTAGGGTGTTCCTGATTCTATTTGCGATTACCTTAGTAAATAGTTTGTAGCCAATGGACAGTAAGCTGATCGGTCTATAATTTTTCAAGTCTTTGGCATCCCCTTTCTTATAGATTAGGATTATGTTAGCGTTCTTCCAAGATTCCGGTACGCTCGAGGTCATGAGGCATTGCGTATACAGGGTGGCCAGTTTCTCTAGAACAATCTGTCCACCATCCTTCAAGAAATCTGCTGTTACCTGATCCTCCCCAGCATATCTCCCAAGGCTTTCTTTACTTCTTCCGGCGTTACCTTTGGGATTTCGAATTCCTCTAGACTATTTTCTCTTCCATTATCGTCGTGGGTGCCACTGGTACTGTATAAATCTCTATAGAACTCCTCAGCCACTTGAACTATCTCATCCATATTAGTAATGATATTGCCGGCTTTGTCTCTTAACGCATACATCTGATTCTTGCCAATTCCTAGTTTCTTCTGAACTGTTTTTAGGCTTCCTCCGTTCCTGGGAGCATGTTCAATTCTATCCATATTATACTTCCTTATGTCAGCTGTCTTACGCTTGTTGAATAACTTCGAAAGTTCTGCCAGTTCTATTCTAGCTGCAGGGTTAGATGCTTTCATACATTGTCGTTTCTTGATCAGATCTTTAGCCTCCTGCGATAGTTTGCTGGTATCCTGCCTAAAGGAGTTACCACCGACTTCCATTGCACACTCCTTAATGAGGCCTACAAAATTGTCGTTCATTGCTTCAACACTAAGGTCCTCTTCCTGAGTTAAAGCCGAATACCTGTTCTGTAGCTTGATCTGGAATTCCTCTATTTTCCCTCTTACCGCTAACTCATTAATCGGCTTCTTATGTACCAGTTTCTTCCGTTCCCTCCTCAGGTCTAGGGTAATTCGAGTTCTTACCATCCTGTGGTCACTGCAGCGCACCTTGCCGAGCACGTCCACATTTTGTATGATGCCAGGGTTAGCGCAGCAGTATGAAGTCTATTTCATTTCTAGTCTCGCCGTTCGGGCTCCTCCACGTCCACTTTCGGCTATCCCGCTTGCGGAAGAAGGTATTCATTATCCTCATATTATTCTGTTCCGCAAACTCTACTAATAACTCTCGCCTGCTATTCCTAGTGCCTATGCCATATTCCCCCACTGCCTTGTCTCCAGCCTGCTTCTTGCCTCGCGTGCAAGAGGTCCGTGTTTCGAATCCCGGTGCCGGCAATTTTCCACCGGATAAAAAAATTTCACGTGTTGATAAAATTGCACAAACAGGCCTGGAGTGGGGCCTGATCCCGGTGACCAGGACCGGTAACGCACTCCCTCTCCAGAGCAGGATTGGCCCCCCTGGTGCAGTACTTGGCCACAACCTCCTATATGAACACAACAACCGAAGATAATCTCGGGTTAAGCTCCCCGTCTTTCCTTTGCCTTTCTCTCTCTCTCTCTCTTGGGGACTTGGGCTTGAATTCTCTGAATTGTACGCAGGTTAGTCTTGCAGGTGTTGGATATTGGAGGCAGGCTGTATTGCAGGAATCCAACGAACAACGCCATGTACAGCTGTAGCATAGCGTGTATACTCCCCAACTTTTGCCTGCAAGGAACTGGAACAGGTGACAGATAGCAGTCAGCCGCTTTTTTCACGTAATTCACGGGCGGAGTCCAACATAGGTCTCTGTCAATTACGACTTCCAAGAACCTGTGACTTCTACTGTATGGTATAAGCTGCCCGTTAATAGATACACCGTAAGCAGTCATTCGCTTCCTCGTGAATGCCACCATTGCGCACTTCCTGCATGAAATTTCAAGTCCTTGTTCACGAATGTAGCAAGATGTCATTGTGGCAGCCTTCTGAGGCCGAGCGCGAAGCTGAAGTCGTGTCACACCTGATGCCCAAATGCAGATGTCGTCCGCATAGATGGAAAGTCGTACGGTGCTTGGCAGGTTGTCAACTAATCCACAGAGGGTGAGATTGGAAAGAGTCGGGCTAAGCACTCCGCCTTGAGGGACTCCTCGGCTACCGTAATGCTCGGATGTCGGGCCATTTTCTGTGTCCCCGTAGAATGGTCTCCTCTGTAAGTAGCTGCACACCCACATATACATCTTACCACCAAGTCCGACGGCTTCTAATGTGCTAAGGATGGCTTCATGGGTGACATTATCATAGGCCCCTTTAACGTCTAGAAACTGAGCAGCAGATAGTCGCTTACAGGCCTTTTGGTGTTGCACAAATGTTACCAAGTCAACAAAGTTGTCTGTTGAACGGCCACGTCTGAATCCGGCCATAGTATCTGGGTAGCTTTCATAATACTCTAAGTACCATTCCAGACGTGTTAAAATCATTCTTTCCGTTGTTTTTCCGACACAGCTGGCAAGTGCGATTGGACGGTATGAGGAAATGTCCAAAGGCGACTTGCCAGCTTTGAGAAGTGGAATGAGGCGAGTTGACTTCCATTCTTGCGGAACCGTACCCGTTTGCCAGGAGTCATTGTATAGGAGCAAGAGTGCCTTCCGAGCTTGGTCTCGTAGGTTACACAGGGCACGGTAGGTAATGCCGTCAGGTCCTGGCGCTAAAGAACACCTGCACAAAGCCAGCACAGCTTCTAGTTCTTCCATAGAAAAAGGGAATTCCATGCGGGGATCGCGTGAGAACGGTGGGTGGTCGAGCGTTCACGTACCCGTTCCATCGGAATTTGCTTTGCCAGCAATCTTTCTGGAGAAAGATTCGGCGACGTCAATATCTCTGCATTGTAGATGGAGTGCCAGAGATTTAAACCGGTGGCGCTGACCAAAGGTTGTTCGAAGGCCACGAACAGTCCTCCATATAAGCGACAAAGGTTTTCGTGGATCCAGGGACTCGTAAAAGTATACCCATTGTCGCGAAGCCAGCTTGTTCATGTGACGCTGTATTTTCTTTTGTGTTCGTCTAGCCAATCTCAAATCATAATTGGACTTTGTGCGTCTATATCTTCGTGCCGCACGACGGCGAATTGCTCGAAGTTTCGTTAGTTCGATGTCGAAATTGGTGCGGGAAGAACTCTTCGAAAGCAAATGCGTGATTGTTTGTATGTCATCCTTTATCGCACCCTGTAGGTTATAGGAGGTGCCGTCACTGCAACAGTCTTCCATTCTTATTTTGTATTTAGGCCAATCGGTGCACTGGACGGTTCTGGAGGACTTGGAGCTAGTCAAACCTGCAATCTTCAAATAGGTTGGGATGTGGTCGCTACCCCGCGTTTCTAAATTTGAAAACCAGTGCACTCTTCTCGAAAGTGAACGTGAAACGAAGGTTAGGTCCAAGCAGCTACTATACGCTGATCAACGCAGATAAGTAGGACTTCCATCATTTGACAAGCAAAATTCGAGTTCATAGGCAAAGGACACTAACGTTCTGCCTCTAGCTTTCACTTTGGAGCTTCCCCATAGGTAATGGTGGGCGTTAAAGTCACCAGTGAGCACCCACGGCTGTGGAGTCGACGTCAAAATTCCCCGTAAGCGCTCACAATCTAGACGGCTTGTTGGAGATAAATAGGCTCCAAGAATTGTGAACGTGAGCTTTTTCTTCTTCACTGTTAAGCAAACGTATTGATATGGTTCGTCAGGAGGCACTGGGTGATGCACGTAAGTCAAGTCACGGCGTATAAACACAACGACCTTGCTGCACACTCCGTGGGTAGAGGACATAAAGCACTCATACCCGGACAGTCTGATGGGAGCTGACAGGTTGGGCTCGCAAACCACGATAATGGGGAATTGGTGCGTAAATACAAACTGTCTTAAGTCGGACATGCGTGACTTAAGCCATCTGGCGTTCCACTGAAAGACAGATGCATTCTTGACCTCCTCTTGAAACGACGGCAATTCTCGGGCCGTGGTTTTACCCTAGAGACACAAGCACTGGACTCAAGGTGTCCAGCACCTGCAGTGCGCTCTGTGCCGACGGGGTTTTCATGCTGCTCAGTAGAATGCGCATGGCGTCCATAAGTGACTTCAGCATTACTATGACTTGGCGATCCTCAGTCGTCGTCGCATCCGCGGTTCGTGAGGTCATTGAGGGCGGCACAATTTGATGTGACTCCGATGCAGGTTGGGCTCGTAGAAGTGTAGGCCACTCTTCAGTAGGTGCGAGTCTTGCCCCTTTCTTCGTTTTCGCTGTGTCTGTCTTTGTGGAAGCCGGCGTTGATACGGTAGCCGCTTCGCCGGAAGATGGTGTATATCGTTCAGTAGATGTAACTCTTCGTGATGCTCTTCGATGGCGATGCCGTCGTCGCCTGAGAGTAGCGGTAGCCTCTCTGTGTGTTGAATTGTCCCGTACCATACGTTTGAGTACTGCTCGCTCGGTCCTCACCCGCGGGCAATCATTGGATGAGGCCTCATGAGTACCGTGGCAGTTAGGGCACTTTAACACAGTTGCGCGGCAGGCATCTGCTGAATGAGATTCGGCGCATCGTGGGCACACGAGGTTATTCCTACAGACACCTTTTACGTGTCCCATCTTGTAGCATTGGTAGCATTGCAGGGGCTTCGGCACGTATGGGCGGACTGGATGGCGGACGTGGCCAACTTTGACGTGTGAGGGAAGGCTGTCTCCCTCAAACCACAGCTTCAGGCAACGTGTGTTGCCAAGTCTTGTGATGTGCGTGATAAGAGTGCCTTCTGTAGTTAGCTTTATTAATGTCGGTAAGTCGTCGGTTGGAATAGAAATATCGACGTCATAAATGACGCCGACAGTGCCATTGCAGCCTGTAGGTATCATGGATCGCATTTGTACTTTGTCGATCTCCGTTACGTGCCGCAGGCTTTGCAGAGCACTACGGTGTAGAACATCTACTGCTAGGACATTCTTCCGTGCGTTTATTCTCACGTCCTTTATCTCGTTTGGCGCGAGTCCCTCAAGAAACGCAGAAAGGACTTGCCTGTTTAGGAGTCGCAGACTGGACACTTGATCCACAGACATGAAGAGTATGGTGTATGGCCAGCGCTGTGTTATTGTCTTCATGGTGAAGACACTTGGCGATGACGGCCTCCGTAGCAGTCTTATTTTTGTTGTTCGGCCCATGACAAGTGTGAAATCGTCGTCCGACGAGTCGACGCTGTCCGAGTACAACTCGGTTGCCTCGCTGTCCGTGTCACTTGACGCATTTCCACGTTTCCTGGACGCGAACCCACGTGATGGCTTGGCTCCAGGAAGGTCTTCGAAGGCTTCTTCATCCATTGCCGCAACAAGGGAGCGGCAGCTCCCAGAGTTTGGAAAGAAACAAAGCGATACAAAGGTACAAGCGTTCTATGATAGAAACACTTCGTCGTCGTCATCCTTACAATGCTACATGTCTAACCTATATATACAAGGAGATCAAATGATGAGAGATAAGAAAAGAGAAAGAACCAACTCCAGCAAAATCTCGCAAAGCGGTAACAATGGGCACCGTGAAATCAACAGAGTGCCAAGTCAAGCTTTATCACCCCGTCGATAACCATAATGCTATACATTTTTGCGGTGCAGCTAAAGCGACAGATATGGATAACACTTTGTTTACTGACGGTGCCATTAAACACCACTTTCCACCTTGTTCATGTAATGGTGTTCATTGCTACCCCTTTGCTAGCTTTTGCGGGAGTGGGTTAATGTTCGTTCTTTTTTCCCCACTTTCTCTCGTCCTTTGATTTCTTGTTCTATATTGAACCTGAAGTGGCATGCCAAACCTGTTGTTTGGCTAACCTTTCTACGCATCATTATTATTTCTATCACCAGCGTGCACGTATGTTCCTTTACTGGTTCATACTATGGGTTCCTTACGATGCATTCTTGGAATACAAAAGTTATGTGCACGGTAGGTGGGGCTATGCGGCGTAAATAAAGTATGATGTTACTGCGTGTTCAAGATAATATTGCCTTAGCCCTGCGGTCTGGCATAACGCAGCACGAACATTCCGAGCAGTTTGCCTCACAATACGAAAATGCACGATATCATCTTTTTCTTAACAACTGTAAATTCACAAATATATCCGCTGAGATACTGATGGACCAAGCAAACAGCAGCCATGTCAAAACCGCTATTGTAGGCAAAATAATTTCGCTTTAAAAGTATAGTAGCATATTTTTAACAAAAACAAGTCATTAGGGTAGCAAACGGCTTAAATACCTTCGGTTCAACTTCAAGGTTGCGCCACTACTGCCGCTGCGTTTGCAGCGAAGTTGGTTTGGTTAGGATTCGGTAATCTTGCTGAAGCAGCCTGATATTGGTAAGTTCTGTGGCAACTTTTCGATCGGATAGATGCCATTATCTGACTCAATAAGGCACGTTCAAAGCTTCGTGATAGGGAGAATAAACTACACCCGCGAGCTTTGCGTTCTTGCGAAGGCAAGAACGCAAAACTCGCGGGTGTAGTTCTCCCACGCCGGCACCTCAACGTGCCTCGATTTTGAGAAAGCGCTCGGTATGGTCGCGATGTAATCAAAGGAGAAATCCGCCCATTTTGTGGCTGCGCCGACGTTATTGCTGCCGGTTCACTCCAGAACGTGCCATGAGTGCAAACGGAGGAAAGAGCCTGTGGTGTGAATGCGTTCAGCAGAAAACCCCGATCTCTACGCAGCGACTCAAAACGCTATATCAATTTCAACCGGCAGTCCTCGTACTTGCACGCGTTTTCGAAGCTGTCTGGTCAAAGCGTTTCTTCGTACCCAAAGTGTTCTTTCTTTCGCGGGCGTAAATTGTCACTACTTTCTCAATGATATTTCGATCTCTTCATACTTCTTCCCACCTACTGGTCTATAGTTTAGTCGAGTTATGCTTGACATCCTTCATGTTTTATTATACGTTCGTCTTGAGCTAGCACACTTCACAGCGATGTTCGAAAGCGAATGCCTATGGTAGATTTATTTTCTTTCACTTTCGCACTGCAGTGAATTACTCTACAAGCATAACCAGTTCGGCGGCGGTTTTACGCATGTTCGAGTGCCCATAAGGTAACGAGCAGTCAGCCGGTGGGGCTGAGTTCCAAATGAAAGCAGTTCCGACTCGCCAATGCCTTGGACTGTGCGAAATACTTGCGAGAAAAAAACTAAGCAAGGTTGGTCTGCTTTCGGCGTCACCCGAACGCATGTATTGCCTGCAGCAAATGTTTATAGGAAATACGTAAGCTGTATCTTTGAAAGAAAGGCATAAAGTAGGCTGCGCGAAGTGTAGCGAGAAAACACGTAGCACCCTTTCTTATTGTGCCACACTGAAATGTTCCGTTGCTCTCGTGTGTGCGCTTCACGTCTGCGGTAAAGAGCCCATGAGTCAAGTGTATCGCAGAATGATATTGTCAGACCTGCTGCAGCCTGAGCGTAAACAACCAGCTGGTTCAGGAGTAGCGGCCTGAAAAAATTATTTGTTTTCCGCGTAAGTTTTCTACCTGTTTGGAAGGGAATGTTTGCTTACTTGCCTCACCTTCTCCAGTGGACCCATATGATACACAATTGACGAAGGGAAAATTAGACATCCACCCAATCGTAGCAAGTTTTTTTTTTTCAACTGCCAGGCATTTCTTTCAAGGGACCTGTACGGGTTTTCATTGTAGCAATTGCTACGGTTGGATGGATGTCTTATTTCCCCTTTGTTATTTACTTCTCCCCACTTTGCGGGTTTCCGCAGAACTATTACGTTAGAATACACAATATAGTACGCATAACTTCCAATGAGGTCTCACGGGAAATGTACATGAATTTTTGCTGTTTTGTACATTTGTGTCTGTGTTGCCTGTGAAAAACATCGGGAGAGCCGATTATTTACTCGCAAGAAATTTGAATTCTTTACTGAAATTACCATTGTGAGGAGAAAGGAAAAATACAACTGAAGAAGGTGCCAGTAATGACAAAGAGTATACCTAGGGCAAGTGCAACTCTTTCTACCCTTCATTGCCGTCCTCGTCCTTTCTGGACTATGGTTACCGCTCTTAGTTATAATCTAAACCGCCCAATACAGTGCTGTATCGGATTGTTCAACCAGCATTTGTGATAAGTGGTCCTTGTCAGTTGTGTATGATGTGACGCATTGATGCTCTGCTGCACGTTGAATTTCAACTGAGCTGTCTGTTTATAGATCTACAATATATGTTAGTGCGTCGACGACTGTTACACCACCATATTAGCAAGTGTATAGAATATTTCGGTAGTGGGGAAGGCGGCAGACGTGCGATGTCGGTTGAACTTTCCGCTTCGCCATAGCTTTCATTGCTTTGATTATCCTCATTGTCACCGTTTCACATTTTTTATTATTATCTGTTTCTTTTTGTAATAATAATTTTTCTTTAGAACTTGAAAAAAAATGGTGTAACTGAGCTACGCTCTAAAGGGAGCTCTCCACAGCAACCTGTGTGTAACGGAATACAAAAAAAAATTTAGCTGTTGTGGTTTCCTAGACAGTTCCAGTAGAACAACGTGCACTATAATAAGCTTGGTGTAACTGGATTGGCATAAGAAGGGCTTTTGTTGGAACCCGAGTATTTCGACATTTTTGTGCGCCGTGATATCAAGACGCGGTACTTTAGAAATTCCAAACTTCTCAAACCAATTCGAGTGTCAAAATCAAACCTCATGCGGTGAGGTTATCATTACAATAATTAAGTAGCGTGCTGTAAGTTATAGTTGATAAAAAATTTGTCCCAGTTAACTTATAGTGATACGTATATCAGTGCTTCAGTGCAGCAACGCACACTTCCTTTCTACACAAACCGCCCAATAATTTGGGTTCTCATCAAAAGATTTCTCGTTTCGGAATAAGCGGCAAAAAGTTTTGTGGACATTTTTGACAATCAATCAACCATAGCAAAAGCCTACGCATCGAAACCCGAAAGGTTTGGAGTACTCCAAAACTTCTGCGAAGACCAATACATTTTCTTCGCGTCGCAAGCAGTTCAGGGAGGACGCAAGCTATGACTGCTTTGCCTGCATCAGTACATAGTGACACAAAAAATTGTAACAGCGCAAACACATGCAACCACAAAGTAACAAGGGCGAGACACAAGCGCTTGTGTCTCGTCCTCGTTATTTTGTGGTTGCATGTGTTTGCGCTGTTACAATTTTTTATGTCAAGTATGCATCAACTCGCCCAGAAAGAAGTTTTAATCAGTACATCGTATCTCTGTACTACGTGAATAAAACATCGCATAGTGGTGCTTATATTTGGGCTGAAAGCCAGAATTGTTGTTGAGCACAGTTAACTTAAAAGAAAGCCGAGATTACCCGCCGCAGTAGCGTAGCGGCTATGGCGTCACACTGCTAAGCACTAGGTCGCGAGATTAAATCCTCGCCACTGCGGCCGCATTTAGACGAGGGCGAAATGCAAGAGCGTTCGCCTCCCGTGCATTGGTGGCAGTTTAAAGATTTCCTGGTGGTCAAAATTAAGCCGCTGTCCTCCACTAAGACGTGCCTCATAATCAAACAGGGGTTATGACACGTAAGAGCTCCGGAATTCAGAAAGCCGAATTTGCATATTTCTCTACTTTGATCAGCCTCGCTTTCCAACGACTCCGCAAATAACCATTTGCAGAAGTAGTTATACTTATTTGGGTAGCAATGGCACAAATACGCTATTGAAACGCTCCCTCGTGGTTCTTCATTGTTATTAATTGAGTACTAGAGAGCCCTTCTGCAAACAATATACTGTTGCGTCTAAGTACCCACTTGGTATCACTATCAGGAACTGTTGCATCGTTGCATAAGCCCCGCCGGCACACTCTTTCGAAGCTTCACTCCTCCTAGTTTGCACGGCCCTCCTCTCAGATGAATCCTCGGCGCTGCTCTAAGGAACACGAAAAGTTAATATTTAAAGTAACCTTGCCTTATTAGACGTCTGTATTGCAATTGAAGATAGCCCTGTCCCGTTTTCTTCTCTTGTGTGTGTCTGTTTATTTGGCGTCTTCATATTTTATAGTGAATAGCTACCAACTAGCCCAACAAGAAGTGATTTTAAAATTGAAGATAGGTCGGTGAGGTATGGCTTTACTTATACAAACCAAACACAATAGAAGAAACAACACTCAAAGGGTAATCAGTCAAGAGAGGGAGATAATGCGAAAACATTTTATTCAGAAAAGACACCGAGGTTAGAAAGAATGGCTCTCATGCAAAAAGCGTCAATTAGGAATTTTTTAACACAGTGCGCCAGCGACCCGAAAGGGCTATTCACGGGTGCGTATGGAGAGTATTAGAATGTTAATGCAATGAGGCGAGCACACGTACGTTGACAGGCATGGTTCCTTCACGGTCCCTCACCAAAAAGAAAATGAGGACAAGACAGTGATGAAGCAGTTCCTTCAACACTGTCGCGCGCCTCCTTCAAAGCCACTATCCTGCCTCCGCCTGAGCTCATTCTGCGAACTTCGCATATTTTTCTGAGAGCACGTTCTCCTAATTTCGCTGCATGGGCGTCAAAAATAATAGAAAAACACTGTGACTTTCTGCTCCGCCGCAGCGCTCCTTTCTTTAAGACATGAAGGCACAGGCGTGCGACTTACTATACATCTATCTAAAACCATGCAATGCTATAGCAGTTAGAGGCACTGTGAGTAGACAATGGGTGCCAGGGAGCTAACTCACGAGCGGCGTGGCAAATGTGAGGTCAGTTTATGACTGGCAGTGCTGCTGCCTGTCTGAAGCTCCCACTGATGAGCACGCCAGTCCTGAAGCATGTATACGAAAGTGTTCTGTTAATTTGCTCGCGATGAACAATAATGCGTGCTGCATCGTTTTGTGGGAACAGAGCGCAAGTCCCAGCGACATAAGTCCGGCAGAATAGATTACGTAGCGAAGCAAAGCCGTACAGCGTGGAATGATTGAGGCGATGCCAAATTAATGAGTAACGGGAAATCTTCAAGGCACAGGAAAAAAAGCAGAACAAACAGCCACAGGGCAGACGTCACTCTGGCCAAGACACAAGACGACGCTAATTGTTTTCAACTGAATTTCCAGCGTCCGGGCTTCAGAAAAAAGAAGAAAAAGAAAACAAGAGGCACTTGTATGGGGGTGCTGACATAACCACAAAGGAAATAAGATACGGCCGCTCACTTGAGCTGAACGGCGACAATATTGGTGTGCCGATTGGTTGCAGTAGGCAAGAAGCTGCAATACGTGGTTGTCCTCAAAATTGTGAAGTAAAAACAAATAAAATTGGTTGTGCTAGAAAGGCTAAAGAAAGGCGCCGAAAATATGTTAGCCTACAAAACCGCACTCCACCTTCCTCACAACACCTCAACCGAAAAGCTCCTAGCCTTAGGACTACACAACACCTAGGGGGAATTGAAAGAGGCGCAACTAGTCTCCCAACAGCGCAGACTACAGCAGACCCCATCTGGCAGAGAGCTCCTGAAGAAACTAGGCTGCGCGGATCAACTTCAAGGGATACAGAGGACCGAAACAATTCCGGACGAGTATCGCAAGACACTAAAAGTAGCACCCATACCCCGGGACATGGATCCCAAGCTACACAAAGCACGCAGCGAGGCGAGGGCTGAATACCTACAAAAGACACTAGCACCCCAAGAAACGACGGCATATGTGGACGCAGCCCCATACGCCAGAGCAGCGGGGCATAGCAACAGCAACGCGGTAGCAACGGTGATTGATTCGAACCTACGCGAGATCACCAGCGCATCACTACAAGGCTGTACGATAGTCGAGGCTGAAGAAGCGGCCGTCGTTCTAGCGGCAGCGGATGGATATCGGTCTAAACGGTCTCTAACAATACTTACAGACTCACAAACGGCGTGCCGCAACTAGCTACGCGGCAGAATAGGGCACAGAGCGCTCCGCATACTCCGCTCCGGACACCACATAACACAACGACAACCAAAAGAAGATCCAATTAGGCATACGATAGTATGGACGCCGGGACACACGGGAGTGGCAGGGAACCAAGAGGCGGACAGGATAGCTCGAGGTTACACTTGTTACCGAGCATCCAACATAGGCGACCTCGAGGGGACCGAACCTGTACCCCAAGATTATTCGGCGGTACTAAATTACTACAAGGGCTGCAGAAAGCGGTATCCACCACCGCACAACTCCCTTAGCAGAGAGGACTATGTCGCGTGGAGGCAGCTACAAACGGGCTCGTACCCGAACCTAAACGTACTCAGCAAAATGTATCCCACACAATATAATGACAAATGCTCCTGGTGCCACGAAACACCCACGTTGTATCACATAACGTGGGCGTGCCAGAAGATAGACGTGGTACCCGTTATACCAAACCCGAGTGCGGAGCAATGGGACGGAGTGCTCTCCAGCGATCGCCAGGTCGACAAGAAGGTCTGATTTGGCGAGCACAACTGGCCGTAGCATCCGGTGGAGCCCTGGACCAAGGGCAACCGACGGTTGTGCTAGAATATGGCCTAAGCCATCTGAAGACCGCAGAAAACCAGCGAATCTAGAGCTAATAAAGTTTTTCACTCACTCACTCACAGAGGGAAGACTTCAGAAAATCATTTACGACGAGCGAATCGCGAATCTAATCTTGGCAGCGAACTAAATGAATGAGTGCGCTGCTCCCAAAACAACAGTTCCTTGAGTGATAAACTGTTAGACCATTCCTTTGAACATTTTGTGCCTTCTAGTGACATCAGGCTGCGTCAATTATTTCGCGTGTGTGGTGATCATGATAAAACCGATATATATATATACTGTACTGTTACTGTACTCTGACGAAGGCTGGTCCACCAGCCGAAAACGTTAAGTAAAAGAAGTCTCCCAAAAAGTTCGTCGTCTCTTTCCTGCGTATATATATATATATATATATATATATATATATATATATATATATATATATATATATATATATATATATATATATATATATAAATAAATATATATATATATATATATATATATATATATATATATATATATATATATATATATATATATATACAAACGAGAAGGAATGGGGTTAACCGAGGGGCCCGATTTTTATTAGTCATTTCATAAGAAGCCAACAAACATTGACACCAAGGACAACATAGGGGAAATTACTTGTGCTTAATAAATGAAATAAAGGAACGATAATGTTAACGGAAAAAAGTGGATGAAAAAACAAGTTGCGGCAAGTTGTTTTTTCATCCACTTTAATTTCCCCCATGTTGTCCTTGGCGTCAATGTTTGTTGGATTCTTATCATATGACTATGTGTGTGTGTGCGTGCCTGCGTGTGTGTGTGCGCGTGCGTGTGTGTGTGTGCGCGCGTGTGTGCGTGCGCGCGTGTGTGCGTGCGCGCGTGTGTGCGTGCGCGTGCGCGTGTGCGTGTGCGTGTGCGCGTGTGCGTGTGCGTGTGCGCGTGTGCGTGTGTGCGTGTGCGCGTGTGCGCGTGTGTGCGTGTGTGCGTGTGTGTGCCTACTGAGTTATTCTACGAGTCGCTCAAATCAAGTCGCTCGTCACAGCCTTTCACAAAACGCTGCGGCCTCCGATGGCTCACGTTTCAAGTTTCACTCATGACGAGAAGTTTCAAGAGCCGACGGCTCTTGAATCGTCCCATCGAAAGTCGTGTGCACAAAATTGAAGAAGATTGCAGAAAGTTGGGGAGGCTGTCCCGCAGTACTGAAAAAGGTTGCATACAGGTTGCATACAGGTTGGGGCAGTTTGCAAACGAAACCAACAATCTCGCGCGAAGTTAAGCGGTTTACAGGACTCCCTGTATATTGTTAACGAGTTCAGCACTGGAGAAATCGACAACCCTGCAAACTTTTACCAAGCGTTTCCTACAACTGACTCGAAAAACGACCGAGTATTGTTTCTCTGTCGACGCAGTGTCCCGTGGGTGGCAGCTCTTGTCGTTCTAGGAAAGTTTGGCGAAAGCTTTCTCAGAGTACAACAATACGTAACGTTACCAAAGCACAACTTCGCAAAGAGAAACACACCAACGCTAAAAAAACACACTTGAAAATCAAGTGAAAAGAATAACCACCATCGGTGACGCACCACAGGGTCGTTCTGTGAAAGGAAACTTTACCGGCCATGGCTGTCATAAGGAGACGCCCTGAGAGAACACGGTTCCTGATTAGCATTTTGATGGGAGCCAGCCAAGCGTCACGATACCCTGTCCGGCCTCGTAGTAACAGCGAGGCACCATAGCCGCTGTGCCGGTATTGAGAGAAAATTTATGCAGGTTTCTTGCGCTGAGTAAAAGAAAGAACGGTGTTCTAGTCGTTTACGCTTCCTCGTGAGCAGTGAAACGTATTCTGAAGTTTCTGCAAAACCTCCATTTCTTTTCGTTCTAACTTGCGTAGGATGTTCGGGAACTTCACCTTTGAACAGCGCATTGTTCCAGCTTTAGTTCAAAGCGAGAACTATGATGGATGGCCAGTATCGTTGATGTTTGTGACCCTCTGAATATATATATATATATATATATATATATATATATATATATATATATGTAAGTGAAGGAAAGTACGTAGCTTCACCAAAGGATATCTCCGGTTGGTTACCGTTTATCTGGGTGGTATGACAGATTGCAGAAAACAAATCACTAGAACTAATGAAGGTATCAGTGAACAACATAGAGCTTTGTGTATTTGTAGTATCAAGCAGTCTGAAAAATCGCCGCATAATCACTCTCATTGTCAGTATCACATGCAGAGACATGCAACTTCCTCCACCGCTCAGGATCACCAAGTCAGAATTTGTCACACAATCCAGGATCCTTTGCGTAAAGCTGCCGCGTCCTTATAGCAGCTACTGTTTATGTCCATGTAGGCGAGTGTGGGAGAATTTTGGTTTCTGTGAGTGATTTATCACAGAAAACAAATCGTCTGATTTATTTATTTTCTTTAGTGTTCTGGTTTCTTCTACCGCGAGCATTTAGATGCTAGCGAAAAACTCAAGAAAGTTACTGAACTGAGCGACGACAGAAATAAAAATCATATTATTTACTAGTAGCTGTAGAACGCTGTACACATACCTTCATGTTTTTAGTGTTGTACACGAGTACACGAGCCAACCGGCAAGCTCTGCTCACTTTATCCTCCGGTTTCAACCTTCTTATCGGTTTCACCCATGGCCTTTCATACGAACACTGTCTGTAGCTGTTTCTGTTTTAGCATCTGTTACACTGTTTCTACAGTGAAGCTGTCTATGGCTAGGATATAGGAAAAGATGTGTCCGAGGTGTTGACAAAAAACCGATCATCATGTGGCCCGATGTTCTGATAGTGCAGGAAGAGTCCAAGCTCAATGCACATGCCCCTGTGGGCTCGGGGACCAGTAACGCGCCCTTGAAGTACCCTTGTGACACGTGGAAGCCAAAGAGGTCCCTGGCACAAAGGTAAGAACATGTGCTTTTTTTTTAAAAAAAATGTTTTTCGCAACTTTTACGAAAAGGACAGTTGAAGAATTATCGGCACGAACCGCGCGAACACGTTAGTGCCACTGCTCGCGCGTTCGTTGTCTTCTTCCACCACTGGCTCCGTTGTACAAAAAATTATCATCAGCAATGGTAATCGTGTTGAACACCTGGCTCCGTTGCCGCTTATTATTCCAGCCTAGAATTTCATTTCTCTTCTGTTGTCGTAATGAGGAGGCCGAGTTTACGGGGGGGGGGGGGAGGGGGGGGGGGTATGAGGCATGGTCTAAGAGGGTAGGAGCCATTCCTTATGTTACGTGACGGACACATTTATGAAATCCGGAAACGAGAATGTGTATGCATACCTATTCGCCACGATGACCACAGATTAGGACAATAAATATGTTAGTACCTTTGGTCAATGTTAAGGACCACCTCTGCGTCGTGGGCTAAACAGATTCGCTTGTCTTCAGACTTCACATAGCGGAAGGGCTCCAAGTATGTTTTGCTTAATACCATATATCGACTAGCCCAACTACAAGCTCATCTGACGTTTCCAAGTTTGAAAATGCATCTTACAAGGAATCGGGTACTGCATCTCTAAAGGCACGAATTATATTAAAGCTTTCTGCTTTACGAAAAATTTCTGTTTCCCTTTCATTGTGCTATGTTTCATTTTTAAAATTTTTTTGTTAGATATTACTGACTTATAAAACACTATGCAAAAATGTGGTGCTTCAGAGTTGTTCATTTTCCGCTGTGACTTTACGTAACATGAAAAATTAGACAGAAACAAGTTCACACGCGCGCGCGTGCGCGCGCACACACACACACACACACACACACACGCGCACACGCACACACACACACACGCACACGCACACGCACACGCACACACACACACACACACACACACACACACACACACACACACACACGCACACGCACACACGCAGCACACTGAAAATTGGTTTGACTTGACGTTGCAATTGAGAAGCTTTTTCTGCGTGTGCGTTGCAGTGTAACGTTCTCAGTGATATATTTATTTGTTTTAGTTCAGCCTCTCCGTAGGAGGGTATTACATACAGTGGATATGCAACATCGTCGAAGATAACATGTAACAGGTGACCACAGTATACAAGGTAAAAATGAAAACGAAAAACATTAAAGACAATCACACTCTAAAAAAAGATATTATATAAGCCCAACTTGGTGGTAAAGTTGCATATTATGCCATGTACAACAATGCAATGGCGATTCGATGCAATACACTGAAATTTAGTACCATGAAACAGTTCTTTTTAACTGTAAGTAAATATAAAAACCGAGAAAATAGTAAAGAAAACAGGGAGAGTAATAAAAAGGGGACGAGCACAGTTGATGAACATTCAGGGCATAAGGTATCACCGAACAAGTTTCTGAAATTGATGAAAGTCTATTTCTGCTGCAATGTCAAATGGCAGATTATTCCATTCGGTTGTAGTGCGTGGTATGAAAGAATGAGCGTACCATGATGTGAGGCAAAAAAAAAAAAAAAAAAACGCGCCTTAGTTTGGAAGGATGATCATGACGAGGGCGTATAGCGGACGGTGTAGGAAAAAAAATCTTCATTTAGGAACTAGTGGTGATAAACTTTATGAAAGAGCATTAAGCGCGCAATTTGTGACGAACTGACAAATTATATAATTCAGCACGCTGTTTTAACTGTGTGACGCTAGTTGTTCGTGAATAGTTCGAAAAAATAAGTTTCGTATCGAGATATTTGAGTTCTTCAATATCATTACTAAGGTACTCTACTTTTTCTGGTCCCATAAGGCCTACGCGTACGCAACATTTGATCGAATATATGTAGTGTTTGTTAGTTTCCTAATGTGAGGCGAAGCATGTGTTATAATACGTTTCATGAGGGCTAAACAGCGGTTAGGAGATGCTAAAATTGATTCGATGTGGCTTTTCCACGTAAGATCACTGCAGAACCGCAGCCCTAGGTACCTATAACTGAAGGCGCGCTCATCGTTAGCGTCGTTGAATAGGTAGGAAGTTTGAAGTCTAGTACTTCAATTAGTGAAATGCATAACTTTATTCTTTGAGAGATTTAGTGACATTGACCAAGTATCGCATTAAACACTTACCGAGTTAAGGTCAGTTTGAAGAGCTTCTTGATCAATTACAGACGAAATGTTACGGTAAATTACGCAGTCATCTGCGAAAAGTCTGATTCTGGATGGAGCGCTGTCTGGTAAGTCGTTAATAAAAGCAAGACTAACGGCCATAAGCACGCTGTATTGCAGTACACCTGACGTCACCCGGCCACATGAAGAGTTCAAATTGTTTACTGATGTGAACTCCATCCTGCAAGATAAGACATCTTTAATCTATGCGAGAACTAGAGGATGAATGTTTCCCCTTGCTAGCTTTGTTAGAATACGATTGTGTGGAATATCGTCCCCCGAATGCCGTCGAGTAATCAAGAAATATTGCGTCGATCTGAATATCAGCATCTATGGATGACTGCAGGTCATCAATAAAGCCAGCTAAGTGCGTGTCGCACGAATATCTTTTACAGAATCCATGATGATACTTAAAACTTAAGTTTTGTTCCAAATGTTTGATAACCTGTGAATGTGCAACGTGTTCCAATAACTTGTAGATTGTGCTTGTTAAGGATGTGGGTCTGCAGTTGAGGAGTAAAGAACGGTCGCTGGACTTGAAGACCGGAATGATCTTGGCCATTCGCGAATCGTTAGGAATGCTTGAGCTAAACAAAGATTGTGAAAATATTGCGGAGAGTATACGCGATAGTCCTTCGGCTGTGTTTTTTAAGAAAGATGGGATTGAATCCATTGTGGTCACACGTAGATGACAATTTTAGTCGGCTCGCCAAAGTAAAGATGCCTACTTCATCAAATACTATTTCAGACATGCCTACGTCAGGAAGTGAGTCAAATGCAGGACACGTAGTGATATCTTCATAACCAAGCATTGAGGAAGACGCGCCATTTAGAATCTGAGCACACAAAGTCCGGAACTATCTCTCCATTTGAATCTGGGAGGATAACATCTGGATAGGAAACTATATTGATCATGCCCGAGAACCTGTGAGGATTAGTGATAAGCATCGATGCCAAGTCATGGCGAAAAAAATGCCTACCTGTTATTTTAATCAGGGATTGGTACTGGGCCTCGCATTTTTCGTATCGTTTCCTTGGTACAGACTGCCTGTCTTTGTCCGCGTTTCGATATATACGGTTCTTTTTGTTATTGTGACTTTGCAGTTTATTATTAAACGAAGGCGTGTTGTTGCTGCATTTTATGGTATTAACTGGCATATACCTCTCATTTATGCTACAAAACGTATCGCCGCAAAATACCCAGTTTTCTTCAACTGGTGGTGCTCTAAATATTAGTCTGTAAACAATCATATTTTTTGTAGCACCGCAGGCGCTTAGACGTAAACTTAATTTTTTTTGACGTTTGCGTCAGTTGACCAGTGATGATGGTATGATCGGACAAGCCAACAAGAAGAGTAATATGCGAAGAGCAGGCGGGTCATTAGTCCGAATGAGGCCAAGAGTATTGGCTGGCGTGGCTGAAGAGCGCGTAGGTCCTGTAATGAGTTGTAATAATGAAAAGCCTAGACATGCATGAAGGAATTCACGTGCTTCAGTTTTTGAAACTGGAACAGACTCAGTGTGCCAATTATTACAAGGAAAACTTAAATCACCAAAAGATTGCCAATTACTCAATTAGGAAACATTGCCAAGACTTTGCGAAGTCTCGCTTTTCCTCGCTTGAGAAATAAGTGCTACTTCGCAGGCGATAGAAAATTGAAATGATTACATTATTGTTTCCTGTCACTTCACACTGAGTACAGATGATAACTTGCTCAAACAACGTGGTGATATTGACAGGGGAAACAACGTAATCTTTTTTCACCACAATAAGCACACCACCAACTTTTCTTTGCTTGCGATCACAGCGAAAGAAATTGAATTCTGATAAAGTGACAAGTACACTGCTATCAAGATACGTGTCATCCAACCATGTTTCGCTGAGAGCTACCAGGCACACTGAGATTGAGCCAATAAGTGACGAAATAGCGATATTTTTAGATATCAGGGTTGTGATGTTCGTGCACAGAAAGGTAAAGCTGCGCGATTTATGTGCACATGATGACAAAGAAAAGTGGACCACAGCCGTTGGGAAGTTAGTGCAAGTTTGTCAAACTGTCGGACCCCGGGATAAGCACACTGCTTGATTTGAATCAGTGTCCCAGATGTCTGTGTCATTGTTTAACAGTAGTCTGTTAAATACGTCTCATGTGATCACCATCTTTTCTGTTTCATTACCGTAGTGCCACAACTTGCGACGCTTATCTCACACATCATGTGAGTATTCGCGGCCAATGCTGAAAGCATCTTATAGCCACGGCTCATTACACTTTCAACTTCTGTATCATTAAAGAATTAAGTTGAAAGTGTACTAAGCCGTGGCTATAAACTTTTGCATATCTGAACTGTCACAATATTTGTAGAATGCTCAGTTTGGGTCCATGAAATTTAAGAAAGAAAGAAAGAAAGAAAGAAAGAAAGAAAGAAAGAAAGAAAGAAAGAAAGAACGCCATCTTCTGTTGTGTATTCTCCATTTATAGTAACTCTTGTATGCAGCCTGCCGCGTAAGAGTCCCACTGTAATCTCTCGCGTGTTAGAGATTACAGTTTATTGCACGCTTCTTATATGTGTACTTGCTGATGCATGAAAGCTGAAAGCAATGTTGCATGCTTTGGCTATGAAAAGCCTGTTTGCCAATCGTTTCTGCATGCGTTCAGTGGAGGCTCAGTATAATAGCGCTTCTTCACTTCTGCAGGCTTGAACAGGCTATTGTGACGAAGACAGGGATGATCGCTCTTGACAGTGGGTAACCTCACATGCATGAGAAGACATTACGACGAGTGCGCTGCACGTTGCTGCTTTTGTCTTAACCGCTTGTGTTAAAATGAATCAAATGATCAGAAATTTTAGGACAAATGTTTCAAAAAATAAAGAATACAATGCAAGCTGTAAAATTATGTCGCTGGTTGGTACATTATTGGTTAAATTATACTGAACTCATTCGGTATAGTTGCAACTAATCCTGGAAAAGAATTGATTACTGGTATGCTGCTGATTACCTAGGTTTTACGGCTGAAATAAAAGTGAAAATATGTAACTTTCAGTGAGTAAATGTTGCAATGAGCGAATTATGTGAATGGACGAAGAAGTGATTGATCGAAATAATGAGTGTATAATGAGTTAGTTCACTCAATATTGGAGGATTGGGGGACTCCGGATTAATTTGGAACACATGGGGTACTTTACCATGCCCCCAATGCTTGTACACGGGTGTTTTTGCATTTCGCCCGCATCAAAATCTGGTCGCCGCCGCCTAGAGTTGATTCCACGTCCTCGTGCTTAGCATGTTGACGTCAAAGGCACTAAGACAACACAACGGATATAACATAGCTACTGCCTTGCCGTTAAAGCACAGGATATGTGACATTTTTTACAGAGCTATGTTAGCGTCAATGACAGTAGCGCTTCGAGCAGTTTCCACGACCTTGGCCTAGTCTAAATTCCCCAAATGTTATTCGCGCGACAAGCATGATGGACAACGACCTCGGGTCTAGAAATAAAGCATCCTTGATTAGATTGGTTTTTAGCATTTAGTCATGGTCGGAATTTAAGATGCCAGGTACACTAAGTTTACGCCCATTCGGTGCAGAACGAAGAGATGCAACCTGCGAAAAGGTAGAAGAGACACAGTGAGGAGTTTGGGAGAAAGTACTCACATGTGCTGGGAAGTATGAAAGAAACAAAATATCGATAATAACAAGGCAAGAAAAAAATAAAAAATAAAATTTAACAATGAAATGGGAAAACGACGTTTGGCAAGAGTCGAAAAGATGCTTACGCTACGGCAAGTGATGTTGATAGGAAAGTGGTCAGATGACGATATGCCCTGGAGCGTGTAGAGTCGCCTTGTTTTCGTCTTTAGCGTTTCTGGGCTTGTTTACTCAACTCCGCTTATTAGGGAGTAAACGAAGGTAAGCAAACAGAGTATCCGCACACAGCCAATTACTTCGAGATTAAACCCCTTCGTGAGCGCGAGGCTCAACCGGAAAAGACGGACGGGCTACGTGACTGTACTTGCGTTACTCGAAAACTGCTGCACCATCGAGCAACCTTCGCAGAAAGTTATCTTCTTTTTGTTCAGCTCGTACTCCGTGAAGCGGTAAACAAACTTTTCCCTCAGAGTTTCACCCTCTCCGACCTCTCTCTGCTCAGCTGATCTGCGGGATCTGCAACTGCGAACTCTCGCTTGCTTTGAATGTGAGCTTGCCATCGGATGAATTTAACTTCACTGAACGCAACTGTTAAATTAGAGAGTTTTAAAATAGGGGCCACAGTGGTTTGTGGCCCCAAAGAGCTTTGCGGGTGTTAGCCTTGGGGCACGAAGGAGTGAAGAGATTTAGAATAGGGTTCTACGTTTGCGGATAGCGTCTTGCGCTGACAGCGCCACTACTGGCGTCAAATAAAAGCTATTAGAAATAATTAAATGAAATATACCATTTTATGATAGGAATAGTAATTTTGACTTGCGTGTATTCGCGCTTAATTACAATTTGGAGGTTATTCTTTAAGCAGCAAAGAATTAGTTGCGCTTAGTTTGGGGCAAACCTACTTTACTTGCCTTGACCAGCCAAGCTAAGCCGTGTTAGGCCTACGAGCCATAAAATCCACAATCGAATTCGGAATAGGTGGCGTCTAATTAATTAATCTTCATAACACACGCTAGTTGAGAGAAAGCGATAGCCGCAGTCACTTCTCTTAGCTTGCGAACTTCACGCGTTGCCACGAATCGAACCCAGTTTAGTGCTAGGTTAGAGCCGTCGCTTCGATGGGTGCCGCCATGTTTGCTGATGCAAAGTGTTTGGGGCCACTATTTAGGAGGCTACCGCTAAATCGGTGAAATAGCGTTCCCAACGCGAAACCCTAACGCAGTTTGCGTCTCGCGCATGCGCAGTGGCTTCGACGCTATTTCTTTGGGGCCCCAAAACATTTGGGCCCCTATTCTAAAACTCTCTGTTAACTTCTTTCGCGAAGACAAAGAAGTAAAGGCATGCCTAGAGTCTGACTAAATCTTGTCTGGTCGGAAACAATAATTATGATGAGAGACACTCCTGTCATTCAAGACAATGAAATCTTAACTAAATGTTACCTTTCGGTCCCAACAAGGAATCCCCGTTGGTGTGAGGGCCGAAATGTCGTTTCTTTATTCTTTTTCCCCTCACTTGGCACCTATACCCCATTTCACCATAACGTTAAGCCGCAGGAGCTCTTTTGAGATCTGTGCGTATGCTTGATTCACAAATAATGCAGTTTGTTCGCAATGCATATCTGCATCACAGCTCTGCACAGTGAGGTGCACTGTTGAAGCGAACAGGGAACGTGCGAATTGGCCTCCTGGCAGGCGTACGATCGTCCTGTTTTGCTGCACATGACTAGCCGTTCGTGGCGCTTGCACGTTTCTTCAAAGCTGTGCGCTACATATGCGTTGCGTCAGCCAGTATACTTGCAAGCATAAACCGTCAACAAAGTGAGAAGGGCACGTTATAGTCTTGCCTTCAACAGTGGATCACACTGCACAGTTGGGAGGAATATGAAAGCCAATGTTTGCGTTCGACACTGGTGATTGATTATTGCTGTGTAATGGTCGAAATAAACTATAACGCTATGAAGAAATAGACTGAATTTCTCTGGATTAAACTCGACCGACTGTGGTCCCTTGAAGAGCGCCAGGTGAATTAGAGTTATTGTACATCGTCTCCATCGAAATGCGACTGAGTACGGCAAATTAACGACTCCCGATTGACTCTCAAGTGATGAAAGTACTGCAGGGAAGTTTCTGCAACAGGAGGAATGCATGGCGACCAGGCATACACGTGAGTGACCTTTGAGCTCACGCCATTTTTGGAGCCATTGCCTTACATTAAATTAAGCGCCCGGGACGTTCTTTATTTTAAGGCATGTAAAATGACAAGTATAAAAGCTTTGGCCACCCTGACTTAACAAGCAGAGGATCCGTTTCACGGCCGGGCGTCAAACAACCCAGGCCACGTTCTCTACCACGCGTTGACGTCGGTCTCTCAGATTTCCCCATTGCAGTCTAGCCTGCTGGCTACGCACAAACTAAAGCGTTTCTATATTATTTTGTACGAATCACGATGTGCGACCTAAAAGGACCCACGCACAGCCTTCGAAAAGGAGCTTCTTTTTGTATCGCAGAACGGCATTAGTTGTCCAGCCGCTTCGCCCACAGCTAGAGGGAAGGGCAGCATGTAATCTAGCTCGTTTACTTTCGAAATGTCGATGTCTCTGCTACAGACTACTCTTACCTTTGCAACGATATAGTGAGGAAGATGAGTTTCCACGAGCAAATAAGAAGCCTCGCTTTTCATGTCCAAATACTATACAAGGCCGTTCGTTGTTCAAAGCACGTATGTTTCGAAGTGGAATACCTGTACTGTTTAGTCATTAATAAAATTATGAGAAAAAGAAACCTAGCGGAAAGACATCAAAAATCTGTTTTTATTCACTTATTGTGTACTTTCGGATAGACGTGCAGCATTGACATCTCAGATAAACGCCATTGAAATTTCGAGTGAGTGTTTGTATTCGTGCAGGAAGTGATAAGTAGCATTGGAGGGATAAGTCGTATTCTTACAGGAATCTCTAAACGTACATGAATATTTCCTCTGACGAAAAGCGCAAATTTACCCGGTAATTCCTTATTTATTTAGTTTTTACGTCGTTAGAGAAGTACGTTCTTTATCCGCGTTGACTCTGAGCTGTACATAGCCTTCTTAACAGAAATAACAAAAATTAACTGCTGCTGTGTTTTTTGCTGACTATAGAAAACAATACGTTTCATTAACGAGCAGTAAATCATGAAGAAACGTGAAAGACGCTGTCCTAAAGTGAAATGTGCATGCGGGTGCTCTTTCATTTATAATACAATATAAGATCTATTACGCACACTACAGAAATGAAGAGAATACACAAAACAATGATATTGCAGAGATAGCAAAGCCTCCTCTAAATATTAAACTGTTTGCAGACGAATGTCTAATTTACGCACAAAAGCTAATGGGGATGATCAGATAAAAGTTAACCAGTGTCTACAGGCGTTACACTTGAGGTGTCAAACTTGGGGAATGGAAATAAACAACTCAAAGTCAAGAATTACTCACAATTCGAAAGAGAAAAAAGTTAATTCCATTTGATTATCATATCGGCAATCATGCCTTGTTGACAGTAGATACTTTCAAGTACCTTTGTGTTCAATTACGCATAACTTCAAGTGGCATACACGCATTGATAATGTATGCTCCAAAGCATCACGGATGCTACACTTTCTAATAGAAAAACTGCCAGGCGCAAGTAGGGACGTAAAGCCTATTGCTTTTAAGACGTTTATACGACCGATACTTAAATGTGCCAGTGTTGTCTAGAGTCCTCATCAGAAAATATTTAAAAATAAGTTAGAATGAATACAATGTCTTGCGACCCGTTTAATATGTTCAAAATACACAAAGGGTGACTCGATCAGTTACAGCGATGTTAAGATTGCGTGATTTAGAATCGCTAAACAAACGCAGGTTTAAAAGTAGAATGAAGTTTCCTTTTCAATTGATGGAAGGCAATTTTAGAATTAACAAAAATGACTACTTACTACGGCCTGGGAAGCGAAGCGAGAGGGCTAATCATACGCGAGTGCTTCAACCTTATTTCACTCGAACGAATGTGTTTCGGTATTCTTTCTTTTCCTGATGCAATTGAGGCATGGAACGGCCTTCTCAAATATGTGGTCCATACAAATGAAGTTTCCGAATTCAAGCTTTTACTTGATGTGCATTTATATAAATCATTTTGATGATTAGTTTGATCAGCTTCAGCTATCGTCTTGCTGTTTGGTTGTGTTACTTATCTTATGCATATATGTATATTAGTGTGTGCTTATGCGTAAACTTCTGTATGCAGAATGTTCTCCTTCCCTGTAATGACCCTCAAGAGAGGGCTAACAGTATTTCTAAGTAAATAAATAAAAATAAATTTTCTATGCATTTTCGTACTCCCCTTTCTCTTTTGTTTCACATCTAGGTGCGTAAGGATGGTGTATTAACTTTCCTACAAACCCTGCCTTTCCTCTCTTCTATTTCTCTCTCATTTTCTCTGTCTCATGGGACATCCACTGTTCGTCAGTGAAAATTAAGAATGCATTAAATTTCATTAGTGACGTCAAAGATTGGTCAAGATGATTTTGCATGATAACAGCGCGACTTATTCTCGAACGAGTACAAAGAAAAGACTAAGAACATAGACAAGGGCTGTGGTGTGCCTTTATGCTCCATCTCAGCAGCTTCAATAACTTCACGTGTGCATCGATCCTGGTATCTGCCGATGATGGTTCGTTCAAACAAGGGAGTGCAACCACAAGTCTGACAGTTAAAGGGTAAAACACCTTCTCTACCATTGCGCGCAAAGAGATTGTTCTCATGCATCCGTCGTTTCAGGAGCTTCCCGTATGGCCTATACGTCGCACCTGCCGCCTGAAAGGGAAACCTTGTAAACTACCTGGCTTGCGCAATGCACGATCAACAATCCACGCCTCTCTGTTTTCTTAAAAGACGAGTATCTCCAGAAAGGTAGGACAGTTTATGCGGAGCGGAAAAATACTTCTTCGACACCGACATGTTGCCCTGTATCCTTTAATGATGGAAAATCCGACTCAAGCAGGGGATGACGGAAATCTTCTCTCGCTTGTGAGCTTTCATTCCTACCTGGTTTTCATTTTCTGCTTCCCTGCCACGGTTCCTTTCTTTTCCCTGTGCATTGCTTAAAATTCCGATGTCATTGACACTTGCATTTCGAAAGGCTGTCTTTCTGCTTTCTCACCGGGCCTCGGCTCCCTCTTATTGTTGCAGGATGCGTCTCATGATCCCATCTGTGGCATCTAGAAAAAAAGCCATTGGTCAAATAGAATCAGTGATTTGAATCAACTTCGAGAAAGAAATCCTCGTAGTTTTTCCAGCAGTGCATTTGTCATACTAAAAGAGGGCTCTTACATGAACCCTACAGTAAGCTGGTCGAGTCGGCCTGTCGGGATGAAGTTCGCCTACCATGCTTGGCTTGGCTTACAAGAACTCGCTGATTCATTGTCTGGCTGACCTCACCAGCTCTAACGCGGTCTTTGCCCGGTCAACAGTTCTTGTAAGCTTGGCTTACAAGAACTCGCTGATTCATAGTCAGGCTGACCTCACCAGCTCTAACCCTGTCTTTGCCCGGTCAGCAGTTCTTGTAAGCTTGGCTTACAAGAACTCGCTGATTCGTAGTCTGGCTGACCTCACCAGCTCTAACGCTGTCTTTGTCCGGTCAGCTAATGCTTTGAGTGAAGTCGATGACAGGACTTTTTCGTCAATAGAGGACTCGAATCGAATTTTTGACGTTGTTGAACACCTAACGGATCTGAATATTAGATGGATCCATAGCGATGCGCAATTCAACCTTCCGCTACCTGTTGGCATATCAACAGCCAAAAGATAAACAATTGAGATTGCATTCGTGTTTTATCCTCGTAAAGATTTGATTTGATTCGAAGACATCCTTCCTCGTTGACAGCAGTTGTCACAGCCGAAGCTACGAAGGAAGCCTTGAAATTTATAATTTTAATAAATTTAAAATAACCTTTGTCATTGTGAACAAAACAAAATATGATTACAAGAAGCTCCAAAGCTGACTTTAATATATACTTTTTCCTATTGTCTCTGTTCTTTATCTGATCACTTTGGTTCTCATACAATTTACAGTTGTGCTCTCTGCACACAGTGGTACGCAGGTGAGCCGTTGTATCCGTGAAATGATTAACTCACTATCAAGCGATCCATATTCATCTCAAACGTAGAAAAAAAGTAGTAAATTCATCCTAACACATCGGGCTGTGCTCACTCGACATGTTCCTAGCCTATAAAGGCAGACTGAAAGGACTGCCCCAATTCTTCCAGCACAGACCACGCTGAACGAGTGTTTCAGTTTTCAATTTCGCAACCATGAACAGAACAGTATTCGAAAACTTCGCGACTTACCCGTCTCATTGGCAAAACCATAGCGCAACACCATAGCCGCTAAGGCTATGGTGTTGCGCTGCTAAGCACGAGGTCGCGGAATCAACTGTCGACCGCGGCGACCGCATTTCGTTGGCGCGAGAGGCAAAAAATGGCCAGTGTCCCATGCATTGGGGGCGAGTTAAAGATCCCCTGTTGGTCAAAATTAACCCACAGTACTCCCATGCGGCGCGCCTCATAATCAAATCGTGGTTTTAGCACATAAAACCCCAGGATTTAAAATTGGTGGCTTTGTGAAGCCTTTCGCAAAGCTTCTATTCATATTCAATTCTTTCTTGTCCTTTGTGATTGGCTCGAACAAAACCGCGGCCCCGTTATCGTTGGGTTAGTTCACTCTCCTAATGTCCGATGATTAGAAATGAACAGAAATCGAAGGAAAGTAACCCTTCAAAAAAGACGATCGCCCTGACGATCTCATATCACGCTCTATAGAAAACACTTGTGGAGAGCTGCCGATTACAAAATACACGACATATGATTACTGTTACCACTCGTTAACGTGCCGGCCGAAATTGTCACCTTCGTTCAAGGATGTTCTGCTTTGGTTCTTTTCTTTTTTTCACGCCATTCCACTTGCAACTGTCACGTTTGGAGCAAATATAATTCAAACTTTGCCTATAGTTTCTCTAAAGCGCTTTTTGAAAAAGAAAGAAGGGAGTATAAAGTTGCTGTCGAACTCAACGCACTTTGGAAACGTCACGAGCACTCCGTGTTTATAAGAAAGCGTAGAGCGAAATAAAACATCCCAAACGCTCGCAACTTGCATAGCTGAAATACAAAGCTTCCCAGCCGTGAAGCCCCATGCGATTCCATTGAACGTCACTCGGATAGCTTGCCGCTTATATATTGGACGGACAGCTTCCGTGCGAGAATCTCGCGTATTTGTTTTTCGAGAATTACTTTTGTTCGAGCCGGTTTCGCAACTAGACTTGTTCTTCAGATGCCACATTACCATGACATTTGCCTTAGTTTGCTCGTTCGTTTGTATTTTTCGTCCATTTCGATGGTTTAAATAATTTCCTGAGAGCGACTGTCGGGCGAGCCTGTTTTAAAGGGGTCATCTATATAAAAAGTACCTTCCGCGTGTGTGTTTATTTTGTTTTGTTTTTCCCACTTTTAATAACTGTTTCATACAACGAGTAACGTTGCTTATTTATTTATGTGCTTGTTTGCATATATGTTTGATACGGGGCTTAGTTTACTTGAACACATTGCGAATGAAGATTGCACTGGCTTTCTGACGCACTAATGCCGTCCATAGTGAGTCAAGAGGGAAAAAATTTTGATTTCACAGTTTCAGTAACAGAAAAGCATGTCAACGAATGAGCGGACATTTCTAGAAGCTGTGAAGTGTTAGAAAACCAGTCCAGACTGAGAGAGAGAGAGAAGGGAAGAAGGAAAGGCAGGGAGGTTAACCAGACTGAGTCCAGTTTGCTACCCTACACGTGGGGAGGGGAATGGGGAGTGAAAGAGAGAGAGAACTTAGGTGTAGGATGTCTATAGTCGGGCACTCAAGTCTGTTGCCTTCAGGTAGTGAAAAAGCGCTTGAACTGCTTTCTGCGCTAATGAACTGTGAGGCCAGGCTCCCAAGATCTTCGCTTCCGTAAATGGCCTGCCATCCAGTCTATTCAAGGCACACTGGAGAGTCTCACGTTGATTATCGAAGCGAGAACAGTGGCACAGAAGGTGACTGATGGTCTCTTCACACTTGCACTTAGCGCACATTGATGAATCCGCCATTCCAATACGATAGCTGTAGGAGTTGGTGAATGCTACTCCTACCCACAGCCGCCACAGCAGTGTTGCGTCACGTCGTGGAAGATTCGCTGGTAATTTAAGTTTCAGTGATGGGTCGAGGCTGTATAAATGACACTTAGAGTTCTGTGTTGTATGTCAGTAACTTAACGTGATGGTACCAGCGAGACTACGAAGCTCTCTTGCAGCGTCGACTCTCGATAAAGGTATAAGGAGTGTCGGTGAGCCAGCCTGGGTACGTCGGGCAGCGTCATCGGCGAGGTGATTACCAACAATGTCACAGTGTCCCGGCAGCCACTGAAATATGATATGATGTCCTCGTTCAGAAGCGCAATGGCAGGTTTCGTTGATTTGTGACACCAGCTGTTCATAATTGCTACGTCGTAAACTTAGCAAGTTCTGGAGGGCTGCTTTCGAGTCACAAAATATTGCCCATTTGTTGGGCGGTTCTTTTTCAATATATTCGACAGCAGCGCGAAGAGCGGCCAGTTCGGAACCTGTAGATGTCGTTACGTGTGAAGTCTTAAACTTGATGACGACCGATTGAGATGGTAGAACAACGGCGCCCGTAGACTGAGAGGATATATTGTATGGAGCTACATCTTGTAAAAGAAAACTGAATCTTCCTAACGCCACTAACCGCGTGCTTTTTCTGCCGAATAGGAGGGCATTAAGACGAAAGCCTTCGATTAAGCTAAACTCAATTCTGCACTGATAAAACGTTCAAAGTCCGCAGAAGCTATCGCTCAATGTAATAAAGGGTGGGAAATGGGAGGCATCACAACCTTGCAAGCGTTCGTCAGCGGTTCATGATTTTTCGTACTCTGTGCCCGCGCCAGTCACGATTAGAGCAAAGCTACCTCACAGTCTGTGCCTTCGCTTCGCATGAACACCATTGTGAATGAAGCGCCTAATTTCCTAACGTCGGTTGTAGCTTTGAAAACGATGCCAGGGCATCAAAGTTGATAGAGAGAGTCGAGGGTATGTCGGAGGATTATAAGGCTGACATTTGTTCCACGGACACATTTCACCGAGTCCGAGAAACGAACGCACGTAGATGAGGAATCTAAAACGAAAAGCCCAGGAAAGAAACGAAAACTTGCAGGAGCAGCAATGAAACCTAATCGGCATCTGCAATTTTCTAAAGAAAACTTGTTTTTATGGGCAGTGCCTACCGCAACTCAATGCGCAGTGTAGGAGCAGAAACTCGTTTCAAAGCACGGGTGTATGTGTTTTGTCAAGAGCTAGTTCTTGAAGCATGAGACTGGTGGCTGGTACCTTAGATTGAATTTGTTGCAGGAACGGAAAAAGAAAGGTAAACGAGGGGTTTTCTTCGTTGTTCCGTCCTTGCCCTTTTCAGCGAGTCGCATATATGAGGTCAAGAGACATTATATACTCGAATGCTTTTGTCTTACATTATCGATTCCCCGAGACGTCGACGTTTTAACCAATTATTTAATTCAAGAAGCGCTGTTACCTAGTTGAAAGTGTAGTGCGCACGCCGATCGCAGAAAAAGAACTTATACATTTGCTAGTAATACGTTTTGACTTTTTACACTGTGAAAAGATGACTTTATTCGTGCTATGCAATTTATATATATTTTTCATTTCATGCAGGGGACAAGAACCGTCTAGCTATTAACTCTAAGAAAACTTGCTATCTTGTGAACTCCTTCGGTGGCAGGGCAGTATGAATACCAAGATAGCAAGAATGTTTCCAGAGCTCGTGCTTCGAGGTGCGTGTTTAGAAAGCTAAATGAACGGGCAGTGCTTGCCACACTACCCTCTGCACCCAGCTTTACAATATGCTGGGTGTTTTACGTAACTTGTGCCAAGGATTTAAAAGAAGTGTTTAGCCGCAGCTGAATGAAACCAACGGCATATCATTTGCCGTCATGGGGCGCTCCTTAATGTATCTCTGTATATTCCGATTAATTAGTTAATTAACTAAGATAAATTATGCAAACATTTTATTGTTCACTTTAGGGCCAAGTGCGTTTCTTTGTCTTGCAGAGGGGGTTCAGAAACAACCAACCCAACTTTTTGTGGCAACCTACATGCCGCTTGGTGGTTTTTTTCGCCGTTTAAAGAAATCCCGCGAAATACGAAATAAAAGCACGCGACAGCGCTCATGCGATATCGTATCGCCGCCGGAAGTGGCTCGATGAGGGAAGACCAATCAGCGCTGGTCCGCCTGCCGCTTGTGTGGTGGCGTTCATGCTACAACGCCGAGAGACGCAACGGCAGAAAACGCCGGTAAAGAAATCCGCGGTTCCGCCCGAAAGGCGAAGCACCGATTGCGATAGCAAATTAATGGACAGCTGTACGAAGTAAGGATAGTAGTTTTATCGGCCGTATAAACTTGTAAACATTCGCTCACTAAATTAACAATGATAGAATGTGTAAGCGTGACTCAACGAAGACGCAGAAAAAAAAACAGACACATGAAGACAGCGCTGCCTCTGTGTGTCTGCTTCTTTCTATGTCCTTGTTCAGTTGCGCTTACACATTCTATCATGGATTTAAGCCGACTAGCTCGTCAACGTGTTTTAACTAAATTAACCAGTACGGTGTCACGCGTGCACAGGTAAACATGAACACATCTCGCTCGATGACAACGGAAATCGTCTGTAAAAATGCTGCAGAGAAGAATCGTGGCAGCAGCAAGCGAATTGACCTTCATGCATGTCTCTCTTCAGAGCGAACGAAACGTCGAAAGCGCAGCGCACGAGGTAAATATACCTGGTAGCGAAGCTTTCATAGGAGCCCATACGTTCAAAACATGGCGGTCCATCGGCAGTTCATGGGGCTTAGCGCCATCTTTATGTGGTGGGAACACTTCCGACGGAAGAAAAAATAATGTGACGCCATGTCCGTTAAAAGCAGAAGTGACGTCATTTTGTTTTCGAAGGCGCGAAATTTGTTTCGTTGGCCCGCTCTTGGAGCTATATATTTAAGTGCCCCGCCATTCGACTTGATGGGCGTTTCGAGCTTTCAGCGCGGAAAGGGATGCACGAAAAGCCAGCCGTACGGTTGTCGAAATCGCACCCCTGCACAGAACATACTTTCTTTAGAGCCCGACGAAAGCTTTAGGTGCAAAGTGCTGATCCTTTCATCGGACGCAAGCCCGTCGGCCGGCGCAGTCGCACGACAACAACTACACAATTATCTGGCGGTCGTAACTCACTACTTTTGACTGAACAGATTAAGAAGCGATGAAGCTACCCGCGTCACAAAATTCAGACAAACTTTGACAAGCAAGAAAGCACAACGTGTGAGGGGGGCGTATTTCAACAGGGGAACTTTACGTGTGCGCCTTTATGCGCATTTCAAGACGTGCATTGCATTGCGAGTGATAGTCGCGTGAACGCCCCCTCTAACGATGGGGGCTGAAAATAAATGCATTTATTAATAATAATAAAATTGAATAAGCTTGCACGTTCTTAACTCGTCACGAATATATAAGATTGACCAGGACTTTTATTTTCGTTGAATGAATCTAACTGTGTCTCACTTGAATTTAAAGAAAAATGATTTTTTCTTTCCCAATGTTTGTTCCCTCCAAACATAGTCGCGCTTCAATCGCTTCTCCCATGTTCCCCCTTGCTGATGTCGGTGACAATCTGTACTGAACCGCTTTTCGCCCGAAGCTTCGCGACCTATTTGGATCGACCTTACAGCGCATACGAAGCTACCGGCACCATGCACACTCTGCAAACATCGCAGATCGCTTTGAACATGACGCCCACGCGGGCGCGCACTTTGGCCACGTCGCAGACCGCTTTCAAGACACACGAGCGCCGGCAACGCACCGGCAAAGCGTGGCGTAGATGCTGCTGTTGTCTCCACTCTGTACGGAGCGGTGGGCGAGGAGGACATCAAGGCAATCTCGCAGCCGCTGAAGAACGCCCCTTCTCCCTCGCCTGACTCCCCTGCCTCGCGTGCCACAGGAGGGTACGCATCTGGGCGACGTTACCTCGGTCGCGCACGCGAGATTGAATCGCCTTCACCGGCTCAACCTCACACGCTTTCACTCATTCGGAACCTCACGGCGACGGCGATGACAGAAATGCGCCTAGAGTGTCCATATAATTGCTATGGCAACAAAACGCTGAATGCGGGGCGACCTTAAGAGGAAGCTTTAGCTCAAGTGCTCCTATCTAAATACATGTAAAAGGAGAATTCGTTTTTCTCGGCAACCACTGCACCAAATTTGACGAGGTTTGTTGCATTTACAAGAAAAACTCAAAATATAGTGACTGTTGGTTTCGAATTCTTGAGCTGGGTCGTGAATTTTTTAATAAAATTGGCAAAAATCGAAAAATTTCAAAAAACGAAACTATCAAGTTTACAACTCTGTAACTCAGCAATGAAAGATGATATCACAATTATGTGAATTGCATCTAATAGTACATCTAAAGCGGATAAAATTGGTATGTTACACATGAATATAAAAAAATTTAATCATAGGGACATAAACGTTTGCAAAACCGTTGTAACCAACGTAACAAATTCACGTAAGATGTAAAATGACATACTTCATTTGTCCGCTTTCGATGATCTAATGGATGCCGTTTACAGAACCGCGATATCAGTTCTTGATGCAGAGCTATGAATTTGTAAACTTCGTGCTTCTATTTTTTTCACACGGTCAAATATTTGAAAATCGTGTTAAGAAAATTTAACCCCTAAATCGAAATTCCGCTTCCAACAGTCACTAGAATTTAACTTTCTCTTTCAAATGCAACAAATTTCACCAAAATCGGTCCAGGGGTTATCTCATAAAAACGTTTTTGCGTTTTACATGTATTTGAATAAGCCGCGTCGGAGTTGGGCCTGAGCTAAAGCTTCCTCTTAAGAGGAATCCCAATAAAGAAAGGCGTCAGGCAGGGAGATACGATATCTCCAATGCTATTCACAGCGTGTTTACAGGAGGTATTCAGAGACCTGGATTGGGAAGAATTGGGGATAAAAGTTAATGGAGAATACCTTAGTAACTTGCGATTCGCTGATGATATTGCTTTGCTTAGTAACTCAGTGGACCAATTGCAACGCATGCTCACAGACCTGGAGAGGCAAAGTAGAATAGTGGGTCTAAAAATTAATCTGCAGAAAACTAAAGTAATGTTTAACAGTCTCCGAAGAGAACAGCAATTTACAATAGGTAGTGAGGCACTGGAAGTGGTAAGGCAATACATCTACTTAGGGCAGGTAGTGACGGCGGATCCTGATCATGAGACGGAAATAATCAGAAGAATAAGAATGGGCTGGGGTAGGTTTGGCAGGCATTCTCAGATCATGAACAGCAGGTTGCCATTATCCCTCAAGAGAAAAGTATATAATAGCTGTGTCTTACCAGTACTCACCTACGGGGCAGAAACCTGGAGGCTTACTAAAAGGGTTCTACTCAAATTGAGGACGACACAACGAGCTATGGAAAGAAGAATGATAGGTGTAACGTTAAGGGATAAGAAAAGAGCAGATTGGGTGAGGGAACAAACGCGAGTTAATGACATCTTAGCAGAAATCAAGAAAAAGAAATGGGCATGGGCAGGACATGTAATGAGGAGGGAAGATAACCGATGGTCATTAAGGGTTACGGACTGGATCCCAAGGGAAGGGAAGCGTAGCAGGGGGCGGCAGAAAGTTAGGTGGGCGGATGAGATTAAGAAGTTTGCAGGGACGGCATGGCCACAATTAGTACATGACCGGGGTTGTTGGAGAAGTATGGGAGAGGCCTTTGCCCTGCAGTGGGCGTAACCAGGCTGATGATGATGATGATGATGATATTCATGTGTAACATATGAATTTTGTCCGCTTTAGATGTACTATTAGATGCAATTCACAGAATTGTATTATCATATTTAGTGGTTAAGTTACAGAGTTGTTAACTTGATAGTTTCGTTTTTTGAAAATTTCCGATTTTTGCCAATTTTTAATAAAAAATTGACAATCTAACTCAAAAATTCGAAACCAACAGTCACTAGATTTTAAGTTTGTCTTTTAAGTGCAACAAACCTCGTCAAATTTGGTGCAGTGGTTACCGAGAAAAACGAATTCTCCTTTTACATGTATTTAGATAGGAGCACTCGAGCTTCCTCTTAAGGGGAAGCTTTAGCTCGAGCCCAACTCCAACGCGGCCTATTCAAATGCATGTAAAACGCAAAAACGTTTTTATGCGATAACCCCTGGACCGATTTTAATGAAAAATGTTGCATTTAAAAGAGAAAGGTTAATTCTAGTGACTGTTGGAAGCGGAATTTCGATTTAGGTTTTAATTTTCTTAAAAAGATTTTCAAATATTTGACCGTTTGAAAAAAATAGAAGCATGAAGTTTACAAATTCATAGCTCTGCATAAAAACTAATATCGCCATTCTGTAAACGGCATCGATTAGATCATTCAAAGCGGACAAATTCGATATGTCATTTTACATATTACGTGAATTTGTTACCTTGTTTACGAGGGTTCTGCGAAAGCTGTATTTCCCTATTACTACATTTCTTTATAGTCATGTGTAACATATCAATTTTGTCCTCTTTAGATGTACTATTAGATACAATTCACAAAATTGTATTTTCATTTTTTGTTGTTGAGTTACAGAGTTGTAAATTTGATAGGTTCGTTTTATGAAAATTTTCGATTTTTGCTAATCTTTAATAAAAAATTGACGACCTAAATCAAAAATTTAAAACGAACAGTCAATAGGTTTTCAATTTTCCTTTCAAATGCAACAAACCTCGTCAAATTTCGTGCAGTGGTTGCCGAGAAAAACGAATTCTCATTTTACATGTATTTAGATAGGGGCACCCGAGCTAAAGCTTCCTCTTAACGTGGAAGTCAATTCCAACTTAGCTAAGCTGACTTCGAGATTAGCGTAGCCTGGATAGCTCATGGCTTCGTGTGCGCTGTGCTCTCGCGCGACTTGTTCATGTGGAAGCAAGGAGCAGAACGAAGGGGAATTCGCTCAACACTGCTGCCACTATTCATCAGGCCAGCGTCCAGACAGCGAGTGTTCAAGTTGGCTTGTGCGCGCTTGGCCACCGTGCTTGGTGATTTACTCTACAGTTTACCCAGCTCATAATAGTACTGACTTTACTGCGTAGAGCTGTCTAATCAATTGCTATCACAATCAATGCTCCGGCTTTCGGGTGAAACTGCGACTTCTTTTTATTTTAATAACGACAAATGGAATCCCACCCTCGCACTCGTTGGGACATGGAAATTAGCTGAACTGAATTGAATGGTTGGCTGTGTCAACTACAGCACGGCCTGAAATAGAGCGATGGCATCGTTACTCACCAACACGTGTGCAACACAGCGGACAATGTAGCAAGGTCACGGTAACTGCTTCATGATAAGCGTTCCTCGTGTTACCCCCCTTCGAGAGAGGGCTGCGCGCGTTGCAAGCAATGACGACAGAATTGATACCGGTGTTGCTCCGTGCCCTAATGGTGGGCTGGTTAGGCCTTACTAAAAGTTTGCGACACCCTTTCCTTCAATATATAGCACGCACGTACTCGTACTAGCGTCCCGCACTCGTGACGCCTGCGGTAGAAAGGACATTCTACATACGCCGCGAAGGTTTGTGAGTGGTGGCGCAGGCTAACACTCCCAGGGTTCTAGAAGGAAGCAGATACCCAAGAAAGTGGATGGGAAAATGACGGCACGATAGCTCAGTTGGTAGAGCATCTCGTTCCCCACCTGCGGAAATTTGTTTTCTTTTTCATCCACTTTCATTTACGTTAATTTATCATTTCTTTAATTCATTTAGTAAGTACAAGTAATTTTCGCTATGTTGTCCTTGTCAATGTTTGTTGGCTTCTTGGGGTAGAGATATGCAGAGTGTTGTAAAAGTTGTAACCATGTTGTGTGTATGTGTGTGCGTGCGTGCGTGCGTGCGTGCGTGCGTGCGTGCGTGCGAGCGAGCGTGCGTGCGTGTGTGTGTGTGTGCGTGCGTGCGTGCGTGCGTGTGTGTGTGTGTGCGTGTGTGTTTGTGTGCGTGTGTGTGTGTGTGTGTGTGTGTGTGTGTGTGTGTGTGTGTGTGTGTGTGTGTGTGTGTGTGTGTGTGTGTGTGTGTGTGTGTGTTAATGCGTATTCTGGAGAATAGAGATTGCGGATTCCCCGGCCACAACCTTAACAGGGAAAGTCCTGTCGATACCAAAGCCTGTCGATACCACAAGATGGTTGCACAGTCGTCTGCCTTCTTGCTGGAAACGATGCAGCTGTCGAAACGGTTAGTAATGTTTGATATGAGTGGACTTCGTCACTGAATCAAATCGTATCCCCGACTGTAGACCTCTGTATTGAAAGCATGCGATGTCTTTTATATTGTGTGCAAGCACTGTGGAGGATTAGTTATGCTGGAAGCAAGATTTAATGGTATGTTTCGAAATGCCAAATACTAGTTTTCCATACCACACCGTTTTGTATATATAACATTTCATAAGATCCCGCAGTAATATATCCCTGAACTTGCATCATCGCTAAAACACATTTTCAACAATAAGAATGATTTCACCATAACTAGGTGTCAAAGGCTATTTCTATACCACGTTTTGTTGTAGCGAAAGCTCAACGACAACGTCGACAGAAAGGCACATTTGATACAGACTGTGCTGTGTGTGTCAAATGTGCGTTTCTGGTGTCCTTGTCGTTCAGCTTGTGCTACAACTAAATAAGATATGCCTTACCAACAAGCCCCTATAGCTATCCTCATCTATTTCTATACAACGTGTCAAATTCCTTGCCCGTAACGTTGTTCACTTGCTTCTTCAGCCGTTCGAGCTTCGTATTGCTTCTCTCTTTCCTTCCTTGTAAACTAGGCCATACGAACAAGGGGGGGGGGGGGGGGCATGACTAAGTGCTACGTCTTCTTTCTGTGACCGTTCACATCACGCGTCACGATCACGTTTATCCATTTCCATCACATCTCTAGTCTTCCAGAAGGAGAAGATTTTTGGGGCTAACTCCACCACCTGCACTCTGTCCAGATTCGTAGCGAAAGTTACGTCAACGCTGGCACACAATGAGACGCTTGTGCACTTTTACACTCCTGCCAAGAAACTGCACTGAGGTGTTCAGAGAATCCTCGTCGCCCGTTAGGATTCTAAGAGGCCTACTTCACGCAAAGTGAGGGCCAGTCGCAGAGGTCTTAAGGCTGCAGCAGTTGCAGTAAGTGAAGCAGTGAAAGGAGCACATGGATGGCGTCAAGGCTGTTACGTCTTGACACAGTTCATGACGTGCTTAGTTCGTTTGCGCACTCGCTCTAGTTACTGGACGCATCCGTTGTCGAGCGGCAACCTTCATCGCCGGAACACAAGCAAGGTGTCTCTGGATCCCCATACACATGTGGGCGCAGTACCGAGACAATTTCCTTAGTATGATTAGACTTGTATCGCCCTCGTTCGCGCAGTGTTAGCATTATACGCAGGCATGACGATATGCATACGTTGGTTGGTTCCAACAAAAACGGTGCAGCGCTGTTTAGAAGGTAGGCCATGAATCAGACGAGAGTACAAAACAATATTAGGAGGAGTTTCGGGTATAAATGGACGAACACAGGAAAAAAAAGAAAACAAGTAGACGTAAAGAGCGCTCTTTCCGTCTACCTCGTTTCTTTTTTTCTGCGCTCGTGCTTTTATACGCGAAACTCTTCCTTGCATAGCAATGCACCAACTCGCCCAGGAAGAAGCAAGAAGCAAGAAGGCAGCAATGTAAAATTAATTTTGGGAGAAAAATTTGCAATAGAAAATGAATAAGCGAACCGAAAACAGGAAATATTTTAATTGCCACAATTGACTAATGGGACTTAAGATTCAATGCAGCATGCAAGGCCTTGTTGGCTGGTTGGTTGGTTAATCCTGTGTAATATTACTCAACCCAGTAGGGAGAATTGGATCTGAATAGGGCAAATGAACTAGGCAGGAGCCTAACTTAGTCTTCCTTTATATTTCCTAGGGAAGTGGTCCGCGAACATGAGGATGAAATTCTACAGTTTTGAACACGAGCAAAACAGATAAGCTATTACAATATCATTCGTCCAAAGGGGCTCTTGAGAATACCAACATTTACATCTCTCTCATCTTGTACTTGTCACTTTACCTCCCCTCTCTCCCCAGGGTAGGGTAGCAAACCGGATATTTCCCTCTGGTTCAGCACCCTGTCTTTCTCCTTTCTTCTGTCTCTGTTGACATCGCCATCTTCGCCACTATTCTTTGACCTGAATGTTGGTTCCTGACTTTCGTCCTCAGCAATAGTTATCGTGTGTAAATTCATTTTTCTTTTCATTTATTCAAACTCCTATTAACGATGATTACTAATGGGCTAAAATATGGGAGGTGGACAGAGCGAAGGTAACGATAGATCTCCTTTTAAGAGCAAAGGCCAGCAAACTTTTGGGATTCCTTATTTTTGGGGCTGTAAGAACTTTCTTTTACGCCACCTTGAACAGCCACACGTTCTTCTCCCTTAAGCAGGCAGTAGCTAAACACGAGTAGCTGGCTTTGTCAGGCACTGTGTCTCTTCGCGCAGTCATTTTGGGGATATCCCCTATGGTGACGGAATTGGTTTGAGATTCGCTTTTCAGAAACCGAGAAAAAGAAGAAAAGGGAAGCCTAGGTTTAATGACGTTTAAGGGGCTCTTTTCTCTTTCCTAATTCTTTACATTTAATATATTTTGTAAGTCTCACGACTACATGAAAAAGACATCTTTGGGGAGGCTGTGGTCAAAACTGACCGCGGTGACAGCTTGTGGCGGCGTCCCGAGTGCATAAGAAATGTCGATATAAGAGCGATAGTTGTAAATCGCATTAGCTCCGTGAATTTGTTGTCAAAGCACCGAGCTCAATGAAAATGTACGTCATCGTATTCATCACCATCAACAACATCGTCATCATCATTTGTGTTCGTGAATTGGTGCCAAATCGACAAGCATGATTAAAATATACGTTCCGCGGATTGTGTTGCACGCATGCATGTGTCCTTAGGTATCCTGACAGCATTGCTGGTAGCGGCAAGAGTGTTGCAAAGCATTTTCGATACTTAGGCAATCCTGTTTCTCTTCTTCGCCGATATAGTACAAGGAAAAGAGTAAAAAAAAACTAATATAGAAGCTTGCGCGACCAGTATTTTGAGCACACTGGGCCCCAGCGAAAAAGGTATCCCAACCTCCTTAGCGAAGGTGGAGCAATTATATGGGGATAAACTTATTGCGTAGCCACTATTGCCTGACCCCTGTCGCAACATAATACTCTGAACGGGAGGAAAAGGTAGAAATTGGTGCTCGGGTTGTTGACACAATGCGCTACAAGAAGAGCCTGCACTAATGATCTCAGCGCCGGGCGATTCGACGCTCGAAACAATAACAATATCTAGTCGTGCTTGGGTTTGTTATTTCTCACCGTAAATATGTAGATAGTTAGTCAACGGTCTCTCATGTTCTTAGTGAGTTAATGCGTGCGTTTGAGCTTACAGATGGAACAGTTCTGTCTCTTTGAGCAATGGAATATAATGATTGAGGCTACGGAAATTCACGGATTCAAAAAAGAAACATTTTATATTCTGCAGCTGCACTTGCCCGCACCAATTAGTTCAAGCGTTTACAACGAAACGTTTTCATTATTAGCTAGAGGTTACTCATTATGGAGTGGCACTACTAGACAGCCAGCAAACTGCAAGCCGAGACAACGGAGCAGGAGATGAACGAGGACATTTCGGGATCAAAAAGTGATCGTTAAGATTTGAAATATGATTGTCTTTTAAAATGGTAGGATGAGTGGAATGTTCTTGTTTTCTTCAGTCTGCGTTACGTTGCTGTTTGTGGATAAGTATGCTATTTCTTTTTACGATAGATGCACCGAAGGTACGCTGACGTTAACACTGCCCAGGCCATTTTTGTTATATTGCTTACAGCCCGTTATAACCGTGTGTGCAGAATCATAAATTCAAATGGATTATTTGGTTTTACGCACCAAAACCGCGGTATCAGTATGAGGGTCGCCATTTTGTGGGATTCCAGAATAAATTTTACGGCCCTGTATTCTTTCACACCCAATTACATCTGTGTAAACGCGCGCTTTTGCATTGCGACCTCACGGATATGGGGCCACCAAAGCCGCTAAGCTGCCGTAAAGGGTGGTATCATGATTCAACAAGTTCGTTTACATGCCGGCTTTGCAGTCTAGGTTAAGTTACTAGCTCGCGAGAGTAATCTGGCTCGAAATGTTGCGGGATTCGAGGAAGACAAACTTTGCTTATGCTATGCTAACACAATTACGGCCAGCGCTCATCTTCGTATGCTGTAGTTTCCCGTCATTGCCAAAAAAGTAAATGTACATGTTTCTTAGCGGCAGCATTTAGAGATAACGAAAAACGGATGTTCCACATTTACAGTAACTGGATGACATTGCTGCATCATTTTTTATGGAATGCCAACGAAGGACGTTCAGTAAAACCGGATTGGTAAGTTCTATCTAACTTGTACTGTTGGAACCTTAGTATTACCGTGAGTAAACCCAAACTGGTAGAACCTGGTTCAAGATTCCCCACTACCTCCTGGTGTCGTTATGACACTTGGGTATCGCCTGCTTGGAACTGTTTAATAGTGTCACGATAAACAGCAACTGAATTGCGTTTAAAAAGGAACAGAGGCTATACTTATTGAATTTATAAAATTTTATAAATTTAAAAAAAACTGCCTTAGCATGAGTATATACCTTTACATGATCAAAGAACCTCTGCCGACGAAGTGCTTGAGACGTGAAATTCAAGAAAGGTTTCCCCCACAAATCAACTACTCGTACATCCGGTCTAAAGGGAAGCACTTAGGAATGCGCCAAACGACGGGTCATATGACTGCTAGAAGCGCATTATATCACAGACTGCGGAGAGACGAACCATTCCTGGCCGTGGTGCCAACATTATGATAGAGCTAAGTGCAGGGTAGGCTACGGTGCTCAGCCTGGTTAACCTCCCCGCCTTCATCTTATGACCTTTCTCTCTGACGTGCTACGTGCTAGGAAAACGCTAAAGCGCTCGTGCATGTAGATTTAGGCGCACATTAAAGAACCCTTGAGGTCGAAATTAATTCGGATTATTCCACTATGGTGTCCCTGGTACTCTAAATGTGTTCATTCCGAATCTTAATCTCGATAATAAGGTTCAACAATTTTCAGTGAGGGAAGTATGACTTACGTAAAGTCTGTCTACGTACAGTTTATTCCACACCACACAAAATACTAGCCGGCATAGTTGGAGAGGGCAGAAGGTGAACACAGAAAAATAACTTGCAGCTGCTTTGCGATGTCATATAGGTGCTAATATAATAAACATTGCATATGCAAAAGAGAAGCTGTTTAGTTAAGCAGAAATATCAATACTGGTTACGGCATAGCATCATGGAGAGCAGTACGAGGAAATGGGCTGGGGCACTTCTGAGCACATGGCAACAAGGTGGGCAAACAGAGACGGCGCGACCATAAACACGCGTGTGCTATATTTCGGCGACCTTCACGGAAATTATCTTTCCTGTAGACAGCCAGCAATTGCGGCAATACAAGCGGGGCTGACACGTGGTGGCATACGTGCTTCGTGTCGTCATATTGTTATTGTCATCAGGCGCAGAAGCTTGTGGCCGATTGCGATGGGGACCGTTCTCTTTTTGTTTTTCAATAACAGAAGCACGCAAATGTTTGTCCTCTTGCGCAGGTTTTTTGCCGTTGTGATTTCTCCTTATTGCGGCGATGAATTACCTTTCGATATTGCGTAATCATCATGCAACCGTGCCGCAGTTCTTGCAGATATTTGATTGTATGGCTTATCTTGGAATTGTCGGCGCACTACTAGTATACATTGCGTTCTTTGAAGTAGAATACTTATAAGACTTTGCGATTCTTTCACACTAAAGGACGTCCCTACATGTCTTGGGAGATGACCTTTCATGCGCCCCTTGAAATTAAGTGGTTGCTTCACATGTTCGCGCCACAGGAAGAGAACGTGGAGGAGGAGTGTTGGCTGCAGGTGGTCCGAGCCTTGCAAAAGCTCCCAGGAATCGCTTCGCCTGAGTGTCACTTATCAAGTGTGGTAGGTCTTGAAGCCAGTCACCACGCGGCTGTTAATAGGAGGCATCTGATAACACAAAAGCATCGGGTAACACTATAGGGACGGCTAATGACGAGGACGTATTTGAACCGACACACAGCAGGCTGCACGCCACGTATTACTTACTGCTCACTCTGTCCGTGTAACAAAAGATTTGAGCAAGGGCCGTTAGTTTTGAAACACCTCTCTCCTAGGTGGTAAGTGTACTCGGAATAACAAAATGTCAATTGCACTAGTGTGGGATTGTTTCTCGGTTCCGATTATCTTTGAACACTTTTTCTTCTTTATCCAGCTCAGGACGCCTTTAAGTAATGGCTGTCGTCACCTTTTGATTAATATATATATATATATATATATATATATATATATATATATATATATATATATATATATATATATAAATCGGACAAGACCAGACAGCGAGGCTGCTGATAGTTTTGTGCGCACAATGCTGGCGTTGAGGCAAACGAAGAAGGCTCCTTAGTACGCGAAAAAAAAAACGAGTAAGGAAGCAGATCATTTTAAGCCACTTCCATTCGTTGTGGTCTCCACAGCACTAACATTATGTCAGTAAGGAAATATACAGAAATGAAGTCGGCCTTCTTTATTGCATCCGCACCGGCTCGGTGCAGACTTCAGCGTTCTGGTTCAAGACTGGACTTGGCGCCTCACTATAGTTTGCGCAAATACCGAGACATTTGTACTTTTCTTACGTCTTTGGCTGGACGAAGTACTTTATCTAGACATAACTTTTATTGCTTGCGACATCAAAAAGCAAGCGAAAATATGCACCTTTTCCACGCCGTTTTAAGCAACAAAGTTTTTACTTTTGTCCACTTTTACCTGTTATTTATGACTATGCTACATAACTGACCGCACTGGTATTTTACAGATGTCTTCCTGGGTTTAAAACACATCTTTCCTCAGCATTAACCTATCCGATCCTGCACACGAGAACAATTTGTAGTGCGCACTTTCAGCGTTAGCCTGCAGAGCGATTTTACGGACACTTAAAGTAGGTTTCCTTTGTTGCAACTGCCTTCTCGATTAAAAAAGGCACTTCCCGGAGAATACTGCTGGATTCAGCGTCCTTTGTCCGGTCAAGCTTAGCTGCGTCTATTTTCGAAAAAAACAACAACAATATAGTGATTATCGCAGGAGGCTTTACTGAGACTTCAAAGCCTTGTTCGTCCGCAACATCAAGTTGTACAGATCTTATTAACTTAATTCATCTTTCGTTGTCTGACTGTAATAAATTATCATCTAACGAAACAACCGAAAGAACCGCCTCTGTGCACAAGTTATGGGAAAACGAATGGGTTCAATCATTTCCGCACTCGTCTTGCGGAGGAAATAAGTTTGAGCTCTTGCAACAGAGCTGTTCGGTATTGCTTTGAACAATCACAAGGGTTATTACGCGGCAGAAACCATGCACATTCTTGGTGGCCGGTGCCGCACTAATTTATTCACACGGACTCCTTCTCCCTTAAAGATGTGAAACGGTCCTAAATGAACGCCTGAAGTAGTATGTCGGGAATTTGGCCTATGGTCTAACATCGCGAACTCTCTATAAAATGTCCCTCTCGCTCTCGTTGAAAGGAGTAGTATAGGAACCTATGCGACGCAAACCAGTCCGCCGTCCTCTTCAAATCGGAGAAACCTTAGGTGACGGGAGCGACTATTTGTCCTGTCCTTGTTCTTTCTCGCAGAATGCTGGCTTGCTATACAATAGGCGGCCGTGTGTCTGCTTCTCATTAGGTGACAGTGCAGAAGCCGTTCTTTCCTGCTTGGTGCACAGGTGGTCCCTGTCAATTGATAGCCTTGCTCCCTTCCTCAGCAAGAGCGGTGCTCATCAGAGGGACCCAGGCATTGCAGCGTTTTCCATTCGTTCCGTCCTTGTTTTTTTTATGAACTTTGCCAGTCTAATTTGTTCGCCAGCGCCATGTCAAAGAAGCAAAAGAACAACATGAGAAGGGAGGTATCTTCTCTGTGGGTGTTGCTGTTTTTGTCGTCGACCTCGTCGTCGATGTTGCATTCAAATGCATACCACACTTTGATCCTAGCCAAAACGCCGAGAAACGTATAGTGGTTGTATACCGCAAGAGGCCACCTATAGTGGACTCTCTATTTCGGTCATCGATGAATGACTGTAGCAGTACTAGCGGGAAAGGAGCAGGCTGGGGGCAACTGCCACGTTCTAGCTCGTAATCCATCCCAACCAAAGAGTGGTCGAAATGTACTTTTCAATTACATTTTAAAATATCGTATTCTTTCAAACTTTACGAAGTACCATTATTTGGTGGCCTTCGGAGAACCGGCGCTAAAGAGGTTGCAATTCCAATTTTTCCTGTATTAATAAAACTTGTGCAAATCCAACGCATATGTTGGAACGTTTGCGAAGTGAAGCCTTCGTGAGGAGGTTAAATAAATGCTATAAAAATCACACGCCCACAATTGTCTTTATTTCCATCCCATGCAACGTATAATGTCATGCAATGTTTGCGTTTAGTCATTGCACTTTTTACAAGTTATTAGAAAATTCAAGCGACAGTTCATGAAGATGCACGCAAAGGAAAGTCGTTACGAGGGAGAAGACGTTATTTGATGTTTGTCGGCGGAGGAATTGTGAGGATAGGTGTGAGCGGAGATAGGTGCCGACACGTACGAGGGAGGACACAAAAATAACAGGAATTTCCTGATAAAAATCATGGGCATTTTTTTTAAATACAACTTCAATCACCCTCAAAGTACTCTCAATAAGAACTAGTGCACTTGTCGAAACGTTCATTTCATTTTGGAAGCACCTTGCAAATTCGAGCTCTTTTATAGCTGCTAGCACCGTGTGACATCGCCATTGACTTCGTCGACATTGTCAAAAGGCTTCCCTTTCAAGTCTGTTTTCATCTGACGGAACAGGTAGAAGTCCGCAGGAGCCAAATCTGGCGAATAGGGTACATGGGTCAAGGTAGCCTGCGCTGAGACGAAAGAATGGCGAACACTGAAAGCCATGCGCGCAGGAGCATTGTAACTGTGCAGGAATCAGTTGTCGAAATTCCACAAGGGCAGACGTTTTCGGGCACCCGCTGGGCTGCTTAGAGGCTATGGTGTTCGGCTGCTAAGGATGAGGTCGCGTGATCGAATCCCGGCCACGGCGGCCGTATTTCGATGGAGGCGAAAACACCCGTGTACTTAGATTTATGTGCACGTTAAAGAACCCCAGGTGGTTCAAATTTCCCAAGTCCCCCCCTACTGCGCGACCTATAATCAGGAAGTAGTTTTGGCACATAAAACCCCACAATTTAATTTAAGTTTTTTTGCCACACTTCTGCGGAGCCATTTCGATACCTCAACATAGAATTGTTGGTTGGTGGTGTTGTTTCTAGGGACGAATTCTGGGTGTAAGATCGCTTTGATGTCAACAAAGCAGATCAGCGTCGTCTTCAAATTCAATTTAACCCGACAAGCTCGTTTTTTGACGATGGGAATCAGGTGACTTCCACTGACTTCTCTGTTGTTTACTTTCGGAACCAAACCCATAGCACCATGACTCGTCGCCTGTGAGGATTTTGTTGAAAAACTCTGGATCATCTGTGACTGCATCCTTCATTGCACGACAGGCTTCCACACGACGATCCCTTTGCTCTACGGTGAGAAGTCTGTGCACTAAGAAGTCATTCACCGCATTTCCAAATCGTCATGCGAAATACGCTGAAGGGAGGCCCAGGATAACGCGGATAAGTCTTAGAGTTTTTTTATTGTTCTGTACCGATATTCCATTATTAGATCATGGATTTCGGCGGTGTTGTCTATAGGTTCGTGCACTTCAAGGACGACGCTAACGGGAGCGATCTCCATTGGTCATTTTCCCCGTTTTAGACCAGCAAACCATTCGTACACTTGCGTTTTACTGAGAGTGCGCTTTTTATAAGCTCTTTGCATCATAGAACAGTTCCTGGTGCATTCTTGCCGTCTAAAAAATTTACTTCAAAGCTGCATGATGTTTTTCAAAATCTGCCTATCCGTCGTGTGATCATTGCACTATAGACAGGCACACAGAAATGCCAGAAAAACCTGACGTCTGGTTGTCGGTGGACGCCGCTTGGCATATTGACCCAGGAGAGGTTCTGCCACAGCAGACTGGCAGCGCAACCTCGTACTACAAGTACAGGATGGGTATGAGTACCTTTCCGGTTATTTTGGGTGCACCCTCGTATATGTACATTTAAACAAATGCTTATAGTGACACGTGTACTTCTTTATCTTTATCGGGCGATCACTTGTTACCGCCTAACAAATGTTATCGCATGGCGCAGGACGCGCCTGCATGTAAAAGAAGTTTCTGGAATGTTATCGATGGTTCCGTCCACTGTCTTTCACCGCAACTTGTGTAATCTGCTTGCATGTATGCGCGACGCGAATAGTGTAGAGCTTTGTGGAAGACACGCGGGTCCCAGGGGTTACTCTGGAACATTCGACGACTGATCTATAAAAGCCGACGCGCTTGACCAGCTTATCAGATTTTGGACGATCGCCGAGTGTGTTCGCTGCAATCGTTGTTCTTTGAGTATAGCCTGCTTTTGAGGGCACAAGTTCGCCCAATAAAACGCCAGTTTCTATAATCACAGTTTGGCTTCCTTCTTCACCTTCACTACTACGTGACATCTGGTGGAGGTGCTTTACGTTCATGTACCGGACGCCCCCTACAAGCCGTAATTGAAGCCCCGACCGCAAAGACAACACCAACGTCGTCCTGGAACATCGAGCAAGCCGCCGGCTACAGCAGCTGCCCCCGGAGCACGGAATTCTACCAGAGACGACCAAGAAGATTGTCCGAGGAGATCGTCCAGAGATGACCAAGAAGACAGGCTCAATGGCAGCTTCAGCGGCCCCAATAGTTCTGCAGCAGCCCAGGGAGCCACTGACATTCCGCGGTTCCACATTTGAGGACCCGGAAAGCTGGCTGGAGACGTATGAGAGGGTCGCTACGTTTAACAGTTGGCACAGCGACGACAAGCTGCGACATGTCTATGTCGCACTGGAAGACGCCGCCAGGACCTGGTTCGAGAATCGAGAAGCCACCTTAACGACGTGGGACCTGTTCCGATGCGGCTTCTTGCAAACGCTTCCAAGCGTCGTGCGAAAAGAGCGAGCCCAAGCTCTATTAGAAACCAGAGTGCAGCTGCCAAACGAGACAATCGCGATCTTCACGGAGGAGATGGCCCGTCTTTTCCGGCGCGCCGACCAGAAAATGTTGAAGGAGAAAAAAGTGCGCTTCCTATATATATATATATATATATATATATATATATATATATATATATATATATATACATATATATACATATATATACATATATATATATATATATATATATATATATATATATATATATATATATGTATATATATATATATGTGCTATTCAGACCGACTTCCCACACATCACCTACACTTTCCGCTTTGACAGCCTTAATGCGAAGGCATTAAAACAGTAATGGATGCTCCTGGCAAATCAGGTGTATTCGTCGCGCAGCACGGTGTCATCCTGTTCGGCTGCTTCACTGCATAGTCTTCAGATGACGATTCGCATACCGCGGGGCCTCCTTGTTCTTGGAGCGAGGGTGTGAGGAGGCGTCACATATTTTCGGCATATGCTCGTTAAATTATTCACGATGCACTTCTTGATTTTTTCAGACTCTCAGTGAATTAACTGCTCTTATCGTATCGTATGATACTCCTTGGAGCTACTTACGCATTTTCGCCTTACGAAGGCATTAAGAAGCGCGAAATAACACATTTTATTATCCTTACTGTCCTCTCTTTCAAAATCTTACTTCTCCTATAAGTGACTCGAGCTCGCTTCAAAGCTTTGGAGCTTTGAAGCCCGGAGAAAGCTTTTCCTCATTCTGATACCATCACTGAGGTGGTTATAAGGTTAGATGGTTTGCCGCTGCAGTGATGAATAATATATGAACCCAGGAAGAGGGTGCCAAATGAGCAGCAAACTAGGAAGCGAAGCGCCTAATAAGAAAATTCTTTGTGACCAGCACCACGCTTACGCTGCTCCAGCGGCTCATATAAGAAAAGTGATGAATGAAGGAATGAAACCACATTTATTACACATTAGAATGCGCCGAGGGCGCGGCGGTGGAAAGGGAAAGAAAAGTGATCGATGATATATTTACCCGAGCTGTGCCGGAATGACGAGCACCGCATGAGAAAGCCACATTCCATTACATATAAGCGTCGTCGAATAAGTGCTATGCTAAGAGATCTTCTTATTCAGCGTTGCTATGTTTAGTACAAAATGTGTACGTGATAGTACTATAGCTGCGACACGAACCCACACATATTAAACAGGCGGAATGCTCTTCATAATGCCACCTCTTTCTTCTACTTTGCTTTGCACCCCCCCACTCCCCCCCCTTCTCTCTAACCCTACTTCCTACTCTTACTAAGGATTTTGCTGTATCGACTTGTTTTTCAGTGCGCGAGCACGCATGAATGGTGTGGCAAAACTATTGCACGTAAATTTGTTTCCAAGTGCTTCAATATAACCTTTTGGCTGTCTGGGTTACCAGATAGTGAATTATTGCACAACGCGCCCGAGTATATAAATTTTAGGAGGAGTGGGAAGCAACCTGTCATAATTAAACACTCTCTGTAAAAATTAGACCCATCTCTCAAACGAAAAATAAAGGTCATTCGTCCGTATGACGTCCTTTCGATATCGGCGTCAATGTTCGATTGTTCTCAAAGATGAACTCCTTCTAAGTTATAATGGTTCACGGGGCTTCACGGGGCGTTCACGGGGCTAGGCAAGACGTGAGAATTCCCAGCTGGTTAGTTCATGTAGCGAATGCATTCATTTTTTTAGGCTGCGACGCTTTAGCTTAGTTAGGGACGGCGTTGCAGCGGCATTAGTACTGAGCATGATCCCGAGACTGTCTGTCACTTTGTCAGATGAGAGTACGCAATGACGCTTCCTGTTCCGCAAGGAATCCGCATCTCGATTATAGCGTTTAATACCTTGCACTTGTTCGGAGTCTCTCTCTCTCTCTCTCTCTCTCTCACACACACACACGCACACGCACACAAAGACAATGTTGCGTTTCTTTTCTGCGTTCACACAACACCTACATCAGTCTTTTTGTGATGGTCCCTAGTTTCTTGGAGGATACTGGTGGAAACAAACGTGCGTTGAACAAGCTTCTCTTCATGCATTAACCTCAAATCACCTTATAATCTCGTTAAAGGTGGACTCATAAAAAAGACATTCAATTTGAAAGGTTACAGTGGATCGAACCCTAATTTCGCTGGTACGTTGAATTCTTTATAAAACGACTTTGCGCCTGAAAGGGTGCAAAAATTGCTTAAAAATTGAAATGTAGGAGCGCACCAATAAGTTAATGATAGGTGTAACACCAAATGATAGGTGTGACGTTAAGGGATAAGAAAAGGGCAGATTGGGTGAGGGAACAAACGCGAGTTAATGATATCTTAGTTGAAATCAAGAAAAAGAAATGGGCGTGGGCAGGACACGTAATGAGGAGGGAAGATAACCGATGGTCATTAAGAGTTGCGGAATGGATTCCAAGGGAAGGGAAGCGTAGCAGAGGGCGGCAGAAAGTTAGGTGGGCGGATGAGATTAAGAAGTTTGCAGGGACAACATGGCCACAATTAGTACATGACTGGGGTAGTTTGAGAAGTATGGGAGAGGCCTTTGCCCTGCAGTGGGCATAACCAGGCTGATGATGATGATGACCAATAAGTTCGGTTAATTGACTCCTAGACAGAGTAAGAGTTACAACGACGCCATCTAACGCGGCTATGTCTCTTGCTCACAAGGCTTCAAGAGACGCAAATACTCTCCAGGATCGGCCATTGTCGTCAAGTCCCCGTACTGATCGGTATAGTGAGTGGCCGTCACCAGAGAGGCGGCCAATAAGGAAATGCTATTCGTAAAGTGCGTTTTTGAACACGACCCCTGATATGAAACGTAGCAGTGTGTATTATCACGAAACCCATTTTACTCATGCGTTGGCAAACAAACTCGATGTAGTATAGAGCAAGAGAACGCAGGCAAGGAGAACTACAAATAATGACACATATAGTATATTGCTTTTTTTGCAAACAAGTCGCCGTTCCAAATGTCCTTTGTGGTTCCCTTTTTCTTTTTTTTCTCTTTTTTTGCTTAGCACGCAGTTCGATATCTTGGAACCTGTCGAGCACTTAGTCAGAAACTTTATTAGCAAACATGGAGCCCAGGAAAATACTTGTATCATGGGAAATGATCGCACTGAATATAGAACATATTCAGATGTACATAAAAGTTGTTTACATGAAAAAATACTAAATATGGCTAAATGGCCACATTTTTCTTCTTACACTCATACAGCTTTAGTTGCCCTTGTAGCCGGAACAGCAGTGGCCATTAATAAATAACCCAAATCAATATGGTGCAAGGTCGGAGAAAGATAAAGATCTCCTCGTAGTTCCGAAACTGCCCTTTGTAAACTGGCGTCATTTAATCGTCATCCTATTTGTTTTCTTTTCGGTGGCAAGCCTTCTCGCTATGCGCTATTTTTAGCAGATCTAACATCCACACAAGAATCATGATCGGGCATCCGGCGCCCCCGCGCTCCACTGGCTTGATCCCTCGTTCTTTGCTTTCGTTTTTGTGACGTTTCCATTGTGTTTCTCTATAGTTGTTCTTCAACAATTTGGCTTATTTGCTCAAGTACCTCACGGCTATCTACCCAATTTGAGCTCGTCATTTATTTCCTTGTGTATAACACATTAAAGGCAACGCAGATACCACGAACTGTTAGAATCGTTATCCCAATATGCATGAGCTCTGAGGACGCGGGACCACGCTACCCCGCGGTGGCCGGATCACAGTACAATTAAGCTACAGCAACCGAGCCATATTTCCGAGTTTCTTGGACCGTATATAAACAGTTTCTAGCTACGACCATACGCTCCAGATGAACACAGGGGAGGTGTTCATCTTCAGAGGACTTTGACAGCAATGTCGACACATATCGCAGGTGTTTCTTTTTATGGGAAACACTTTCGTTTTTTAAAGAAAGGAACCGTCGTATCTAGATCCTTGCCCTTTCTTGCGGATAGGGTACATGGCTAAGCACACATTATCAGAAAGAACATAACTTCGCTAATTAGACTAGGTGTGCGCGAATACTCAAAATTTTCAATATGAATCGAGTAGTCTGTGCTTTTAAAACCATATTAAATTACAGAACTCCCTATTCAGAATTGTCGAATATTTGTTGATTTTTTCTAATAATGGAAAGTTTGCAACACTTATCGGCAGCTCAAATAAGAGAGAACGACGGAAGTGAGGACTGCTCAGAATCATTCTGCTGCAAGGGAGCTTGGCTCACTGCGCATGCGCACCAGTTCCCGAGCAAATGCACGGGGCACATACCTTCTGCGCTATAATTTTTGGTCATTCATTAGCAGTGCTCTTCTTTTAGGCAGCCTATACATATACATATATATATATATATATATATATATATATATATATATATATATATATATATATATATATATACATATATGCGCGAATTTGATGTCTTGATTTAAGGCAACATACTTATTATTTTGCCATCTGCACCACGTTTTCACAATATCAAGCAATGTACGGTGCTCTATAGCTTCACACTTATTGCCTTCAACAAACTCAGCACTACTTGCACTTGGTGACTTGCTGTTTTCTTTCATTTTTATTACTGTCATCGTCATGTTCAACCGGATAACCGGAAGAAACAATTTTTGACTTACAAAAATCTAATTTCACAGAACGCCCGTTTGCGAACAGTACATGCATTTAACTAAATAACAACTGCAGTGTGTATTAATAAGAAGCCTGTTTCCTACTAAGAGAACTAAAGAGAATTTTTTTATGTGACTCTGTTTAGATATGTAATATTCGATACTCAATTCCCTATACGGAGGCGGCTTACCTCGAATATCCGTATTTAATTCGGAAATTTTACCACTCTAACAAATTTACTAATTAACGGGAATGTGATAATTAACTTTATAATTACTTACTTTATGGCACATGTTGTAATTGCAAAACTGAAGTCGAGAAGAAGTCCTTTCTGCTTCAGAGAAATTCAAAAACTAGTACGACCTTTGAGGCATGACCTTTGAGGCATGACCTTTGAGGCACGACCTTTGAGGCAGTAACCCCCGTATTCAGAAATGCATCTTAATTTGAAGCCCATGCTTAACTTTATTTAAACGACACCTGTCGTCAACGCACCAAAAGAAACGCAATGAGCGTCTTCGGCGCGTTCGCACCAGGCGTCATTTATATCAAATCAAGCAATCTGAATACGGAGATTAAAATCAGCTACAATATATCCTGGCGTTCCAAATAAATCGCCTTGCAAAGCGTTCCCCAGAGAGGACGATGGTAACTGGAACGCTTGCATTGTTCTTGCGGTATTATAACCTTTTTTTCTTCTTTGTATTTTTTCCGTGAGGCATGAACTTGCTTTCCTTCTGTCGGTGATGAATGGACGAAAGGAGAGAGTTGGGCAGAGAGAGCACTGCCTGTAGCTAGACAGATCCCTGCGACCTTGTGCGTGCATAACTAGAAATGGTTATTTAAAGTACAGCACCTGAGATTAGATAGTTTTAGCTTGTCGGTGTAACGTACTGCCCTTAATTCACGGAGTAACGGAAGCGACAACTCTGAAAGCGACCTCTCGTGGCGCTCTGTTAACCAGAACACGTTAGACGCATTTTTACACCGAAGCTGTTAATCGCCATGTTCTGGCGGATCTCGTCTCCAGGGAGATAGACCAACAACTCATGCTCCTCACCACCGCCGACACTTCTTTCCCAAGTTGTGTATACTTTTCGCCACGATCGTCGTCTCTCTCCAGACACTGCGCGATAGTGCTCCTGTATACGCGCCCTGCGGGAGCATATACAGGAACACTAACTGCGCGATACCGCGGCGCGCGTTCTTCAGCGGCCACCCGTGCCGTGAACTAGAGCACGCGCCATGATTGGCGTAGCCGGGCTGTAATAAAACGTCATTGTCTCTATCCGCCAATCGTGCGTGACCCTCTTTGATTAGCCGAAAACATGGCCACGATCGGCGGTGCTCATGATGCGCAGCAGCGTGAAGTGGCCGCGTCTGCGTTGAGGACGTGTCGCGATGGAAACGTTTATGGTGCGTGTCTTCGGGAAGGTCTGTGCCCGCCGACATTACATTCATCTTCAGCGTGGGAGGTTTCGATGTCGATGTGAGCAGACCCGACGAGGTTTGGGCCCTTTCACCTCAAGTGTTTCACCGATGCCACCGTACCCACCACTCGTCACCGATCGTGCGTCGACCTAACCTTCGGGAAGAGTATTACCACAGTGAAAGTACAACCACTTTCCGTGTACCACAGGGATCACAAGGCAATATTTACAATGGTCACGAAATAAATGATGACAACCGGTATCTTTGAGTAAATGTCTTTTTATTCACCCAATACTAAACCCATAATAGTGAAATTCAACATAGCAAATCCCCACCGTAGCAAAAGCAAACATAGCTCCAACTTCGCTGGACTTCACTCTTCACAGGGTGGAAGGGCTCTGAATTTTTGAATAGGTGGGTGTTTTAGTCGAAGGAAGACCAAGAAAACGGCTGCATGGTAACGATTACGTCACTACCGATGCTTTGCACCGCCAACCAAATATGGCTGCTCATACCCGCGAGAACTTTCTGTACTCTCTTGTTAAACTGTGTGTCTCGCAATCCATGTCCTTCGCGATCATGAATGCAATGCATTGGCGTGACGCTACGAAACGCCGAACGGAAAGGCAGTTTATTCCGGAGTATTTATCCGCTGTCGCGCAGTGCAGCTCGATCGGCTAGCGCCAAACGGAGCAAAGCGCGTCCTGCTTCATAGTACCTACGCTTGAAAGGCAGATTTTGAGGAGCAAAAGTCCCCAAATATCTCCCTCGCAACCCACGCATGCGCACGAGTCTCGGGCAATTACGAGAAAGAGTCGCGTAGAAATGCCGTGTATAGCGTCACTGAAGCGCATGACTGCTTCGGTTGAGGGGCAGCACTGCTATCAACTTTCTTGAGTCAAGGTGGAATGTCCAATGGAGGAATATTCTAGAACACGGGGGTATGAAGTTCCCCACCATCGTAAAACCCTTCAATAATTTACCATACGTTTCGGCCTATCTTTCTATATCCAGTCCGTAAACTTCTTCGCGCAATGTATGCGCGTATGATGCATGTAAATGCATGAAGTGACCCCCTGAAGCCTATTTTCTGCAGCTACATGACCGGGAAGCACCACGTGGCTACTGCGAGTGGTATTCAAGACAAATGTGACGCAGCACTGGAACTCTTGTTCTAAATATAACAGCTGAAAGGCAGGCACCGTTACTGTAAACGCGAGGCAGCTCTGAAAGTTGCGTCGCATTCGATGGCGAAGTGCACAAAGAGATGGTTTAAGAAAACGCATAAACGGCGACGCACGTCGGCCTCGAACAGCGGTGTAGCGGACGTGATTTGGCCTTGTTTCACAATACTGGAATTTCTTTTCTTACCCCGCAGGCTAAACAAAACACGCTTTCAACGAAAGAATCTCTCGAATCGCCGAAATGGAAACATTGAGCAAGGAAAGAATGTCCCGCGGATGGACTGCGATATCAGAAAAGGAACGGCTGGCGGGAACGCCCCAACGAGTAAAAAAAAAATAATATTGGTACATAAATAAACCAAATTCTTAATGTATACAAGAAAAGAGAATCAGTTGAAAAGTCGATGCGACACGCTCAGATGCAATCTCGGTAGGCAGGCCTTAGCGCCCGTTCTAGCCGTGAAATGTTTGCCGAATGCTTGCACAAGCTATGATGTTCTCGCCGCAGACGGCGGCCTTGGCGGCGAGATCCGTGGGCGATGCGTGAGACGCGGCGTGTGGCACGATCTTGGCGTGCCCTGCAGGAATGCTCGCAACAAGAGCGACCCGGCCATATGTTCGTGCCGGCCCATACTGTCGGGCTCTCGTTTCCATGACTGGTTGCGCATCCGTGACCGCTTTCCTGTGGTCCATCTGTCACCGACAAAGGCGAATGCTCTATCTTTATACCGGAGAATTTCCTTTCGGCGTTGCTGTTGGCCGGCTTCAGTTTACCTAGTTCTTGTTGGCAAAGAGTCAGCTACACGAACAAAAATACAACAAAAAGAGCGAACAGCGATATCGAAACCTTGCGAAACACTCCAAAGTCTGCCACACATTCCCAATATTTAATTTTGCTCTGTCCCTTCCTTATTTGGTATTTCAGTAGGGATGGAAAGTGAACTTCAATTTATGTATTTCTTTATACGACTGTTTGCTTTTTCCTTTTCTTTCATAGTAAGAAATAACTCACAGTGTCACTAAGCCCACGTGGCAGACATATTTGTTCAAGACCGTATTGTCAAAGCGCTCAACGCGCTGAATGACGTGAAAGGGCCTGTAATAAGCCTATCGCATCTCGGATGCCTGCGGCTCTTACCATGGCTCTGACGCGAATGTGCACGACAGCTTTCTTTCGCGTAGCCATATACCGCAAGCACACGTCACCTAAGGAGAAACGCAAATGACGCTTCCTCCTATATAGTCAAATCATCAACCAGTTTATCCGGACATGAACCCGTCTACACAGAATATGCCCACTTGGAGAGGCAAGAGAAAGAAGCTAACAGCATACTTCCTGACGAGGCCTCACCCCGGATGTCAATGGCAAAATGGTGAACATGTCCATTCAAAACTTTTACTCTATAGACCCACATGCCGGGGTCGAAAAAGCATTAGGGAAAGGGCCGACATTGTGGTCACAGTATACTGTGAAGGCAACACGATACCGATAGTGGAGAGCCTGAGGATACTGGGACTCCACATATCCGAAAACGGCCATAACGGAGAAACCATTAGACTACTTGACAATATTGTTCAACAAACAATCAGAATAACAAAGCGGATATCCAACAGGCACTATGGCATGAAAGAGCACAAACTCAACCGATTAATAGAAATATTCGTAATCAGTCGTATTGTGTATGAGGTCCCTTACCTCAAGCTCTACCCTGCGGAGAAAGCCAAGCTAGATTGCACTATTAGAAGGGCTTATAAGCAAGCCTTGGGACTTCCAGCAAATGCGTCAAACGATAAATTCTTGGCGCTCGGCGTCACAACACACTCGACGAACTTCTTGAGGCCCAGAGAGTAGCGTAGTATGAAAGGCTTACACAGAGTTTGACGGGGAGACACATCTTAGGTGACATCGGAATAACCTACGAAGCACAGCACGGAGCGGAGAGACATCTCAAGTAAAATAGGGGAACATCTATCAGTACCCCCAATCGCCAGAAACATGCACCCGGAGCTTCACCAAGATCGAAGAAACACAAGAGCGAGAGCTCTCCACAAAAGATTCCGTAGTTCCAGGGACGTGGTCTATGTGGATGCGGCGGAGTACGCAAACAGACAGAGTATGTCGACAGCTGCTACGAGTCTAGAGGGTGACTGCAGAGTTAGTGGGACGGTAAAAACAGGGAAGGCGGAGGTGGCGGAGGAGGCTGCCTTAGCAGTGGCAATAGCCTCCACGGAAGCTAACATCGTAGTAAGCGACTGCAAGACAGCCGTCAAGAACCATGCAAAAGGAAGAATCTCGCCGGAAGCGCTGAGAATTTTAAACAACTTTCGTGAAGATCGCGAAATTCACATTATATGGGCACCCGCACACTCCTCCCTTCCCGGGAACGAAACAGCGCACAACCTGGCTCGAGAAGTGACAGGCCGAGCAGGTGACGCGCAACAAATACTGGGAACGGAGAGAGACCGGGTGACCAGCTTTAACGAGATAACCAAACACTATAAATAGGGAAGGGGTGGTTTCCCCCCGGCACACTCCTCGCTGAGTAGACGCCAAGCGACGGCATGGCGCCTCTTACAAAAAGATACATATCCGAACCCGGTGGCCTACCACCGCTACCTTTACACGGATAGATGTAGATTCTGTCAAGAAAGTGCGGACCTACAACATATGGTTTGGGTTTGTCCTCGGACACCCACACAGAATAACATAAACAAGACCAGAGAGCAGTGGGAGGCCGCGTTGCTCAGCTGTGCACCGGAAGACCAACTCAAGGCAATCCAGCAGGCCGAAGATGCCGCCATGGCCCAAGGGCTCGAGGCCGTCATCTAGGTAGAGGGGCCTAGGTCTCAAATCTGCTGTGCAAACATAAAGTTTATTACTCTTCCTGTTTAGTTTTAGCATGGTTGGAAATTGATCAAGACATTATAGAAGAAAGAAAATAGACCATTAACGCTGCATTTCACGATAAATAGAGATAATAGCAATAAGGTTAACGCTACAATCGATACATATCGCAAGTGTTTGGTGCATCAGTATTAAGCGAAAATAGCATCTTAATTTTCTTTTCAAACAGAAAAATAGTGTTACAGGTTACAGAGTCATCAGTTATTGAAGGATACACATTGCAAACTGTAGCAAATTGATTATATATGCATATATGCCTAGTACGCCGTAGTTAGTCCGGGCGCGAGTGGAAACGAGAGACGTCACTCGTAGACTAAGATTATATTTCTGATCACGCTTGTGTTTAGAAAAGGTGTGATGTCATTTATAATTATGTTATAAATATCAACAGCAATAGGATACTTATAGCCCAGCGGGAATGGAGGAACATGAAAGACCTGAAATGAACGGTATACCATGGAAGGCTTTCGAGAACATGCTTGCAAAGGTCGTTTTTGCACTGAAAACAATCTTGCTGAATCAGTTTTTTTTAAATGTGCACCCGATTAAATTGCAGTATACCAGTCGTGAATGTATTAGAGCAAAATATATCTGCTTTTTATTGTCCCTGGGCAACAGACACCTGATGCGATGAATTACACCATTGAATTGGGCTACATGTGAACGGACATGATCTACATGTTCACCTCACCTAGGTCACTACGACAAAATGCGCCTAAGAATTTACAAGAGTTTACGGATTCAAGAAGTGTATTGTTAAAGTGGAGTTGTAAGGGATAATCTGTAGATTTACTTTAGGACGGAAAAGCTTAAATTTTATTTCCTTAACATTCAAGTTCACTTTGTTCATCGCAAGCCACAGCATCAGTTTATGTAGCCAGGAGTTGCAACGATACTCGGTTTCACGAAACCCGAAATGTCGTGTTACATATCTGAAGTGTGCGACGCGTTTGATATTGACAGCTGTGCCTAATGGAGGATTGCTATAGCATGACGCTAAAGGACGCTGGGAACTACGTTCATGCCGCGAATCACCACATGTAAAAATTTGCTCCTCTATACGATGACCTCATACGGCTGTTAGAGACATTCCCGAATGTTTACTAACGAACGGTGTCGTTACATGCCTTCAGCGTTCTAGGTTATTGAAAGGTCCTAATTAGACGCAGCAGAAGCTTGATGTGGGCGAGTTGGTTGAGCATACTTAATGAAAAAAGAGAGCGCTACGAAGACAAGGACGAAAGAACAACGAGTACGACAGACAAGGCGCTACTTCCAACTAAATGTTTTTTGTGGGTATCCCACAACCTCAAGAAGGTGGCACAAAGGCACAGTATCAATCTTCTGTTCAGTGCACCATGTAAGCTGGCCAAGATATGCCCTATGATGACAAAAGCAAAACGCGAACCATGCTCTAAGGAACACGCAGCGCAGTACACTGCTTGCAAAAGTAATGTCGTATACGAGATACCCCTAAGTTGCCAACAGGTTTATATCGGTCAAACCGGACGGTGTTTTAATGAAAGGGCGCGTGAGCACAATTGGGCCGTAAATAACAATGCGGGGGGCCATCTGGCAGAACACTGTAAACGTCACAATTGCCGTCCGTATCTTCGTGACACCAGGTTTCTGGCATGGTCTACAGATAGACTAGAACGGGAGATATTGGAAGCTTTTTACATTGCAAAGGCCGAGGGCACGTGCATTAGTTGCCCTTCAGTGACGCTTACCGAAAAGGAGATAGCTTTTCTGAAGAGATAGGGAGGTCGTGATGTCACGATGGGCCGTCCTTGGTTGCATCTATTTAAAGTTGTGTTTCTTCAAAAAACATTTAGTTGGAAGTAGCGCCTTGTCTGTCGTACTCGTTGTTCTTTCGTCCTTGTCTTCGTAGCGCTCTCTTTTTTCATTAACTAATTAGACGCACACTAAGTCTTATAGACCTTCTTTCGAATAGCATTGTCTACCGCGTTAGCTTTTCCTTATCTAATTGGCTGACCAGAGGCGAGGAGTGCACTGGAGAGGAGAAGGTTTCATGGGGCCGCGGTAACGCAGCCAAAGTAGATAACCGGATGAGGAAAGCTGTGCCGGCGCCTTCAATTGGTCCGCTTACCACTGTTCAGCTTGCGGTGGCTCATCAGCGATCGCTGCGGCGTGCAATGTGGCGTTAAAGAAATGCCGCTATAACGAATGCTCAGTGAAGAAGGTTTCGCAAAGCGATGCCGTATAGGTGCCGAAAGGGCTTGGTAACGTTATAATATGTCACGCAAAAGTTTTATGATACGCAAGAAACCAATTCTCGCCGGCAACTGCCAGTATAGTCAGCGCCGCAGCGATCAGTGAACAGGCATCTTCTATTCCTTTCGGAACAGGGGCAGTGTTTGGCTACTCAAAAAAAGAAAGAACCATTTTCTTCGATGTATTAATTGTTGCACCTTTAGTGCGTACATGTTACTTCGGTGTGGTGAGTTCAAGTCACGTGGCGGACTCGCAAACTACGCTTGGCCCGAAAACATTTTCGGTAATCACAGAAGGCTAGTGGTGACAAAAGTTTTTTTTCCTTTGTTTGGTCTAATCATGCATAATAATTCCTTGTACGTAATTTTGAGATGGGAAGTTGTGGTGCTCTTCGTGACGTCTCACAATAGACAGGTGAAGTGGGTGTGCCCCCAAAATGTCTGACCAGTCACGGATGGGTAACAAAGGAAATATAATGGAAGCAGATTAGCATAGCTTTATGTTATAACACCCCTGGAGGGATATTTGCACATTATTGGACGGACAGACTCCCCGGACTGTTCAGTGTGTGGCGCTCTAGAGACTATAGAACATGTGCTCGAGGTGTGCCCTGAGTATGCGCGCGAAAGACTGACAATGGCCGATACATTGAGACATTTACACAATGGACCACTGTCGGAGGCCCTCTTGCTAGGCGCATGGCCACAGAGTTGGCAGACGACAGAGACGATGCGTGCACTTTCACGTTTTCTAGGTGACACGGGCCTGGACTCACGCCTGTGATACCAGTTGTGTAATGTGTCCTTCACCTCGTTCCTCCCATTATCATCCCCCATTGTGACCCTTTTTCTTCCCCTCTTCCCCTTCCCTTACGTAGAGTAGCAGGCCAGATGCTCCATTATCCGGCCGACCTCTCTACATTTTCCAATCATTAAAATACTTCTTCTTCTACCCCTGGAGGGGTGGCCAATCACCGTCGGTAATATCCCATTTACCCAATCCCAATAAATTCGACAGCTGATTTTGCGATGGTATTGCTGCCAGCACGCTCCACCGTTTTAGTTCAAAAATCACGTATTAACAATTATGTGTTGTACAATTCGTGACGTTGCCCACTGCTTTACAACAAAAAAAAAGAGAGAGGAGAACTTTTCTCTCTGAAAAGAAGCTTTTACCAGGGTGACTGAATGGAAGGAATATACACCATTATGGTGCAGACGAGCCTACAACTCGTTCGTTGTCGGACGACGGTTGTACCATTTAACATTTGCCAAATCTATAGGAAGACTAATGGCAATTCTATTTACCGATGGCGCCGTCATTATTAACCAAAGAAAACCAATAGTTAATGGAGTTTAACGCAACGCGGCAGGCGCTTATGCACTCATAGACTGAGCAAAACAACCTATGCAAAAACAACCTGACGCAACATCACAGCACACGATTGTTCAATCCTCAAGAAGCAGTGCTCGCCGCGTTTTCGCTCATGTCACACGAGTTGAGGGAAACGGCGCTGATATTTCCGTAGCACTAGCTTAGCATGCATTCTGAAATATGAATTGTAACTTATTGTGTCTGAGGGTTCTGTTGCTGAGGGCCCCGTTGCAGTAATTGACTTTGGGCCGCTCGTCTGCATACTATCCGCACTTAATAATTGGTTGTTTAACTGATAACAAACTGTAACTGTTCATAAACAGAAACTGCACCTTCCTAAAGTTGCAAAGAGTTTATTTGTACAGAAATAACGGATAGATCAAGCCAGCTGCGAGGATTAACCTTTGATGTTACCTGGGAAATGCTGTCAACCAGAAATTTGTGGAAGGCAATTTTCTATAGGTGGACTCTTTATACCTGCTTCTAGAGTTTCAATGAAACACGGCGCACAACCTCGATTCTGCATGCTTGTGGCGGACTCCATAACATAATTAATTATAATATTGTTTCTGGCGTGATCTTACAGTGATGAACGCTTTCTTTTTTGTTTTTGTGGCAATATCAAGAAATATTTCACTCAAGGCTTCAAATCGGAACTTATAGGTAATTTTGCTTAACTGTAATTATCTCGGTAACTGCTCTAGCATTTCTTTGTTATGGTCGCGGATTCAATTCCCTTTGAGTAGGTGGCCCAGCGTGATAAATAAACACAAACAGTGTCCTGTTTCACCGCAGTTTGTTGGCTTTCTATGATGGTGATGATTTCTAACATTCAGTAATGATAAAAAGAGAGGACCAAATTAACCCAGCTCTGAAACCTTGTCTGCCTTTTTTTTCCTTTTCGCATTTTTTCACACGGCGCGTCATGCTCGACGGGATTGGATCGCCGTTAACACAGCGATCATGATGTGCGTTTGGAGCTAGCTAATAAAATTGTTAATGCCCGGAGCTTGTTTTGTCAAACTTCATCCACTCTAAACCACGTTTCAAGTAACCGCTTTTAACAGAAACGTCGCTTACTGCCTCTGGCCCATACACGTACGCTATAGTCGTTGCTATAGAGACGTTCTTCCTGAAATCAATTAAAGCCTGCGTTCTCAATTTTTTTCAATGCGCGTGAACAGATTCTCGTTATTTAGAACTGTAGCAAATGCATATAGCACGACTTACTGAAGTTGATTTTTGCTTACGCGTAAAATAAATCGTCATTCTCTACACCTATCGTTGCCTTACCAGCTAGCGTCCATACAATCTGCAAAGTTCAAGGGAGAGTAAGTTACGAGCTGCTTCTTCATTCTCATCGCTAGTTGCAATTATTCATGCAGCGAATTAGTTGCTTTCGCAGACCGCGCTTTTGCAATTACTTTGGTGGACGCAAAGCTGCCAAGCGCCTAACCGAATGTTAGAAGCGCAACAGCGGCCCCTTCAACTGCTGCGTGTAACCACTATTTTTCCTTATTCACCTGTAGAAGGCAGTTCTCAAGAATATGTTACTCTTTCATCAACCTACACGACTAAACTCGATCAAAGAAATATTCACGGAAGTGGGAAAGCATGGTAGAGTACCAGACGAGATTTGCCTGCTCGGCGAAAGCAACTTCTGTTAGCGTGTTGTCTATTCATTGGCTTGTAAATAATCTTGCCTAGAGATATACTGCAAAGATAACATTTATAAAGGCCGAATGAAAAAGTGTACACCAAAGGCCTTTACTTGATTTTGTTTACTTTTCTTAAAACTGCATACTGATGGAAATGATTGTGCTCCAAGTTTGAGAAAAGATAAACGATTATTACCGTAGGTAAATATCCACGTCCATTCCACCCTATGAAAGTGGATGTACAGGGTAGCTGTTGCCGACACTAGGCAAGCACAAGCGTCAATTAGACGTGAAACAAGCATCACCACCGCCACCGAGACGTCACGCTCGCACGCATGTGTGCGTAAGTGCAGCATGCATCCTCATTCTTCGAGGCCCTCCGCCAAGCGCAAGTGCATTATTGAACTAAATACATGTTTAAAAGTAAACTGCGTCAGAAAATGCGTACAGTACGACTTACGCACAAACTGCAGACATGACAGCTTCGGATTGTAATTCAAATATGTGAGAAAACATAATTTTTTTACGCGTAAACTCAAACGCAAAGCCTTCCAGCTGCCATTTGCTTTTAGGCGAGCACAGACCGAAAAATCCCGACCAACTAGAGACTAGCAGCTTAGCTGTAAAACGTGTATTACCCGCTGTGGTTGTCGAAGCGACTTGATAATTCTTTTTCCCTTATCTTTCTTTTTCTTCTTCATTCACTTTTATTACGCCAGGCGTAAAAAAGATAGCGAATAATATTAACCTTCCCTTTATTAATACTACCTTGTAATTAATATTGCATTAGTTATCAGCTGTTGCTGTTCGCTTCCTGTTTTGTTATAGTCCAAGGCTTAAGAAATTGTCCGGCTTTACGTGCCAAAACCACGACAGGAATAATGAGGCATACCGTAGTGGGGGACTCCCGATCAATTTTGACAACCTGGATTTCTTAAGCGTCTACCCGAATGTAAGTACATACACGAGGGTTTTCGCATTTCACCCTTCTATAGAAATGTGGTCACCGAGGTCGCCATCAAACCCGTAACCTCGAGACCAGCAGCGCAACGACATAGCCACCGGGCAAGTGCGGCGGGTCAAAACTGAGGCTGCGCCATCTCTCTTAAACTTTATGCACATCACAAGCGCGAATCGAGTTAGCGAGTCTAGAGGGTACGAATGCGCGTGTCCTGAACTCAAGCGCTTTAAAAGAAACAGCAAGTTTTAAGTAGAGGAGCCGTTTCGTAATGTATGTGCTCTCCTAAAAAAAGAGTACACCGACGAATCTTCTTCTCCGCCTACTAATGTAACATGAAATTGAGGCCTGCTGCCGAAACTTGAAATGGTGAGCTTTCCTGTGCACTCAATAAATTAAGTGTTTGCGTCGTCGGAATTACAAGTAAATTCAGTTTATTAGGCATGCCTGTGGGCCACATATGTGCTTTTGATCACAAGCCTACAGCGGCATAAGGCGTAGCCTAGAAGAAGCCACTGGAATTACTTTAAGGACTGCATAAGCTAATGAAAATCTAAACATTTGACCTTAGTTGTTCTTATTTTTTAAGGGCGCTGAACATGGGTACTCGACGTCGTAGCCCAGTGGATATGGCATTGCGCTGCATGCTCAGCTAGATGTCACGGGTTCTATGCCTGTAGAAGAGGCCGCTTTTTAATAGTGTTCAAATGCAGAAACACTAGTGTACAAATATTTAGGTGCACGCTCAAGAAGCCCAGGGGGTCAAAATCCATGCGGAGTCAATCACTACGCCGCGCCTCGCAATCAGACCGATGTTTTGGAACGTACGACCCAAAAATGTAAATAAAAAATTTATTCACGGGCACAACGCGGAGGTATTTTGTGGATAGATGCTTGCTAGATTTTCATCGAGAGGGAAACATCAAGACGTGCGAAGATTGACAAGCAAGCAATGAACGCACGTTCTTGAGCAACTATGAGATCCGGCGGCGGTTAGCAGGGTCGTCGGTTCAATTCCCGGCTACGGCATTCTCACTAGAATTGAGAAGACCTGCAAAAACGCCCGTGCAGTCAGAATGTGTTGCATACTGAACGTAACGAGGTGCTTAAACTCATATGTAGAGTTTTCTGCATAAACTACTACAAGAAAGTCCGCCGCCACGATTATTTTGGTGCCCTGCAAATGACAGTTAGTACATGAATTTGGTCCAATGTTCGTGGTTGTGGCCCCTGTCGCTACAGATGTTCTTTTGGCGTTATTTTTTACGTTTTATCTCGCTAAAGTTTCAAGCAATTTTAGTTTTATGAAGGCAAAGGCAATTGGAATCTGCCCACATGCGTATTCATTGCTAACTGTTGCATTTGTCAAGCAATGTTTCGCTGAAAACAATCAATTACCGAAATCCCAAAGCGATTTGAAGCCAAAAGGACCAAGTTTAGGCAAATCTACCTGCATCTCATCATTGCCATTCTCACTCAATCGCCAGACTTGCAGCATCCCACACTCGTGCCAGAGTTCCCTCTACTTGTTTTTGTAGAAAACTGTATATTGCGCCTCCTAAAAATTAGGAGCTGCAAACTTTTGCTAATTTCATGTATCTTTGTGATTTGAAATGCACGTTTCACACATTTTGTCGTATGCGAGGAACGCATGGTGAAGCCCCCGGTGGTCAAGGCGTATGTGCAATCAACTTGCTGAATATAGAAATGATAATCCTCAGCGTTAATAGACACTTCATCGCCTTGTTACTGCCAATTCTTGCAATAAAAAGGTAGGAAGCGACTACTGTGCGCATGCAGTAGGGTGCACAGGAAAACTTGAACGGTCGCCGGTGCACTTCAAGGGCTACCCTCGTGCGCGAATAGCTTTTTGCGTCAGCAACAAATATGGCCACAGACTTAGAAAATAGAATCTTCGGCCCTTTCACCTCTTTCTACTCTCCTTTTCCTCATGACTTATCTAGGGCGGCAAACATGACGCTCCTTGACCTCCCTCCCTTTCATCTCCTTGCTTTCTCTCTCTCTCTCTCTCTTTCTCTCTCTCTCTTTTTCTTTCTCTTTTTATTTACAGATACTGCAGGCCCTTCTAGGGCCCATGCAGGACTGGATACTTAGAATACAAACAAGAGAAGTAAATTTAAAAATTACATGACATAATTGCAAAAATATAATACATACAGAAGTGGAAAAACATGGCGATACACTGGACATAGATGACATAAATGAATGCTCGAACAAGGGAATATCATCAACTCAGAGTGTACTCCACTATTGGACTCAAATTTCAACAAAAGTTGATATTACTAATACATTGAACAAATGCTTCCAACGAGGTGGAGTTCACTGCCTCCTCAGATAACGCATTCCAATAATAAATTGCGCGAGGAAATAAAGAGAACTTTTGAACATTGATGTGGCTGGCTGGTTGTCTAATAGGTTTTGTGTGGTGCGTTTTCTCTCATCGTTTGAAAGGATCCTGAAGATACCGTTCCCGTGATAGCTCAAAATTCTCGTGAAAAGTTGGTAAATAAATGTTAATCTAAATATTATCTTGCGCTACTGAAGTTTTTGTAGGTTGGCCCTATTATGTAAGTTACTGACACTAGAGTGACGGGAGTGAACAGAATAAATAAAACACAAAGCTAAATTCTGTACTCTTTCTATTTCATTAATCAAGTATTGTTGGCAAGGGGTCCAAATAACCGATGCAAACTCCAATTTTGGTCGTATTAGCGCTATGTATGCATTTAGTTTTACTGCAGGAGAGGTATTAGGCTGTTTACTTTCCGAAAACGACAATTTCTGTAGTGCAGCCCGACAGACATTTTCAACATGCGGTTCCCAATTGAAGTTACTGGTAAGGGTGATGCCTTAATATTCAACTTTATCAATTCTGGTGACGTCACCTAAAGAGGAAGTAAAGTCAAGGGGCCTGTTTTTGATGCTAAACGTAATGGAAGCTGTTTTAGAAGTGTTTATTCTGAAGCCTCACCTTGCAAACCATACATGAATGGAGTGCAAGGAATTGTTCTATCTAATTTGGTCATCTCGGTTATTTATGGCTGTGTATATAACACAGTCATCTGCAAATAGTTTAATCTGGATTGGTGGTTCAACGCAAAGATGAATATCAATAATATATACCATGAAAAGGAGAGGCCCGAGAACCGGACCCTGTGGAACACCCGGGTACAGATCCAAATCTTCGGAGAAACTCGCATTTATGGCGGTACGATGCTTTCTATCTCTTAAGATTCAATCCATACCACTCATTTCTGCTCAATGTCAATTGCATTTAGTTTTGTTAGTAAATCTGTATAACGAACGACATCAAACGCTTTTGAAAAATTAAAAACATAGCGTCTGTTTGGCCTTTTATATTGAGTGTACCAATTAATTCACCAGTTATTTTAGCTCGTTGGGTTACAGTAGATAAACCAGATCTCAAGCCATGCTGGTGGGGATAAAGCAAATTATTTTCTAAATAAGTAATAATGGCCTTAAAGATAATGTGTTCAAGTAATTTACAATGGGTGCTAGTTAAAGACATAGGACTGTAGTTAATTTCAAGAGGGGAGCCAGATTTATGCACCGGAATGATTTTTGCCGAGCGCCAATCATCAGGAATTACTGCAGTGCTGAAAGATATAACGAAAATGCAATGTAAATATTTGGCCACCCATGCAGCATATGTACTCAAAAAGGTATTGGATAGTTGGTCAAGACCAGGTGATTTCTTCACATCTAGCTTATGCAAGAGGCCAAAAACACCGTCCTCAGTTATCTATACCTCAGGCATAGGACTATAATAGAGATATGATGGTAACAGCACATGCGAAACTGTCCGCGTGAACATGGATTGGAAAAGTGCATTAAATTTGTTAGAAATGACAGTCGAGTCAACAATACTTTCACCCAAAACTTTTATCTCTGATGTGCACCATTTATCCTTTGATAGATAGCGCCAGAACTTTTGGGGTTCTTTGTTTATAAGTGACTGCAAAGTGACTGAAAAAAAAAAACGTTCTTTCGCCGATCTTGTTTTCTCCCGCAGGCTAAAAATAAGGCTTGAAAGGTCACTTTTATTACCCCCTTTACGTCGTCGCTTAATTTTACATTTTAATTTAATCATTTCTCGTGCGAACCACGGGTATTCTGTATTAGTGCGTTTTTTTTTAACGGGACATACTCTTGCTCACAAAAGAGAAGAATTGCTCCAAATAGATTAAAACGGCGATATCGTCGGCGTGTGTGTAATCTCTCACGAAAGTATCTGAAGGCTTAGTAAAAAAAACGTGTCCCTGCAACCGCACATGACAGAGCAAGCAACTTATGATCAGATATGCTGTCTGCAACTCTAACCGTACAACCTCGAAGTGGTCTGCTAACAAGTGCTAAATCAACAAGTGAAGATGATGATCTATTGATCCTGGTATCGTCGGAAACTAGTTGGTGTAAACAAAAGTTGAATGTAGTCGTGAGCGATGCATGAGCACTTTTAGAATCTTTGCCATCGTGAGAAAAATTAGACCAGTTTATCCCCGGCAGAATAAAGTCTCCTGATATAGTAAAGTTGTACCGGGAATTCGTATTATCTGCAAGGCAGTCGTGCATGGCTTCCAAATATTCCGGTGAATCATTCGGGGGTCGGTACACGCCCCCTAGAAGTATGCTTTTGCCTAGAAATTTAAGTTTGCACCATATACTTTTATGGTTATTGATGCCATCTAATAATGTGAATACAACATTATTTTTAATGACGATAGCTACTCCACCACTTCGTGACTCTGTATTTTTAAGGATAAGCTTATAAGTAGGAGGTACGACTTCCGAATCCTCTACAAGAGCATGTAACCATGTTTCAGTATTTACTAAGACATGTAGATGATAACAAGAGATGACATCTTCGGGGGAACCGGATTTATTTACAACGCTGCACGTATTGAGCGAAACAACTTGGAGAACTTTCCTTGGAGATTCTCATTTTTTATCGTGACTCCGTGTGGTCACACGGGCAGAAGCAGGATGTTTGGAATCACGCTGCGTCTGCGTATGAGATCGCGCAATTTCCACTCGGCGAGATAGAAGCTGGTCCTAGATATAAACTTTGTCATCAACTTTTAATTTATCAAAAACAAGTGAAACCTTCGCTCCATTGGCCTTTTGCGCAGTTGCAGAAAACCACAGACTACCGCGCAAGTCAGGAAGAAGAAGAAGAACAAAACTTTATTAGTAGAAAGAACTTCGTTGCCCCTAAAACGGGGTAACGCCGTGTGGTCGGGCCCCTATTCCAAGGCACCGCTGGCCCTCGCCATCCTTTCTGCCCTCCGGACGAGCCTGAGCTGATCCCCGAGGGCGGAGCTGGATAGCAAAGAAAAGTCTTATGATATTGAAATCTGCCTTCCTTTTAAGTTACAGTATGATGACATTATTCTAGCTTTCTCAGAAAAATCAAAGAGCCTCAGCATGACTGGTCGGCATTTCCCAGCATGTTTATAACCAACCCTGTGAAGGCGCTCGATTGAATTCAGTTCAATGTCAAGCAACTCCTTAAATATATCTTGTTTGACTCTGTCTTGCAAGGATTTATTTTCCTCTTTTGTTCCTTTGCTTAATACATAAGTGATCACATTGTTTCTTGAACTACGGTTTTCAAGGTCATCAACCTTATTCGATAACTCATTCACTAGCTCCCTCGTCTCTTTGTAGTTTACTTCGCACTCAGCCAACTTCTCCTCACATTTTTGTAATAGTCGAAGCTCTTTCTCCATTGAAGGCAGCCTTTCTTGAACGTTGCCTACCATTATTTCCAGCTGTTTCAGGTTTACGGAGAGTATGTTGAGCGCCTTATTGGTCTTTGTTTGCACTTTTAGAATTTTCCTGAGAAGCTGGCTATTAACAGTTGCATCGGATTCTGCCTCTGAGGACGGTTCAGGGTTAAGCTCTACATCCCCTCAAGTTAACAAGAGCAGTCTAATAACATGCAAACAATCGCACAGAGAATCAAGCAGGCACTGTGGGCTTAATAGATAACTGTTGGATAGTGCACTAACGCGCTAGTGGACAAGGGGTGTGCTATTGGGTAGCTGATATGTGTATAGTTGAAAGTCATCCAGCACCCGCAAAGTGAGTGGAAGAGGCAAAGGATGACACCGCTGTCGCGCCATCTATCAGACTCCATTGTAGCATACTGTCAAGGGTATAGAGTAGGGCAGTAGTTGATTGTCGGTAATATGTTAGTGGGCGATGGGCTCTAGTGTACTTGAGAATACTGCACCTGCAAAGTGTAGAAAATTGCCAAAGATAGCTTCGCTTCAGAAAACACGCAAAGAACGACAAAATATGTGTTGGCGTACTGCATGTAGAAAACTTTGCACAGATGGCTAAAATCACTCCCATTTAATTACCGCCAAACTAGTGGGACATACGGAATTATTCACAGGATTCTTCAAGGCAAAGAAAAGAAACACAAAAAGAAAGAAAGAAACAGAAAAAAAAGCAAACTAAAGGGCCAAGAAGAAGTGCAGCAGCATTTCGAACCCAAGCAGTTATCTCTAGCCCAAGGGCTGTAACCTCCCTCTTGCATGTAAGAAAAGCTGAACGACAGCGCAGTCAAGAAAACGAGAGAAATGCGAACAATGTAAAAAAATTTAGCTAGATACACAACTAGGATCCACATTCTAGATGGGAAAAGAGTGGGCAAGGGCAGCAAGGAGGCAATAAATTCTTTTCCTCAATGGGGACGGCAGCGATTTTTACGACCGACGCCGTGACTTTACAATGCTCAATCCGACTGTATTGCGCGAACTTGGCCGGACTGTTCGACGGATAACAATTTGCTGAGTCGCCGTTCGGAGGCTCAAGTTTCTATTTGTCCTCGGTAACAAAGAACGCGGAAGTAGTTAAACCCTTTAAGGCAACCACTTCCCCACTTCAAGAAATTGAAAGCAAGGATGCAGAGTTAGAAATGTGATTACAACTGATTGGCTGTTACGACAATTCGTCATTAACGATTTCCATTGACAAACAGGCGCCTGCTAGTCTAAGAATCTCTGTGCGACTGCCCAGCATATATGCTGGAGCGAAGGACGTTAGAAAGTTTCTTAGCCAGCGTTGGCAGGCAACCACTGTCGGAGGAAGCTATCCTCGGCCCATGGCCTCACACTGCAATTTCAATACGTGCAACAAAAGTATTGTTGAAGTTTCTGCAGGACACCAAGCTCGACGAGCGGCTCTAACAAGACAACTGTCTCATGTACATAAGCACTCACCACTTCTCTTATCATCATCATCTATCCCGATACTTTCACTCCCCTTCCCTCTTCCCCAGTGCAGAGTAGCAGACTAGAGCGCACTAGCTCAGGTCGACCTCTGTCTTTCCTATCAATAAATCCAATTCAATTCTGCAAAATGACCATGACTTAGGCAATGACCGACATCGACTCTTCACAATTGCAATATGCGCCTAAAGGAAAAATTAGGAAGATGCATACATGAAAGTTGTTAGGAGCTCGCGAGTGTGAATGCTGGATAAGAGTTATCCGGTGTTCCGGACATAAAAAATTGGCAGTAATCTGCCTCAGTTGAGCAGAGTAACTAGTTGGGCTTGTTTGTTTAACATAGCGCGAGAACCGAGGGAGTCAAAGGAGGCACACAAAGTACACAGACACAGAGCTGACTTTCAATAAAAAAGTATATTTGGGTACGTCAACGATATTTTAGTCCTCCTTGACTTTCCAAATAACGGTGAATTCACTATAGCAGTGAAAAGTATGCTTGATGTTTTATAGATGTTTTAACTCCCTTAAGTGTGACACATGAGCTTTCTGAAGAAAGTAATATTCGGTTTCTAGACGGGCGCCTTCGGTTTTCGACACGTGTGAGCTGGACGTTTGAGCCAAGGGCGAACAAGCCTTTACTTCCCTTCGGGTCTGCACGCTCTAAACTCGTGAAGAAAATTATTGTTGTCTCTTGCCATACAAATGCATTGAGGAAATCTTGTGTCCACAAGGCTGAAAAAGCTTTCGGTCACAGGTATCCCGCCTCAGCGCAGCTGGATATGTCTTTTGTTTGCAGGTTGGTATCTCCGAAGGTATACTTAAGAAAGTTAAAACAGCTGGTCGCACACGGACACAGCCCACAGAAGGACAAAGTGGTGACAACGCAAAGAAGGCAGTTATTCGTTATTTTCGTGGAATCTCGCACACCCTTAAGGTTGGCCGGAGTGCAAATGTTGATGATGTTTTTCCGCGCCTAGAAAACTGGCGTCACTGAGAAAGCAAACTTGCACTGTTTTCCAAGAGAAGGCCCAATGTAAAACTAATCACAGACAGTGGTTCACACAATGTGCTCAGTGTCTCGTATATGAGATACCTATCTCATGTGGTAAAGTCTACATCGGGACAACCGGCCGATGCATTAACGATCGGCTTAGAAAACAACACAACAATGTTAACAATACTATTCAAGGTCATCTAGGCGTGCACTGTGGCGACTGTGGGTGCAAACATGTCTTCGACAAACGCAAGACTATGTCTAGGAGCAAATTAGACCTTACAAGATAAATTATCGAGGCTGCCGCAATTTCGCGTGCGGGAAATAACTATGTCAGTTGCCCATCGATAGCCTTGTGTGAAAAAGAGGTGACTTACCTTAGTTCAAATGCCATAGTGCGATAGCGGTATGAGAAGCTTCTGTGCGCATGAGTGATCTTTCCTGTTTTTTTTTTTTTGTCACGTGTTCGCTTTAAATCTAGGTGCGCACCGGCACAATAAACTCGTTTATTGAAAGTCAACGCTGTGTCTGTGTACTTTGTGCGCCTCCTTTGTCTGCGTCGGTTCCCGCTCTGTAGCGTCAGTGCCCGAGTTGTTTAATTTGAATACTTGCCCTGAGACGCCAAACGGATCACGCGTGTTCTTTTACATGTGTGACTAGTTTTCTACGGTAAAATCCGGGAATGTGATTGTCAACAAACCTTTCGGAAATAAAGAGAGAAAGAACGCGACGGAACAAACGAAATACTGACGGTCATATAGAAGGTTACAGAGCCAATTCGGTGGCGACCGCCTGCAATGCCGCAAGTCATAAGGACGAGCGATGGAACCGAAATGACGCGAAATCTTCTAACGGAACAGAAATGACGCGAGCAGAAAGAGAGAAGGAGGTGAGGGGGAGGCTGAAATCACGAATTCCTACAGCCTCCATCATCACTCACAGGCAGCTGACGCCTTCGCGGTACTGACTTCTTTTTTGTTTCTTAATGCTGTAGCTGCCGATCGAGCATCTTCAAAGGCGCAGACATCAGACTTCGACTTCGCAGCGTCGTTTATGTCTCTTCACTTATATAGTTTTACCTATAACCTAGGCGATGTTCGCTCGAGTAGACAACGCAGCACGGAGATGGGCTTTAGCGAAGTGGCTTCGATAGAAAATTCAGTGTTTGCGTGCTCTTCACTCGAAGTATGTTTCCCGAACGGAAATTTTACAAGGTAATAAAGATAATCTTTTGTACTTCTCTTGAAGGCCCGACGCTCAGTATGCGGGACAAATATGATGCCTGGTTATTGCCGCTCCAACTTCCAAGCAATCGGCCTGGCATTGAGTGAAATCACGTGCCATTTAGGAGAGCTCAGAAAAGCACGGGCTGCGCACAGGCAAACGGCCTCTCCCGCATAGACGAATGAAGTTACACCTAATGTCGCACACTTTGTCGCTGCAGCGAATGAAAGAAACGTTAAGCAAGACTGCATAGCGGGCTCTTTGGTACTCTATAACTGCAATAAACTTGAAGTGGAAATGATAAATCAGTGACGACTGAACGACCACGGACAAGAGCTAACGAAGCTTTTTTATGCTTCTTCTACGTTTTCTCTTACGTCAGCACAAGTCCCCCTTAACTTGTTTGGGAAAGGAAAAAAGCAGCTTTTGGCGTACAGCAAACGGCTACGTTCTTCAGAATGTTAGAAAGCGCATGCGTATGTAAAACTTTGACTATACCACTTCATTAAAGATTTTAAACCCTCCCGTATAGTTTCGTATGTCCCCTCTTCATGCCTAATTTAATCGATCTTCTCACGCCTTGTCGATAACCTTCTCCCAGGTACTAAATAATAAGCTTAAAGCGCGGAGACAGCGGTGGCGTGCTTTCAAGTAAAAATGATTACATCGGTGAATATAAACTTGAAACTTTAATTACAGTTTGTCAACGGAAGCGGATAACTTGATTTAATTTTACCGTACTGATGACGTTATCACCAGCACTGACCGCAAGGGTAAAGAACGCAACAAGAGAAGGAACACGTTTAGAAAAATCCTAACGATCTGCACAGTGAAAGCAAGTGGTAGAAAAGTTAGAACGCAATGGCGGAATAAGTTCTGATAGTGTTCAGTCTATGGTCTCTCCTTAGTGATGCAAGTGTGTGCCGGAAGCACCGTATGAGCGTTCTTAACGTGTGCGGTAAGCACTTGTGTTTTAATAGTGTGTACAACAATTCGCATTGGCATAGAGGGCCACTATAGGGTGAACTTATTTACTTCTAGTGACTTGGGGCTCTACCGGGTGTCCCAGCTAACTTGAACCAAGGGTTTAAAAATGAAATATTGGGGTCAGGAGAGTGAAACTAACTGCATATTGGTGATAGGCATTTGGCGCACCACGGGAAATTTTTTGTATCGCAATTACTTAACTAGTAATTAAGATAATTTTTTTAAATTTTTTAATATTGACTTTAGACACTAAATGTGATTCGCAAAGTTGGAGAGCACTTTCAGAAACCCGCATTCCATTATTCGCCATAAAGAAAACCTTACGTGTACCTCTTTTTCCGAGCTCGAAAGAAAGCCCGCGAAATACAAAAAAAATCACGTGACGAGCACATTTGCGCGTCGCGATCGTGCTGCTCTCAACCGTGCTTTCAGTGAACGAAATCAGCTCCGGCCTTTATTCGACGGCCCCGTTGCAGCGGCAGGCCGATATCTTGGCGGGGGTTTTTCGTCCGCGTCAGCTAGTTGGCACCCGGCGACGACGACTTAGTCCCAATCTGATAAGATACTGAGATGGCGAGTCTGCTTTGTCACTCAGAAGCAAAAGAGAAATACAGGGAATAATGTTTCGCCGCGAGGTGTTGGCGGCTGTGTGTTGCAGTTTCCTAATGAGGATTTTGAAAGCTGGAAGCAGCGGTGAAGCACAGTTTGTCGTGTGCTCTTCTTATGCCACTCTCATGCGAGACTGAATCTTTGGTGTAGTGATTACTAGCACTGCAGACATGCCGTTTACAAATGAAGAGAAAGCAGACATGGTTCTGGCTCTAGGTGCATGTCATGGGAACAGAAGGCGCGCTGCAGACCTTATGCAACAATGGCACCCAGGCAGGCGGCCAAGTTCAGTAACGATCCTGCGTGCCTTCGAGACGCTGCGACGGATGGGCAGTTTTACGTCCACACGACACAGAGCACCTGTTTTTGACGAGGACTTCGAGACGCATATTTTATCGCTGTTCGCTCTGGAACCCCAAGCAAGCGTGCGCAGCGTGAGCGAGGATACCGGAGTCTCCAGGTCATCAGTTTGGCGAATACTGCGCAAACACCGCCTGCATCCGTACCACGTACAGCTTCATCAAAATCTGTTGCCACGGGACTTCCAAAACAGGACCGATTTTGCTAATTGGATTCTGATAAAGATGCAGGACGACCCGGATTTTTTGAAGAAAGTGATATGGAGTGACGAAGCTAGTTTTTCGCGCAATTCACAGGTGAACCTGCACAATGCTCATTACTGGAGCGATTCAAATCCCTACTGGGTTTTACAGACGCAGCACCAGTACCAGTGGTCATTTAGTGTTTGGTGTGGACTTTTCGACGGTAGTTTGATCGGGCCTGTGTTTTTCGACCAGACGCTGACAGCAGATCGCTACACCAATGATATCCTCAGAGGACCCGTTGACGACTTCCTTTCGGATCTACCGCTCGCCAGGGCCACAAATGTGTGGTTTCAACACGATGGCGCCCCCGCGCACAGCAGCGCCAAGGCTCGGACCTGGCTCGACGCAGCGTTCCCGCAGAAATGGATAGGACGACTAGGTCCCGTGAACTGGCCAGCCAGGTCTCCTGATATGACACCTCTGGACTACTTTTTGTGGGGTCATATCAAGGACAAGGTGTACAGCACACCAACTTCCACACCGCAAGACCTTAAAGACAAAATAACGGAAGTCTGTTTAAACATGCCTGAGGCTGTCATACGAAATGCAACGGCTGATTTGGTTACAAGATGCCATAGCTGTATCGTCGCACAAGGTGACCTATTCGAGCACTTTTTATAATTGGTAAGAAACCGAAATGAAATGGAGTCAGGACAACCGCATGCCACGGCTGTCATCGCCGCACAGCCAAGCCATAAACCGCCACTTTTATTTTCTTTGCAACTGGCAAATAAAACTCCTCTCATTTGAAAACTTCGAGCTTGGCAGTCTTTATCGCGACTGCAAAGCGCAGCGCACTCGCTGCAATTTACACCGTCACGCGCGAACTGGCTGACACGGCCGAAGAAACCACCACCAAGATATCGGCCTGCCTCTGAAACGGGGCCGCCGAATGAATACCGGAGCTGATTTCGTTCACTGAAAGCACGGTTGAGAGCAGCACGATCGCGGCGCGCGAATGCGCTCGTCACGTGGTTTTTTTTGTATTTCGCGGGCTTTCTTTCGAGCTCGAAAAAAGAGGTACACGTAAGGTTTTCTTTATGGCGAATAATGGAATGGGGGTTTCTGAAAGTGCTCTCCAACTTTGCGAATCACACTTAGTGTCTAAAGTCAATATTAAAAATTTTAAAAAAATTATTTTAATTACTAGTTAAGTAATTGCAATACAAAAAATTTCCTGTGGTGCGCCAAATGCCTGTCACCAATATGCAGGTAGTTTCACTCTCCTGACCCCAATATTTCATTTTTAAACCCTTGGTTCAAGTTAGCTGGGACACCCGGTATAACGTAAAACTATTCCAATGTGTTTTTATTCCAATATCCTGACCTCAAATTTGCGTAAACGCCGACGCAAGCATCGGGCGGCCACCCGCAGGGTTGTCTGAACAGACCAATCAAACGCTCCCCTCGTTCATAGGAGGTCACTTTTGTTTGCTTGAAAAACGAATAACATTGCCTACACTGAGCGGCTTGTCTTATCTAATTGGCTCACAAGAGGCGAGGAGTACGCTCAAGTGGAGAGGGATTCGATGGGGCCGAGCCACTCCAGTGAAAATTGATAACCCGATGAAGAGGGTGGTGACGGAGTCTGCGATTTGTCCATTTTCCCTTACTTAACTTGCAGTGGCTTGTCCACAATCGCAGCGGCATGCAACGGAAGCTTAAGAATGACGCTAAAACGGATCCTCAGCAAGGAAGAGTTGGTAGAACGAGGGCGTAAACGTGCCGAAAGTGCTCGAAAACATTACACGGCCACGCAAAAAGGTTTATTACATGCAAATAAACCCATGCTCTCCAGCAGGTGAGAGTAGCCTGTGCCTGAGTGATCGGCAGCAGCCATCTTTTATTCCTTTCGGAAAAGGGCAGCCTGCGGCTATTCAGAACAAAATTCAGTTTTGTTGGACATATTGATGCTTCTTTAACGCGTACATGTCACTTTGACGTGGTTAGTACTTGCGGTTTTGTGACGTCACGTGAGAGACAGGTGAAGTGGGTGCAGCCTGAAAACTTTTGACTAATAAGCGAGGGCTAATGGCGAAAAGGCGTCGAATCAGAAATAACTATTGTCACGTAGCAGTGACGTTGAAGAAGGTAGCAACACTGTGATTAATGAAACTAGTGTTTTATTGGGCGAACTTGTGCCCTCAAAAGCAGGCTACACTCAAAGAACAATGATAGCGGCGAATACACTGGGCAATCGTCGAAAATCTGATCAGCGGGTCAAGCACGTCGGCTTTTATAGATCACTTGTCGAATGTTCCAGTGTTATCGCTGGGACCCGCGTGCCTTCCACAAAGTTCTACAGTATTCGCGTCGTGCACACATTCAATCAGATTACACAAGGTTCAGTCACAGACAGCGGATGGAAGCATAGATAACATTCCAGAAACTTCCGATACATGCAGGCGCGTCCTGCACTGTGCGATAACATTTGTTAGGTGGTGAAACGTGTCGCCCGATAAAGACAAACAAGTACACGTGTCACTATTTTTTCTTTTGTTCGGTCAAATCATGCATAATCAGTGTGTACATGTCACATAAGATAAGGAGCTATCGCGATTTTTGTGACGTCGCATGACATACAGCTGAAGTGGGGGTGGTTCAAAAAAAATTTTGACGAATCGCGGAGGGCTGATTGCAGAATTGGAATAGAAAAGTATGGAATAGTATTATGTTTTAGCGCCCTTCATTCGTTTAAAATTAGGTGAGCAGCTACGTTAACTAAAGAAAAAGTGCGTCGCTCGCCAAAAATGCCCTCTGCGAAGCTTATGTGGCCACTATTATTCTTTTTCGAAAATAATGTCATCAAGACGCATTCTAAGCTGTATTTCTTCGAATAAAATTGCAGGAATCGTTTTCGAGAAATATGTGTAACAGAGCACTCTACGATAAGGCTTAGGCAAGGAAATGTGTGTAAGCGAATCGGAACATCACGTAAGGCCTGTGCCATATCAGAGAGTTTTAACAGTACCGTGTTAACGTATAGTGAGTGCGGTAATACCGCACCGGCCGAGAACTTCCATGCGCACATTTTACCGTGCGGTAAACTGGTAAAGTAAACGGCAAAGTATACGGTAAGGAGTCTACACCACGTACGCTGTCCTGCCCACCGAGTTCTGCGAGCTGAGCTGGATCAAGCCTAGGCATAGCGGGAAAATGGCGTTGGCCGCTCCACAACGCGCGGGCCCGCATCTCGCGAACGTTTTTCATCAAGGTGGCCCGAAGGACGAGTTAATTTTATTTCGCCTTCTGCGACGCAACGAAGCGGCAGCAAGTATAAGTGGCACTTCTAACCAGGGGCGTAAACTTGAGCTGAACTTAACTTTTGGTCTAGTGGCCGTACTTTTCGGAACAAGCGAGTAATATATTCCGGCCACATGATATAAAATATCTAAAAAAAAAAGAAAATTACCTAAACAAGGGAACAGGATAAAACAATGGGTGTTCGTGGCGTAATGTTGTGGCAGAGAGCTTCAATAGAGAGGAAGCAGAGTTGTTAGTGCAGTAACTCACAACATTCTACTCATTTGCTGGTGTAAAGACTCGGCAGCGATGCAATCTGCAAAAAAAAAAAGGCAGTCCTGTTTTATATATTGCTTCGATGCGAACACCTATGTAACAACAGAGAAAGTCGCAGTTTCGCCCGAAAAACGAACCATTGATTGGGACAGCAAATTATTAGGTAGCTATACGCCGTAAGGTTAGTAGTCTTATTAGCAGTAAAGAGTGCTGTAGACATTCGCTTACATTGGCTAGCTAAATTATTAAGTACGGTGCCACGCGCGCACAGGCAAATATGAGCACATCCCACTCGATGACCGACACTCGCTGTATAAGAACGCAGGCGTGAGGAAGAGCGGCAGCATTGACGAGTGATTTCCCTTTGTGTTGCCTCTCGGTTCAACGCAAAGAAGGTGTGTGAGAACACAGCGCACGTGAAGCCATCACATATCTCGCGTCGGCTGGCTCTCTAACCTACGGCAAATCAGCTCGAACAAAGGACGTGCACAGCCAGCTCAGCCACGCCATGAGCAGCCGCGGCCGGAATAGAAGTGATGGCACGTTGTTATAGTAACCTTGTTATAGCAGAAATCTTCCACATATGTGACAATTCGTTGGCGTTATTTTGTCGACGAGCACTATTAAACGTACAACAATCACACTGAAATAATCACAAATACCGCAGCAGATCTTCGCTAGGATTTTTGATAGTGTTATGAAGGCCACGCGTTGCTTTAAAATGATTCCGTTTTTAAATGACCGCTGTGCCGTAGTAGGACATAGCTGGTCTATAGATCTGCTAAAAAAACAAGTGTATATAACGATGTTAGACTAATGAGGGTGCCTCGAGCACGTAATTTCACAGAACTAGACGATGTTTACACTTTACGTAATTGACATAAGTAATTTATACCTCAGTATCACAAATCACACGTCCTGTTATATCTGTCGTAATTTCATCGGGGCTGCTGGCTGTCATTACACGCGCTAATCACTTCCTTGAGATATCTTATCGATGAGCTGCACCTAGGAGCAGACATTAGCGCAATAAAGACAGACAGAAAAGGACAAAAATAATGAACGCATGATATTGAGGGCGCCCGTGGAGGGTCGTTAGTTGCAACAGTACATGGAAGCACCACGGTACGCGAGCCATTCAGAAGACAGCAGTGTAATTACGGTGATTGATAGCGAAGCCTTCGCCATTTTGAAACTGCTCGTACCTATGCTGAAAAGCAATGCATCTGTGTAAATAGGAAAAGAAAGCTAATCAAGAGTGGCCTTGCCAGTGGTCTCACGCAGACTAAAGAGCGTTCAAATGTCTTCTTTTTGTTAACGCCCCCCTATTTTTTTTTTTTACCTTGAAGCCCAGAGCCAATGATGCCGAAGAAAACGTAGGAGAACTTACCAGCTTTTTCATGAAAAAGTATAAAACGTATAAATATGTCTAAGGCTTAATTTTTTGTAAGTTTCATAGTTTTATTAAAAGAATACAGAAACGAGAGGAAAGACACCCTGCCGCCTGTGGTAGCCGAATTCGTTACAACCGTAGGCATGTGCGAAGCTCTGCAAATTCAGATAAGGCGATAGCTGTACCCCTGTCCGCATTTTAGGGTGCTTGTATGAAGTACGCAAATTATTTGCTTGTATAATGCATATATTATGTGTTGCCTGAAATACTTTTAGCCAGTGAAATTGATGGCCATGGCTTCAGTTGTGGAACGCCTTGTAAAAAGCTTGCGTCCCATGTTGTGAGCGATATAAGAAGAACGCAACAATATAATGATAGATTGAAGATAATCTACGAAACTTTGCGACTCATGTACTGCTGCACTGTATATTTTTTATTTATCCAGTGTTCTACTGAGTGTCATATTTTGTGTCACTATTCTCCCTTCTTACGCAAATTTGTTTCCTTTGCCAAGTGACAAAGAGTAGCCGGTGCCACCATAAAGGGGCCAACCTCTCCTAATATTTATTTCAATAGAAAAAAATCTACGACCCTTGTTCTCCACACCATATTTTTCGCCTTCAGTCAATGCTGCGCCGAATTATGGCTCATTCTTGCAGCGCACGAAAGCCTGCAATACTACTATGGAGAATTATCATTACGAGATCCGGAGTATGGTCTATAGGGAGTATGAAGGCAATTAACATCAAAACGAGATCTTCTATTGCAGGCATAATTCATAATTTCAAAGTGCGTTCCAATAATTGTTTCCTGTAGAGGAGTCGAAGCGATCAACTCCGTTTCCTAAAATAAACTTACTGCAAGAATTGTTTTTCAAAGAAAATGAATGAATTCTTGGGTTTTACGTGTCAAAATTACTATTTGATTATGAAGCATGTCTTAGTGGGAGACTCCCAATTAATTTTGACAACCAATGCATTTTCAACGTGCCCCCACTGCAAGGGACACAGGCGTTCTTGAATTTCGCCCCCATCAAAATATACAGATTTGATCCGGCGATCTCGTGCTTAGCAACACCATAGCCGCTAAGCCACTAGAGCGGGCTCATGGAAAAATTAAAGTGCGGAAAATGAGAACCAAATTGAGTAATGCAGAAGTTTTACAGATGTTTAGCCCTCAGCAGAGAAGCGCACTTCACAGGGTCGTTCAAGTTCTGTCACCTCCTACCTGCCCCCTCCCCTCTTTCAATGAAGTTTATCACCACCACCACGGCGTCGTTTGGAAAGCCACGTAGCAGGGCCATGCGAGGTAAAAACAAGCTAATGCGAAAAAGAAAACAGTGCACTTATGAAGTGAACGTGACATGACGAAAAATTAACCATACGACCAGGAGCTATATTGCTCGTGAGTATTTACCGGAGCCTTTTGAAGATGTTGATGAAAGCGAAACAGCTCCTTTAATGAATGAGCGGAGAGGCGCAAAACATGAGCTCGACAAGTGAGGGGGCACTTGAGCTCGCGGTATTTGTCGCTTGGGTGTGGGGAAAAATATATGGGACAGGTTAGCGAATATGAGGCTGCGACAAATATAACAAAAAGAAAATAAAGAAGAAAGGGTGCTCACAGAAAGGTTGAGCGAATAATGTGCGGAAATTGTAAACGAAAACGTACTTATGGCACAATGTACGCTTGTGCTTGAACCATCTTATAACGTAGCTGCGAAGTTTGAGCCGCATCTTCGCTAATCACACGGGATGCTGCGGGGGGGATTGAAAGAAACGAGTGACGCCTTGACCTTCACGAGTGGTTTCCTCTTAGTGTTCTCCGCTGATGAGCGATATGATTATCACAGTGCTAGGCGGGCTCCGGTATAGCCTGAAGCAAGAAGAATTGAACACGTTGTGAGAAAATTTGCTGACAATGCGCGAAGAAATCAAAACGGGCGTGCTGTTGAAACGTAAGAGGCCAATTAAAATTTCCACGCACCGCAACAAAGGAGGGGGGTGGGGGGGGGGGGAGGAGTCGCTTCTCTGAGGACGACTGAAGAAGGACATCGAAGTGCACCAAGAGCACGACCTTTGAGATTGTGCGCCGCGCTGGCTGCAACGGCGCAGTGATGCTCCAATCTCGGAGCCCAGGAAACACTGAAGAACACGCCCAAATTAAACACCTTGCCATGACCTTGGACTAAGGTTTGCGAAAAGATAATGCCTGTATAGGCCAATCATCTAACAAAGAGAAAAAAAGCACAATGTTATCTGTATTACTTTTTCCCTCCTTCCAATGGTGAATGACTCAGTGTTGTCAATAATTCCCTGGGAACCTTCGCTTGCCATGGAAGCGGGGCAATGTGAGCATCACGTTTTCCAGTTCTTAGTTTTTCCCTGCTTTCCAGTTTTGACATTTGTCTCTCCCCCTTTGAGTAAGCCTATGTGACCTTCAGGGTTAAAATCACATACTGTATATGCTTCAACTAGCTCAGTTGCATGCGATGAAGCACAAGCTCCCGCAGTCGCTGTTGCTTTCATTCCTAAAGAGCTTAATACAACAACCTTCGTGCAGACGTATTCGGTGGCATTTCTCGTCCACAACGAAAAAATAACTAAAGCAGGCTTGTGCGGTCTTGAACATATTCACAGCGTAATTTCCAATTAGTATATTTACTTTAAGCTTGTTGAACCAAGAATTGCAGTTGCCTCTAATTAAATCGGACATCCCTTAACAGCCGCAGCTTGTTTTTGTTGATTTGGATAACCCGCCCTTAGCTGGCCTATTCTTCCACTGCTGATCATTTAATTAACAACAGAAACATATGTCTAAACGTTGCCCGTATGTAACGCCTTTTGAGCACTTCATGAATACTTCACAAAAAGCCGTACTTTCCCATATACCTTTAAATTCGCACGCACATCAGCTATATTCTTTTCCCCATTTGCACGTAATTTGATCGCGGTGACTGTTATGTTCTTTCAGTACTGCTAACTAAATTCGATGCCTATTTCGAACACATGCAACGCACTACAACCCTTGAATAAGGAACTCACGGCAAAAATCATTTAATCGACACACTATGAGCGTTGCCTACATTACACTTATAACGTATTTGCCTCTTATTTTCAAGAAATAATGCAATGTGACTCGTTTAGTTCACCGAAGACATTGCGGGTGCCTGATATAATGCAAGAAAAGAGGGAGAGACAAAGTTTCCGTAATACTTTGCAAATCTAATAACCATGCCTGAAACGTTAGTTTTTGCCCTTGATGACGCTTCAGATGCCCTCTGCCCCCTGTCTATTTTCAACATACTTAAGAGAAAGCTTTAGCTCGGGCCCAACTCTGACGCGGCCTATTCAAATGCATGTAAAACGCAAAAACGTTTTTCTGAGATAACCCGCGGACTGATTTTAACGAAATTTCTTGCATTCGAGAGACAAAGCTAAATTCTAGTGACTGTTCCGATTTAGGTCCTGAATTTTGTTAAAAGAATTTTCAAATATTGCAATGTTTGAAAAGAATAGAAGCATGAAGTTTACAAATTCATAGCTCTGAATTAAAAACAGATATCGCGGTTCTGTAAACGGCATCCATTAGACCATTGAAAGCGGACAAATTCGATAAGTCATTTTATATCCTACGTAAACTTGCTACCTTGTGTACGAAGGTTCTGCAAAAGGTGTATTTCAACATTATTAAATTTTCTGATATTCATGTGTAACATATCAATTTTGTCCAGTTTAGATGTACCATTACATGCAATTCACAGAATTGTATGATCATTTTTCGTCGCTGAGTTACAGAGTTGTAAACTTGATACTTTCCTTCTTGAAAATTTTCGATTTTTGCCAATCTTTAACCAAAAAATAAGACCCAAATCAAAAATTCGAAAGCAACAGTCACTAGATTTTAAGTTTCTCTTTTAAATTCAACAAACCTCGACAAATTTGGGGCAGTGGTTGCCAAGAAAAACGAATTCTCCTTTTACATGTATTTAGAAAGGAGCACTCGAGCTAAAGCTTCCTCTTAACTCGGTGTAACTTAGTCGTCTCTTTGGAAACTGTGAAGCATAGTAGATACCGGTCGTATTACGCTGTCGAGTATTTACTTAAGAAATGTTTAAAAAATATCTATAAACTGCACAGAAACTCTAATTGCTCCATTTCATACGAAACCTTGCACAAGTTCACATCTTGCGTCGAGGAAAATGCGTTCGTTATATTTGAAACCTGACATTCCTTTAGCTCCAAGGACAATTTTCAACAATAGTGAACGTGCGAATACCTTTCGTGCAGGGCATGAATTCATTTCTCAGGGTGCGAATTATTTAGTGGGTCATAATGTTTTTCCCACACGCACTTATAGTAGGGTGCTTAGGGTTAAATAGGTGCTAAGCATACCCGCTTAGCACCTATGAAGGCTGTAAACTGAGGAACGACACATTTAGCGTACTTAAGGGTATTAAATTGTTTAGTGTACATGGGTCAGCTGCAGGTACCAGCCTCCGGCCTGAAATTAGCATGGCAGTCGGCTCCTATGGCCGCAGCTCGCCGCGCTATTGAAAACACGCAATTGACGAATCGGCTTAAATGTATAAAGCCATCAATGCTACCAATACAGATACGCTCTTTAATGACTGTAATCTCTACTAAGTTGTGCAATAATACAACAAGCCCTACGTAAATGTCCCCACCGTAAACAAATGTGCGCCATGTATCATTCCTTTAATAAAGCGAGCAGCTTTCTCGAAGTGTTCGGCTATTTGCTTATATTGATAATCAGCGTCGTTGTAAAATGTTTTGTTTCTGCTCAATGAGCAAGATCGACGATAATGCCCACTTCGTTCTTCAATGCCGAACTGACCACGGGCGTCCTCGAACGCAGCAGCAAGCAGCACATGCTGCCTGCTGCAGCTTTTGGGCACGGCCATGACGAGGGCCCCCCGCAGAGTCGAGTCATTTCTCAGGTAAACACACAGCATCACGTGGCCGAATGCGATGAAAGAGAGCAGGTCTGTCGAGTGGGAAGGTCGTATGCTGCGGCCCGCTACGCTCGAGTGTTGCCGTGAACTGACAAAAAGAAGGTATTATGGTGTATGTTCAGGTTAAGGAGTTTGCCGCATGGATCATGCTAGGCCTAGAACACCTAAATAACCAAGTTAGTAGGCTGTCACTGTAGCACATTTGGTAGCCATCGCATATGTAATGCGATGGTTGTGAGCTCGGTCCTTATCCGGCAACCAGTTATCTTTCCGTCCACTTTTATTCCCATTTTCTTCATTATTTTCTACCATAGCTAATTTACCCTTATGCGTTCCTATAGGGTTCATTGCCTGCTGCAATTAAGTGACTGTCATATATATATATATATATATATATATATATATATATATATATATATATATATATATATATATATATAAGCTGTCTGAAACTAGACAGCAGCTGATTTCAAAAGCATAACGCATTTCGTGGTTGGTTTATTCTGCAGTGTGACTACATGGAACAGACATCGAATGTCTCAGGATGGATCAGAGTATATCTCTTGTATGTGCGAGTGTAGCTAAAAGTGTCAATGAAGTTTCGATGCCACGCTCGTTAGGCCACAGAGGTTCAAAGATTATCAGAACGTGGGCAAGCCAAAGAGCAGTTGTTAGATTTGTTTACAACGAGAACAAGGAAAACCTAGGAGCCCAATTTTTTAATAGTTGCAAAAGTGTGAAGCCAATAGATGATGAAATTCGATTTAGCATTGATTAAGGTAAGTTTCAATGTCATTCACGTCACGTGTGCGGCACTCGATGCGCAGCCAAGCCAAACAAATATGATAAACGGGGAAAAAACAGCGGCATTGAGATGTGGCATTCAACCTGCGTATGCACGGGAAGATCAAGTGTCATTATGAGTGGCTTTGTCTTCAATGCAGTGCTTACTGCATTTGAACATTCATTAAGAAAGAAGTGCGTTTATCTTAATTATGGGATGGTACACACCCTGTAGCATGTGAAATGACTTGCTTTACCGGTGTCTCTCTGCATTTAGATAGCTTTAAACAGGCGCAATTAAATGTTGATAAAGTCATTGAACTTACAATATATAATAGGGCCAGATAAGTGTGCAGATCCCAATTGATCACAGTGAGAATACATGTTATGCCAAGCATTTCGCTTGTATATAGGTGGCTATCCAGCATACTTTCGCTTTTGTTAAGCGTTTCCAGATAGAAGAACGGGTGTGTGTAAGGCAAGTAATCGTGGATTGGACGTGAGCCTGTGTGTCACGACAGCAACCAGGCGATAACGATAGCTTGTCAGCTACGGCGGTGATATGGCGACTGATTTCTTGTACTACAGCGAATAAATGTTATGGTTTTGTTCCACACAGCTCTCAACACATACCTCATGGAGGAGGAGGAATAAACCTTTATTGTAGAACCAGCACTTTATGATGGCCGGGCCTAAGCCTCCCACGAAGGGACGTCGAGGGCTTGCCTCGCCGCCGCCTCGCGGGCGTGCTGGGTCGCCCAGGTTTGGTCGTCGAGGGCGGAGCTCCGCAGAGCCTCATGCAACCTCGACGAGAGAGTCGTGGGGTTAGTCTGGGTGTACTGTGCTGGGCACTCCCATAGCATATGTGGAAGCGTAGCCGGGTGAATTCCACAGCACCGGCAGTTGGGGGGTAGTGTGGACGTCCGGAAATATAAGGTGGAGGCGGGCGGGTGAAGGGTACGTGTTTGTTTGTAGTAGACGCAGGGTGGTAGCCTGCGCCCGGCTGAACTTTGGGTGAGGCGGGGGGAAGATTCGGCGACTGAGGTGAAAGGCCTTAACGAGATCGTTATAAGTTGTCAGACTGTCCCTGGTGTCCAACTCATCTCCAGTGACTCCGGCGCGGTTGACTAGACCTCGCGCAATGGAGTGGGTGACCTCGTTGAGATTGGGGAGGTGTGGGTGGACAGGGCCCGCATGGGCCGGGATCCATGTTAGGGAGATTATGCTGTCTTTAGAGTGTGGTGCCTGGCACAGGATGCGAACAGCTTGGGGAGAAATACGGCCTTTGCTGAAGTTAGTAACGGCTGAGCGAGAGTCACACACTATGGTGTGACAGGTAGCATCTAAAGTGGCCAGGGCGATGGCCACTTCTTCAGCAGTCTCGGAAGTGGGGGTAGTGACGCTGCAGGCGTGGTGTAGGGCTCCATCGCGTGTGGCGACGGCCACAAATCGTGTGCCATGGGAGTATTGGGCTGCATCAACAAATGTGACGCCAGATACGTGGGCAAGGGCTTTTCATGCAAGGTTTTTTTTTCCTACGTGCCAAAACCACTTTCTGATTATGAGCCACGCCGTAGTGGAGGACTCCGGAAATATTTACTACCTGGGGTTCATTAACCGGCACCTAAATTTAAGTACACGGGCATTTTCACATTTCGTCCCCATTGAAATGCGGCTCCGTGGCCGCGATTCGATACCGCGACCTCGTGCTCAGCAGCTCAACACCATAGCCACTGAGCAACCACGGCGGATATACCTCATGCAAGGTTTATATGTTTATGCATTACACGATTGACAAGCAATGTCGAAGTGCAAAGACCAAATCATGTGGCTGCACAGTAAAGACGTCTGCGTAGCAATGGATCGACGAGGCTGGCGATGTATGATACCGGCACCAGACCACAAGGCATATGCCGATCTAGTGTCCTTCTTGTGATGGCCAAACACAGGCTTTGCGCGCCGCCTTAAGCAGACTGGACAACAGAGCGCTCAGGGACTAACGAACATTGTAACCACGAACTATTCGAAAAAATAAACCAACAGAAGGCTATGTGATGCTTTCTGCACTTTTTAATGACGACTGCCCTCGACAACCTTTTCTGAACCCGCGGCAAATTTTGTTATCAGTGCTTTCGCATCACTTGTCATTCGGTTCCTTCCCCTTTCCTTCCATTTTTATTGCTTCTCACTTCCTCCTCCCCTAGTCTAGGGTAGCAAACGAGGCAGCATCTCTCTCCTTCTTTTTATTTTCTCTCTCTCTGTTATCGGTGAACGGAAGAGCAAACGAGACGAGTGGTGTACGGACAGAGCAGTACGACACACATTTAAATATATTTAAACATTGCATACCGCTTGTATAACAGGGCCACACACCCAATCTGGAGAAGCAACAAACTTTATTTATCAAATAAAGATGAGGTTCAAGCCCTCAGTCAGAGCTTTGAGGAAGCTGTTCCTTAGCGTTTCTCTGATAAACTCAGCCGGGTAAACAGCCTAGATAGGTGGTGACTTGAGCAAACCGCACAGACTTGGCTGACTCACGGCACCACCTGTGTGGAATGATTGTCCAAGAATGAATACATGCCCACATACCCTGTGCCACATACCCACTGGACCAGGAACTGAGTAGCCTAACTATTAAAAATTTAAGAAGATGACAGCAGCCCTTGAATACTACTCCCTATTCGTTTAACTGATTTGTGTCCTTTAACGCCTATGAGCCGATATTTTTGGAGTGTTTTTGAGTCGTAATTTATTCATTTATTACCCGGAACAATAAATACGCTCACTGGCTCCACGCCCTGTCGGTCAAATTTCTGTGCTATGTAAGCCGTGCACATGACCTGGGCACGTGCTCAGTTGTTCGAGATTGGTTCAATCCAAATATGGAAAACTTAGGAAAATCAGAAGTGTTTGAATACCATGTGCTTTTTTCATTATGAGGTCTGTGGGCTCTGCATTATACGTGTGTAACATTACACGTACAGGTGTTACCTTGCGACTTGATTTCTTTGAGTACGTAGAGCGTAGTTACGCTCAGTGCCACGGCGTTGTCGGTCAAAGTTAAACAAGGCTACGAAGAAACTAGACGTACAAAGGCGCACGCTGATTTATCCCAAGAACACTTCGAATATGATTGTTTTGCTGCGCCATATAGGCAGCGCGGGAGTTAAACTGACGTGCGCGTTTAGCTCGTCGTATTTTATGGAGGATTACGTACGAGGTCCGAAGCAGTAAATAATGAGCTAATTAGAAAGACGTGATACGGAGAAAAGCATGTTATTACAATCTTTACCATCTCGTTCGCTTCACGCACCGATCCAGCCTTGCGAAATCTGCCGACAGGGCCCCCCTCGAGTGCCAATTATCAGAGGAGCTTAACATACTTTATTCTCTATGGTTACGTCACTCAGTATGTAAGTTCAGAATCGCAGTCAGAGACCGGCGAACAAGCGGCGCACAGTGAGGCAGAATAACACGCAAAGCGAAAGTGGAGTTTCACAACGTACGTCTTGCGAAGAAAAGCTGCCTGTGCGTCACACTTGCAAAGCAAGCGCGACCATTTATATTGTTCATGCCGCGAACACCACCATTTCGTCTCCCAGGAACCGTATATGTATTTCTTTTCTAAGTGCGTGACGTAGTGCGAAAAGTAATTGATTTTCGCAGGGCGCGCAAAAGGTTTCCTTTGTGATTCTGCATCAAAGACACTGCAAAATTTGTTTGTTGGCAGTTCTAGCCAACGAAGAAATAGCGAGAGAGTGACATTCACTTTCAGAAAAAAAAACTGGAAGATGGACTTTAACCCGTATCTTCAAGCTAGCCGTTGAGCATTAAAATAAGAAAAAAAACGAGAAAAAATATAGAGAAAGCCAATTTAGTTTACAGCAGCCAGTCGCAAACAGCGCACAGCCAGCGCTGATTGTAAATTCAATGCAAAAGCTATGGTTGGAAATGGCCGTAAAATGGCCAAGCTTGTGAAGTCTCTTATTCAGCTGTTTTTCTGCTCCGGGTTGGAATACAGATTTTTGGGTCAATCAGCCATACAGGTACAGGAGCTCCGCTCCCATGTGTAGGGTAGCAAACCGGTTAGGCAAAACTGGTTAACCTCCCTGCCTTCCTTCTCCACTTTTTCCTTCCTTAGACTCTGAAGGCGACAGTGGTAGGACTAGACATCTGGGGTACCATTCGCGAGACAGTTCAATGCACATGAATAAAACAGAAAAAGTAAACATAATTGAAGCGCTCATTGTATAGAGGCGAACACTCAATTAGCTGGGTCTCTGAAATCTCCTCATCATGTTCTTTGCCTCATGAACCAAGTATTTTGACTAGGAGGGAAAACGAGCGGCCCTCCGTACGCGCCATCGAGATGGCCATTGGATGTTTTTCTCACGAGTACGATGAGCTGACACAGAATATAGGATTATAGCTATTTGCACATGCATGAGTAACAACACCAATATTCTCAGTACTGGCTGGACGTGCCGACATTATGGACCGGAGGAAGATTTACAGAAGCTATATTAGAAAATTCCACTTCTTAAACATTAGAAAGTTCAATAAGGCCAACAGCAGGAACTTAGTTCGCTTGAATATAGCGTACGATGTAGAGAAGCATGACGAAGGCATAGTGGTGCAGCGTTTATCAACTTTCGGAAAGGTTCTCGTTATATCGCCATTTACATCATTCAGTGGTCGATAGTGCTCTATCCGCCGGCTACTACAAAACTATTGCCACAATAAACGCCAAAACAAAGCATTAGGACGACGATTGCCAGACGCTGAAGAATATTAGATTCCAGTTTTATTTCTTGTCAATGCGATCTCGCATAATGTCCGCAGCTACATGCTCGGAATAAATTTTGCCCGAGAGCTCTATCGTAAATAGGAATTCGGAATAGTTTGAACCAGTCCTGAGCGCCGATATTGCTTCTTCTGTCACATGCCCTAATTTTACCGAGGCGCCCCCGACATAAAGCAGAACAAGAAAACGGGCCCAGCGGCACGTTACTTACATCGCACAAGCAAAACCTAGAAAGTTGGTCGTTCTTTCGTGACTCCAAGGCAGCCCTTCGGAGTCTGCAGTCAGGCTTACGACACAAGGCCTATGAACAAACGGTCTTTGAAAATGGAGAAGTTCTCCATCAACCACTCATAAATAGACATGACATAGCCTTCCATTGGCTTTAGGTGCACTGTGGCATCGTCAGTAATGACCTTGCCGATGATGCCGCGCCTCGTCATGCAATAAAGAAATCTTAACAGTTATTATACCCTTGTCAAGGACTGAGGGGTCTTCGTTTATTTTCTCAAAATGGGACTCAAGCTTCGTGGAACACCCGGTTTTCTCGAACTGTCGTCTCCATCGGCTTGATCCTATACTGAAGCTGCCAATTCCATCGCACTTCTTCAGCTGTCATGAAGCGTTACGAGCCTCCTGTTGTTAGTAGTAGTTTAACGAAAGCTTACTTACGACTTACGCGACTGCATCGACTAAACCCCTCCCTGCAACTCCGACCTCCACTCGGACTTCCTCGACGTGAAGCTGTGCTTCTCTGCCGCCTTTGGTTACGAGTGGCCTTCACAAAGGCATACTCTAAATTAATTGGAATGACTGACAGCGCAGCATGCGAGGTCTGTGGCACCGAAGAAAACATTGACCACCTGCTGTGCCACTGTCCAAGATATGCCCCAGAGAGACCAGAACTTGTCAAAGCTTTTCAAAAACTGGACAATCGGCCACTTTCTATGCAAGTGCTGCTGGAACAGAGTGTGTTAAAACGTGTTCAGAGTGTGTTAAAACGATTAGACGCCAGATCATTATCAGAAACAGCAGGCTTACAAAGCGAGACGGGCATTCCTACGGTTCATGAAGTTGACTGGCCACAGCAACTTATTGTAGGCGTGAACTAATGGACAACTGCACTTATTCGCACTGATAGTACCTTCTTCCCTCCTTCTCATTTCTTTCTTCTCGTGCTTTAAAGCCTTTCTCCCCGTGTAGGGTAACAAGCAGGACGTGCATCGGGTTAACCTCCTTACATTTCCTTCCTTTCATTTCCTCCTCCTCGTACCACAGAGTGTTGAAGGTGTAACTCAAACTCAGTTGCTGCTCGCTTCTGTTAAGTTAAAGTAAGTGTTCAGTTATAAAAAATGAAAACTAAATAAATTGAATAAATAAATAAAATAAATAAATAAAATCATAATTTAATTAAATAAAACCTACATTTTCTCGTGCGAAAGAACATCAGTATTCGGCCCAGGTTTTGTCGATCAATGGCTGGAATTCTCTGCCCGCTGGCATTGTCGCCCACACACAGCCACCAAATTTCGAATCTGCTTTACTTGCTTTCCTTGAGACCGATCATCAATTTTAGCCATGGTAACATTTGATGCTGTGTAATCAATACGTAGTGCTTTTGACATGTACGTTCTTCTTATATTTATGTTGCGGTAATTGCTCTATTTTTTACGACTGACTGCTTTTCCTTCATCCATCCCAACATGCTGCTTTGTTAAGAAATACCATTCTTGTTCATGATTACTGTGTGCCATCCCCCCTTATGTAATAACCTTCTGGGCCTTCGAAGTAAATAAATAAATAAATAAATAAAGAACTGCTGAGGACAAAGGCAATCGTCTACGTCACGAAAAAGTTAAAAATAGTTCAAGCTGACATTGAGAATGAACACAAGGGAAACCAGGGCATTTCCGAGAATTTTAATTTTGAGGACGCGTCTCTATGCAACACGAGTCTGCGAAGTTTCTCCAGGAAAATTGGACTCAGGCCGCACCAGTTGCTCAACAGCGGAGGAGTTTTCTTTTTTTTTTCATTTCTTCTTTCGCAATAATTGCCGCAATAACTAATTCCACCTAAAGAGAAGCGCTGGTATGTTTGAGCCGTAGCTTTCCTAGCTATATAGTTGTGGAATTCTATGCGACTGATCTATATTAGTTTAGATAGATAGATAGATAGATAGATAGATAGATAGATAGATAGATAGATAGATAGATAGATAGATAGATAGATAGATAGATAGACAGATAGACAGATAGATAGATAGATAGATAGATAGATAGATAGATAGATAGATAGATAGATAGATAGATAGATAGATAGATAGATAGATAATTTATAATCGTGAATTTCGCTAGCAGCGTTTCTATATAATCTGACTGGGCACATGAGGCACGCAAAATAAACAAAATAATAATAAAACACCAATTGACACAAGCGCCGACACAGATAAAATTGAAGACATACGTATAGTGCACGATGCTATACATTTCTACCTATTGAACCGTTTTAAACAGGCGCATTTGATGATTTTCGCGCGTAAATCTCCAAGCAGCACCTACTACACGCGATTTACAACAAGGTTTAGGAGTGAGCAAGTGAGTGACCTACAGTGTGCGTGCGTGCGTGCGTGCGCGTGCGTGCGCGCGTGAAGGAGCGCTTTTCGTGGGGGAGTGCATTGGACTAAAGGACTGCTTGTAGGCAACGTTAACGTCAGGTTGCACGAGAATATGACTTCATTGACGAGAAACATGCGGTTTCTTTTTGTATGAAATACACTTCTGATGCTTCCCATCCTCGCTAGAGAAACTATATATATATATATATATATATATATATATATATATATATATATATATATATATTGTCACGTGGTTGTGACTTCAAAGAACACAGTAGCAATAGTATGAACGACAAAACTAACTTTTATTGGGCGAACCCGTGCCCACAAAACAGGCTACACTTACAGCACAACGATAGCGGCGAACACGGTCGGCGATCGTCGAAAATCTGACCAGAGGGTGAAGCGCGTCGGCTTTTATACATCAGTCGTCGAATGTTCCAGAGTAATTACTGGGACCCGCGTGCCTTCCACAAAGTTCTACATTATTCGTGTCGCGCACACATGCGATCAGATTACACAAGGTTCGGTCAGAGACAGCCGATAGAAGCATCGATAACATTCCAGAAACAGCCGATACATGCAGGCGCATACTGCGCTGTGCGATAACATTTGTTATTTGTTAGGCGGTAAAACGTGTGGCCCATAAAGACAAAGAAGTACAGGTGTGAATATATATATATATATATATATATATATATATATATCACTGGCAACCTAAAATTGAATACCCCAGAATGTGAACGTGAGAACAGCAGTGCTTGTCTTGCAGTGCAGTGACTTTGGTGCACGAGATGTTGGTGCACATACTCATCTGCGCAGTGTGAAGTTAGACGCCTGTTACATACATGGTCTCGTGTTGCTAAGATTTTTTTCTTTCATTAGTGTTGTTGTCTTTTTCTTTAATGATCAGTGGAAACTGTAGAACTTGCATCACGTAATTTCATGGGGCTCCATACATGAGACTGTATTTACGAAGTTCCGATTTGTGAGATGTCTTGTTTACTCGCTTTTTCTATAATAATTGGTGCACAACACTCTTTTGTAGGCCGTTCTAGCCTACTAAGCGCTTCTAGAAAACAATCACCGGTAAATTAATATTTAGTGAACTAGAAGCCGTATGCTGTAACGAATCTTTAAATATTTTCTGCATTCCGCTTTTCAGAGTTGGATCGCATTAAACCCTACCCCTTCCCCTTCGCTGTTATTAGCCACTCTGCGAGATGGATGATAAGAAGTGATAAGAATTATAGAAAAAATCCTGACACAATACTCACGCAAAAGTATACTCGCGGAGACCGCATGTTTCAAGTGAACTGCCAAATAAATAGTAAATATGATAGAAGAAGGAAAAGGAAAGAAAGAAAGCTTCAGCTGACTTTGATCTTTGTATTTATCTACCTCACCCACACAGACGGCAATAAAGGGTGCCTACATAACATTTTCTAGACGCAATTGTTTTGCCTCATAATATGAACATTCTGCATCTCAAGACCCTAGAAAAGGCGCTGACGAGAGCTAGGGCGCGTCAAGAAATTCAGCATGTACAAAACACGAACGATGTTCGGTCGTGTATCTCTAGGGGCGATATGTCCTGTCGTCATGACTTACAAGGTGTTCACGTGGGAGACATAGATCGCGACCTTATGGCACTCACTCCGGCTCACGCGACCGTCTGCTCGTCACGGTTCTCGTTGTTGCAGCAGGCGCTTCGAAAGAACCTATGCTCTATATGTACGACAAAAAAAAAAAAGGCCATCACTGACGCATTCACAAAAGCATACTTGTGGTACAACCGCGCCGAAGTACACATGATAGCGAATCTCGGTTTTGAACATATCGCAAGCAAATAGAGGTGGCCAATAGCAAACAACACATACGAACCAAAAGCTTTGTAGGTTTGGTACCTAAAGAATGTAGTCGGCGGTAGACATAGAGGTATTCAGAACCACATGCGAGTCTTTTCATTGAGTTTCTCCGACCTATCTCTGTTATTTAAGTTCAGACCGATATTGCGCATCCGCACTGAACAAAAATGTTACGTGGTTTACGTTTACTCTTGAATTGTCTCATTTACCTCTGATTTATGGAAAGTAGCACGATTTATTATTTAACGCAAAAATTTTACGCACTTCTATTGCCTTGTTCGAACTGAAATCTTGGACAGTAAGTGTAATTGAGGATCATCGGGTACGCGCTTTTTATCTTGTTCTTTTTTAATCGCGTACAGATTAGTTTCAAAAGATTGTAATTGGCTGGCTTGTAAGTAGGCTTCTGTACGATTATTGCGTCACGAATTAATCAGAATAGATGGGCGAGTGCACTCACTGGTCGCCGCGACGCAGAACCGGCTGAATAGAATTAAAATTAATGATTAGGGGCGATCCATAACAAAACTACACAATAAGAAATGGAAAAGATCAGCTTATTAGCTGCAAATCAGATATGACAATGTGCTTCTTCCGCACGGCCATAGAATACTCTGATAGCAAGTGAGCTCTAATGTTATATACATGCATTTCTTGCACTGGTAACTACGATATTTTTCAGTAGAACACTGGAAGTTATGCTTCGCCGGACTTTGAACGAAGTAAGCGTTTTTATGTCATTTTCACATCGACCTTCAAGCGATACTTATGTATTCGGATTTTTATGTCTTTCTCATTGCGTTCTCATCTGGAATGTAACTGAAAAATTAATTAATAGATTCAGCAGCTTACAGGGCTATAGCAGGAGTAGCTTCACAAAATAGGTTTAGCCTAATAAAGATCTTGAGATGGTCCCGTTGGCGTGAGTGCGCGGATGTAGCCAAGTGGGACATACCGAGCACGTGCTCCCCCTCTTCCCCTCCCTAAGAAAACATTCTGTGTGCTGCTAAATGTTGCCAGTCAAGCCTTCCTCCGCGCCCCCGGGTAAAAGATTTTCATTCACCCGCAAGTGTTATGTAACCATTTAGTAAAACCGAGCTGGTTTCACCCATAGAAAGCGTCGCATTTGAAGAAAAAAAAAAGGTAATGATTTGGACTACGGGTTATGTATTTGATTGTTGTCACATAAAATGTGCTGTCGGTATCATCAGCAGCCGCATGATGGAGTTACCCTAGTCGAGCATACAAGTTACCTCGTTCGAGGGAATCAAATCTGGTAGGCGGGAATAAAAATGTTGCTGTGTGTTTTGTTCTTCTGAGTCAACAACAATGCCAAAAGGCCTTCTGCAAATGAAATCAATGGTATGTGCCAAATTTTCAGTATCGCAGATGGCCTAACTCGAAGTTGATTACTTTGTTCACCAAAATAAACGGGAAAAAGAGCAAAATCCTACTATGGGCCTGCCATTAGAGCTTTCGTTAAGGTTAAGCCATCGGTATGCACGTGCAATAATTTAAAACTACGCAATCGAAGTTATAATATAAGGCATCCCAATATGAGAGACGATGTCGCGCTTCGTATGCAAGAGAATAACAAATTAACTGTAATTCCGAAAAACATTGCCAGTAACAAATGAACAGGATAACAAAGTTGGGCTTATTAGCCGTCATTACATAACCAGTTAAACATTACGAATCGTCCTTATCGAAATAATTATGACTGATGCGCCAGATGTTTGTTGAGTTCTTTCAAAAGCACCCATGCAAAGTGTTTGTGATGAGCTTTCTCTGGCACAGTACATCACTGTTTCGTCAGCCAGTGAGATATGCCCCGAAATAAAACTGAAAACTGAAATAATGAAACAAATGAACGTCTCCGATAGTGTGTCGGCGCGTAGCATGGCAGCTTACACTCGCTGGACCTAAAGATTTCCAGTAAACTTTGACAATTACGCGGGCTATTCGTCAGCTATTCGGTCTACTTATAAACTTTATAATCAAATTTCAATAAGTTCTCCTACATCAGCAATTTTTCTCCTGCAATGCGCTGAGTGAACATGGTGGAGCGATTCTAAGACAAACATTATTTAGAAAAAAATTCACATAGTACCGATCGAAGCCTCGCCTGCGCACATAGTAGCTTTCATCGGCGTTCGTGTTGTCCACTTCTCTACTCTTGTGTCCTGTCTGCACGCCTCACTTCTATTTAGCTTTCATCGTCTTTTACTTACGCGTCATATCTCATATTGCACCTGCTTTTCCTCCTCCATCGGTAATTCGTTACTGTAAGTCAAGCTAGAGGAAAAGAGAGAATTCAGGTCACGTGCATGTTTTCTTTTCATTTCTTTGTTCAGCCAAGTGAAAACTTTCAGAAACCGAGCGTATTTCGTCGTCATTACAGTTACGGGAAAATAAATTTTAATCTGTTCCCTAGCTTTACAAAAAAGAATTGTGTTGCCTTTGGAATCGACTAGAGTCGCTAAAGAAAAAAAAAGAAGACGTCAACAGCCAGCGTAAACCAGGAGCTAAGGACCAAGGTGAGAATATAAAAAGTGACTTAAAAGCGCGGTGGGTTTGGAAAGGCGTTGGAATCTCTCTTAAAACCAATGCGAGCTCGCGGGCCTTCTTATTTTCACTTAGGATAGCAGGCTATACTTTTGTCCGCGCTGCTTTGCGAAGCCTGTGTGTTGCTTTTGGACGCTAACCTCCATAAATTGATTTTCCCGGAAGAATCTTGTTTTCAAGTCTTTAGCATATTGTCTGTCGCTATGAGAAGTGCGTTCAGCGGACGTTGAACATGCAATCGCAAGCTATGCCTGGCGTTGGCGCAGGTTCCTAATATAATGTATGAGCTTCGTTTATGCTATAATCTAAAGAAAACACAAAAATGTAAGAAAAAGCTAACAAAAGTGATCTACACAATGAAAAAAACCCAAAGTTGTGCACCGAAATATTCGTCATTATCCAATATGCGATATCTAATAAGAAATATTTGTCATTAGCCGAGTACATGCTAGGTGGCACCGGTAGTCAATAAGACGAGCAAGAATAAACTATGATCATTTTCTCGTGGGAACTTGATGCCTTAAAGAAAAGTAAAGCAGAAATAACTTGGCGTTGGCGATAGTATAACGCGAGCTTGGCGGTCGTTAAATGCGGATGCTTGCGTTTGGGTTTTTTTTATACATGCGCCATTCAGCCTTCAATGACTCGATAGCGCGTTCGCAAACAAATGTGATGAGTCGCGTCTTTCCGAAAAAAAAAGGAAACTATAGGATGATTCAGACTCATAGTTTATCTCAGATCTCGAGCGTGTTCTCCCACGATAGCAGAAACATATTGACGAAGCCTAGCAGAAGAAGTGAATGACCGAGAGTCCATGAAACACACGTGGCCCATACCGCACCGCTACAAACAGACACGTTTCACCAATGTGGGCATGTATCAAGGCCCGTATTCACTAAACCTTCTTAAGCTCGAATTGTTCGCAAGAGTAAACTCCAGCCAATCCTGATGTTGGACATATCCTTAGCGAAGGCAGATGACTAATGGCAAAGAGCACATACGAACAAAAGGCTTAGTGAATACGAACCAAAACTTTTGAGCGCTTGTAGGTGACCGCCGCCACTTGCTGAGGAATGCGGGAATAAGCGAACGAACGGCAGCGATAGCGCTCAGCCTGTTCTTATCGCACCAGTGCGTGCTCACTATCAGTCCTTGCTCGGACCACGCTAATTTCTGTTGGCCTGGGTTTAGGTCATGTGCGCCTGGAATTCTGGTCTATAGCATCACTGCCTTCTTAGTGGATGTTCGTCAACATGCATCTGGAACGGCGATTGATGTGCAAGAGTACGTACAGCTTTTGTCGTAAGTGTAGAGGCCAATCGACGCCTCTAACTTCTGCAAGACAGAGCTGCTCTGACTTGCAAAGATTTTGCGCAGACACGTACCTCTGCCCAGATACGAGACCGGGTATTTCAAGGTATTTCCTTCGACTTGGAGGGTTTAGCCTTAAGAATTGTCCCTAGGTTTACCCTTTCGTTCTCTTCGAAGGAGATTGAAGTTTGAGTCATAGCTGTCTGTTATTGCAGGACAAAGCGCACTACCGAGCACCATTGAAGGGTAGGCGGTTTTCTGCGCCTATGAAAGCGACATAATTGCATAGTGAAGCTGCCGCCCCAACAAACAACAAAACCTAGTAAATACACTATCAGAAAGACTGTTTCGTCTTCAGTGTCGTTGTTGCCTCCGCCAGTTTCACTGTGTAGTGCACTCGAGAGCTAAAGCTTAAAAGTAAATGACGGCGCGAAAAAAAAATATTTTTCTTCTCTGCGTTTGCGTGCCGACTGAAACCAAGCAGTACAGCCACTAGGCATGCGTTTGCGACCCGTATTGAAGCAAGTCCACGTTGTAGAATAGTGCTAAGAAAAAAAGAAAAAAGAACTTCAAGCCTTTTTGCTGATGCCATGGTTTCTACCCCTTCAGCTCGGCTAACGACCAAATCGCCCGTACGCGTCAATTGTGTTGGCAAAACTGTCATTTGTTTTTCGTGCTGCGCTCCCTTAACGCTGACAACAGAGTGGCTTAGAATTGAAAGAGCCACCTGGTGATCCCCATCACAACATGTCGCTGTTCCTGTTCCGCCAGACCTCTGCACTCTAATTACGCGAAGCTCTGGGGCAATCACGGCAGGGCGCTCGTTATGCGGTAGGCGTCGCGTTCCACATAAGTGAACGGAAGCCCTCAGCTGGCGCAGCTGTTTCCCGTGCCATGAAGCAGGGTAGTTTCCTTCCTAACACCGCCCACGTATCTGAGAGTCATACACGGTGAGCGGGTAATCAGATCTCTCTGCCTATGAGCAGAGCGAAGCGCGAGATTAATCAAGGATTGCAGCATCACCGGGATCGGGTGACAGCTGCTCGCCTTCGAACTTGGGTAAGATGAGGCAATTATTGCGAGCCTGAGTAGCTTGTTCAGACGCGCATTTTCCGCACTGCTGTGGGCTTTCGAGTGCTCAGGGCATGGCAGCACCTTCACCATACGGTTCCTTCGCCACTTCGTCTTCCTTGTGCAGTTTCTACTTGGCGTACCATATTGGTCGTGCACTGCCGCTACACTCTAAAAACTAGGAAGGGTATCGCAGGAGTGAAGCTGCCGGTTCACTCTTCAAAGCGTCGTTTTACTCTCGCAAAATGTCGAGGAGAGTGAAATGCATTGTTCACTCTGTCACCAAGGAGAGAGTGAAATGTGCTTTTCACTCTCCCCTTCAGAGCTAGAGAGTGAAAAGACTCTTGCGACAATAGAAAGGAGAGACTCTTGCGGCAATAGAAAACAAAACGTAGCGTAATCTTCTGCTTCAACTGTAGGTGGCTGGCCCCGAACATGGCAATGTATCATTCATGCACGCTGAGCAAAGAACACATCGTTTTGCTTCTAAGAGAACAGGCCGCCGCAGTTCAAAGGAACGCGTAGCGAGCGCTCTACTTTTTCACTCGGAGTGGCTCCACCGCGCGCGCGCGCGCTCAAGATCGCGGAACAACACAGCACCGGAGAAAGGTGACCCGTGCAGCGAGCAAAGGCCAGCCGAGGGAGATCGTGTGTTAGCCATCTCGCGTCGCCACGAAGACACGACAGTCGTTCGTCATGCCTTGGATATAACAACAGATCCTCCACGGTAAGTGAATTCTAACTTAGGTGCACATTCTCCGTATATGTCATGCTATCGCCAGGAAGTCGTCGCTGCGCTTAGCCGACGCGATTGACAAAGGACTAAGGGCACATTCACACCGGCGACTTGAGGAGGTCGCGCGACCATTTGCGACTCGCAATCAAAAAGCGACCGAAGGCGACTGATGTTCACACCGGCAAGCCCGGCTGAGCGCGACCCGCAAGTCGCAATCCCGGAGATTATCGTTCTCAGCGAGAACTCTTGGGATCTACGCGGAATTTGAACGCGACGCCAAAGGAGGCCGGATGTAGACACACGAAAGATCACTTCCGGTGCACCGCTGATTGGTTTATCAGTTTTGCGACCACGGTCGCGCGACTGAAAAATCGCGCAGAGAGCGACTGGCCCAAAATGGTCGCTTTTCAAGAAAGGCGACCGTTTGCGACCATTTGCGACTGGTCGCTTTGCGACCAACTTGGTCGCGCGACCACTGTCAGTCGCCGGTGTGAATGTGCCCTAAGCGTACGCGCTGTCTCTCGATGTCAATCTAAAAAGCCAGTCGTCGCGATAACTGCATGTGATTTTATCACTTTGCCGTTGTCCGTAAGAGCTTTAAAAATCGCAAACGCTGCCAGAACTATGGTATGTTCAATAAGACGCCAGGCGAGAGGACGCTTAAAATGGTTGGTTCACCAGCCCGTGATTCCGAGCCTATGCGGAGCGTGATTAGCGTGCGTTTTGTGTGTTTGAATTTATTCAGTTTGGCAGTCTACTGTGTACGGAACGCTGTTGAACTAAGGAATCACATAACAGAAGGCGTCATTTTGCTGGCAGCATGCTTTTCTTTTATAAATAAACCGCGCGCTTGACGGTGTCTCGCGCAGGGGGAATCTGCGACCACTGAAGTTACGTGCAGCACCAGTGCTAGTTAGAAACTTTGCCGCAGGCATTCAGCTGCATGCTGCAAGAGGTCAGTTGGGCGCGTTATCTTGAACTTACTGAAAACGCATGAGGAATCCATGTTTTATGCTGAAAAAAGTATAAACCCCATATAAGCGATCTTGCGCGCGGCAGCTACAAGCGACGCGACGGAGATGGCTGTCGCGTTCGCTCGTCGCCTACAAGTCGTACTCCGTGCGAGCGACGATTTTGAGCGACGCCTCCCCGGTGTTGCCGGCATGAGGCCTGCAGTCACGCCTGACGCGTGCTTTAGTAATTTACGTTGATGTATTTTACTATAAAATGTAGCATAAAATATTTCCGGAGATCTTGCAGTACGTTCTTATCCTTGCACGTATAAAAATTGAATCATTTGCTCGTTCCGCGCGACAATCGGTAGTATTTGAGCGATGTATGTACATCCAGTTCCGGCTTCGCGCTATTGGCTAGTCGCTCATAGCAGTTCTGGGCGACGAGCGACGATTTCTAGATTTCCAGAACCGAGCCATCTGTTCAAGCGACGGCCCGTTTTGTCGCTCGAAGCCGTCGCTCGTCGCCGTCGCGCACTAAATCGCTCTCACAGTGTTTATCCCTAAGACTGAACTGTTTTTGCTCATGTTGAAATGGTGTGATTATAGGTCTGGTTTTGTCTCCTGTTGCGGTTTTCGTGCACGGTGCGAAACTGAAAGGATGCTTATGTCTACGAACTCGGTGAATTGTCAAGCAGCTGGTTACGCATCGGCATCGAATATAACGGCTGCTGTGTGGAATTACAATTGCAGGGGCGCTTTGCATGCGCTTATTGTTTTGGACATGCCTGTGCATTTGCTAATATGAGTTGGCGTGTCAGAGTTATGTCATATGAACAGCTAAATCAGCCTTCCTCTGGGGGTTACAAGCGTAATGTGTGCATTTTGCTATAGCATGGCAGATGAAGATGTGTTTATCGCTTGAATATTTTTAGTAGAGAAATAAAATATCAAAATAAAATGTTGCTTTAATTCCGTGTTACCAGTCTGTCGTACGCAGAACAATAGGTTGGTGTAATAAACTAATAACTGCGGTTTAACTGCAACTTTTACATGCCTACAAGAATCTAAAATGCTAGATTTCAAACTGCAGCAGTAGTCGGGTCTGTCAAAAATGAACTCCACTGCGCACCTCATGCATGAAAATAAGTTCATGCCTTTTAGTAAGCTTAGATGCAGGCCGCAGTGAACTTGTTAGTATTGAAATGTGGGTAAGCTTGCCATAACAAGCCTTGTTGCCCTTTTTTATAGGCACATCCATATATCCTTTGAGCTGAAGGACAATATTTTCATCCCTACTGAGCATCATGTTTGCAGCTATGATCCTCAAATTATGGCTTCAGCAGTGGCACAACCAGGGATGGTGCGGGGGAGGGGGGCACACTGGGCACTTGCTTAGGATGTGTCACAAGTGGTGTTTGCGATACACCAGACTCATGACAGACCTATGACGTCTGAAAATGACCAATATTCTATTCATTAGCAGGAGTATTCTAACATTCATGAAAAACAAGGATGAACTGTGGTTTATTTTTTTTTTGCTTAAATCTAAAAATTGAAGTTAGTTTAGCAGTTGACTGTTGCAGTCATTTGGATGTTTTGCATGCATTTCACTAGGAAGACTAAGAGCTAAGACTTTTTATTGCCATGGCCTTGACTGTCTTGATGTTGTTTTGCACCATGCCCTTGTGTTGACTTTTGCATACAATATTTTTCAGGCACCCGCTTTATATAACGCAAGAAGGCAGCTGCAAGGACACGAGGATGTGAAAGAGCCAGTGCAGCGTGACTTCACGTAGTGCAGAGGAGCCAATGCCAAAAAATCAAAATACATTGGCATGTTATTTGGACAAGAAAACTAGTATGTGGGTATATCGGGTGTACCATTTGACCAAATGTCAACAAAATCAAGATACAGTATGTTACACGAAGATGAAAATTCTCACGTGCTCCAGGCAGTCATCTTAACATGGTATATTTATGTAATGTCTCTGATTGGAAAGTCAAATCAAGTATGCTCTCTGGAGACAAACACATAGCAGCAAGTGTCATTGAAAAGTTAAAAATGTGTTTTAAGAAAGTTGATTAGTTCTGAGAAGTGACTGCTTTTTGTCTTGCCTCTCAACAAATATATCCATGTGATAAAAAAATAGTGATACAATGAAATTGCATATTTGCTTAGCGACATGATACATACTTGCAATGAGCATGATGCCTGTGTTTACTATAAAAAGCAACAGCCCATGCTTGGTTAGGTTAGGCCCACTACAACATGCAGGCATGGGTGATTGGTGCTTTCTTTTATTTCTGTGTCGTGAGGTTTATTGACGTGCGTATAGGTGCAGTGGCACGCACTATGGCTAGTACAAAAAGGGGGGAGGGCAGATATATGTAGCTCACTGTACACGACACAGGGCAAAGGAAATCCGTGTTCAGCAACTATGTTAAATGCCATGTACGTAAATTTTACAACGCTACTCGTTCGAAGCGCGCACAGGTGCATATTGAAGAAAAGTTTCCAGGGTAGATAATTTAGTTCGTAATTTACACTAATTTTGCTCTAACCACGAGACATAATTTGAATATACTGCACGGAAAAACCTAGAGCGAATTAAATTGTGTCAGCTACGTGTGTATACATATAGTCTTTCCTATGCATTAGGTTTTTTGCGTAATGCATTAACACTTGACAGCCTATCTTATGATGTGTACTCTGTTTACATTACAGTTCTTTATTAGTTTACTCATTTGTTTTGCGACTGATGAAATGCCGGCATATATATATTTTCAACATTTGACATAACCCTGTATGTTTTGCAGGGACAACCCAGGATGTGCATTTCTCAGCACCCAGTCAACTGCCAAAAGTGACTCAAACACAGGCCACCAGTAAGTCGACATCAGTTGCAATTTCACATTATGCAGTTGGCGGCTGCCTTGTACGGAGGCTTTTTTTTTGTAATGAGATGGTGATGTCGTTCTAATGTACATTTTGACCACAAAGGTGCGATCATGTCTCACAGAGGCATATATGGTTGCTATTCTCTGCGAGGGACGTGTTCTCGTGTTTGTGAAGCATTTGTGTTTGGCAGTATTGTCGCCCAATGAGTCGGATATAAACACTAACTCGCCACTGCCGGCAAGTAGTTGCGAGAAACGCATTATGACGCTGTAAAGTTATTTCATTAATTCGAAGGAAAGTTTTGCAGCAGGAAAAAAGGTTGCTATTCCAGGTAAACATGTCTTTTTCTCACAGGTTATTTAGCCAAACTGTGGATGCATGAAATTCGTGACTTATGAATAGATTTTAATTTATTTAGTAATGCTTCTAAAAGAGACTAGAAATAGCATGTGACTACCTCTGCAATCAGCAGACCATACATTTACAGTCATAAGTGGCAGTTCCATGCAGTCTCGCATTTTATATAACCTTTCCTTTCAGCAACATTGGAACTGGTGGCTGCGTTTTCAGAAGGAGAAGTGTACTTGACGCTGTATGTGTATGTGTGGATTCGGTTTTCTTTGTATGTGTCGGCTCACTGACAAACGGTGCAAAAATCTGTTGTACCATGAGCCTGACGACGCCTTCTGCTGGTAGAAATGCGGCACTTCGTATTTTATAGTACTGCATGACATTTAAATCAAAGCTACCACATAAAATGATCAAGAAAACTAACCGCTGTTATAGCTGTTTTCCTCAAAGAACGCTTGTCCTTTATGGGCTGTGTTAATCTGAGCTCTCCACCGATGTTTCAGTAGTATTATCCCTTAGTGAGTGAGAGATTGGGGGCAATTAATCGTGTTAGTGTTTAAGTGGTGTCCTAATTATGTGCATTTGTTCCAACAAAGTTGTCTAGATTACTTTATTGTGTAGTGTAAAGCTTATGAAACCATCAGCAACTACTGAGTTGCTAACACGCATATGGATTTGTCACTATACAGGTGGAACTCGGCTGTACCACTGCAGTGCTGCGGAATTGCCTTCACCAGCGGCTTTGCAACAGCTGTTTCGCAGCATGTCGGTATGTGTTAATTTATAATTATGTTCGGATGGGCTAGTATTATGGACCACTGCTACTCTGTATTGTGACAGATCCATATGATAAGGGATGTAATGGGCACAGCGAAAGCCTTTGAATTTTTTACTATGGTACATAAACAGGCTCTCCTTTTCGTCACTGGAGCAGGAGAGAAGGGCATGCAGGCACTCCTGAATGTACATATATTTCAAAACATGAGAGAGACATATACACACACACACACACACACACACACACACACACACACACACACACACACACACACACACACACACACACACACACACAATTAAACTAAAGGCAGGGACGTTCCATCTTTCATCTTGAATTGAATTGTGCAGCGCAAAAATACAACACAGACCACAGAGAAGCACACATGTTAACAGGTTTGATACACACGTTAGTTCAACAGATTTGATACTTCAAGTGTGCTATTTTACACAAGGGGGAAGGGAAAGGGGAGATAATCTGAAAAAAAAAAGTGGAGTGGAAAAAAAGGAATCGTGCCAAAAAGCATGAGAAGCATCGCGCAGCCAGGATCACCAGCAGGACATCTAAAAAGCACTCTGATAAAATTACATACAGGACAACCTTACGTATAGTTTGTTTCAATCAACTCAGATCACATGCAGCCATTACTGCAATCATGTTGTTTCCTTATGTCATATGGGGGAATGATGTGGGCCCAAAAAACTGTTTAGAGCTGAAGGATTATGTTCCATTCTACCCTCATTGCCTGCTTTTTTATCATATTGTTATCAGCTGCTTATGTTAGGGACAAAAAGTAAGAGTACGAACTGTTTCCCGATTCGCCATTCCACACAACATGTCTTTGTGACTATATGTACATGCAGATGATCCATAGTTGAAAAATATTCAGTACAGAAGAATCTCATTACAAGATGCACTTGGTTGTAAGAGACATCTGAAAATGGTTTGGTTGGTTTTCCGATGTTTGCCACGTTAACAATACTGTATACAAGAGACACCTTTGTTACTAAGGATGACTTTTTAAGTATTCACTACTTCGAAGGGACACAACCCAGACACATTCACTTTGTGCACCTTGTGTGCTCTGAAAGGCGTAAAGATCACGCAATCCTTACACAAGTCAATCGCGCATGTCTCTTTTAGCATGAACCAGAAAAGGAGGGCAACGAGGACAGTGAAGGGCAGAAAGTGTCGGCAGTTGAAGCTGACGAGCGTCTAAGAGCACCTCAAAGGTACTGCGAGCAACAAGGCTTGCAAAGTGAAGCGTTTAAATTCCAGAAGTTGGGAAGGAAGCTAACACAATCTACAGTCACTAAAAAGCTGTGAATGCCTTCTTTAAAGGGCCCCTAAACCACCGAGGTTGAAATTTAGTTGCGGTGTTGCAGTTCTACACAATAAGGCAATGAACAGGTAGCCACGAGAATTTTTCGAAACGGTGCAGTAATAGTGGAGCTACGTGTGTTTGATTATAGAAAAGTAGTCCCCACTCATTTTACTCTTTCATCTGGTACACGCCATATGGACAGTATCGTCTTTTCCTTGCCTAGTACACCTCCAAATGTTACGGGACAGGCCAACACCAACGAGCTCTGTTGCTGCCGCGCTGGCCCGTCGTCCTGCGAGGGGTGGCGCTAATACAACGGAACTGTATGGTGACTCAGGTTGAAGAGCCTCATAGGGAGACCCTTCTGTTGGCGTTTCTGTTCTTTGCCCCCATTGGCTGCCCACAATAGCATCGCGCGCAACGCAACGAGGAAGAAGGAGTGTGTGTATTTGCTTGCAGGCCTTGCCGGCAGTCGTACACTTTCGTTCGACCAATCGACAGCACCGGAAACTGGTGACATCATCAGAGACAGCCTGGTGACGTCAGGACAAACTGGGGGGTGCAGGATAGGTCCAGAGAGGCACACGGGGTCATTTTCTTCATATTGTGGTGCTCCGGCAGTGCTACGCACTCTGGCATTTGGCTTCGTCCATCGGGACGGCATTCTGATTTCGATACGCGTGTTTACTTGAAATGTTCAAAAAATGTCGAGAAGTGGTTTAGGGGCCCTTTAAGCCACCCTGAGCATTTATTCCTTCAGATATATCAAAACATACTTTAGTGATGATGCATAATAAAGTGAGCTAGTCTGGCTCCTCAGTGTCTCAAAATGTTTGGTTTCGAGAGACATGTTTCCCGTGCCTCTTGAATATCTTCTGATGAGGCTTTACTGTAATATACACAAACAATTGTGTAACTCCTCCTGCAAGTATTATTCATTAAGCCCGGTCACTTATGTGCAAAGCTTGTGGTTAAGTCTTGATGTCCGTACTTTTTAGAGCTATGTTTATTAATTCATGCTGTTCTTATTGGTTCTTCGATGCAGGAGACAATGCCTACGAAATTATTGGCCCTGATCATGAGAGCCCTCAAGGGGCAAACAACATCTCTGTTGCAGAAGTGAGCCCGATACCACTTGGAAGTTACCATGACAGATGACACGGCAGCAATAGATACAGAGACTGCCATGTCTACTGCAGCTGCAACAGTGTACGAGGCAAGCAGCAGCGCGTCAGCATCAGCAGCAGTGTCAGAAGGAACCACACCAGGCCTGGTAGAGCAACATGTGTGCTATCACTGACTTTTCTTGTAGTGGGTACAACTCATTTGCTCAACATACAAAAGCTTTTCACCACGACTGTGAGCCAGTGTTATTGTGGAGCAAGTACAAGACTAAGTTAGGTGTTATAACACAGTACAAGCATCACTTTAATATATGCAAATGCAAACATATTACAGTTGTTGCCTCCCCAGCCAGCCCACATAGTGACAACAATGTGGAACACATGGTGGGACACACCTCTCCCCCATTACAAGATAGTAGAGACTGTCAGTGTTGTTGCTAGATTGACTGGTCTTTGTAGGCAACTAGAAGGACAACACAGGTGTCATAAGATTGTTGTTGATGTTGTTGTTGAAGAGGTAAAAAAGAAGTTTGATGGGAGCTGAAGTGCCAACTGACATTGAGCAAATCAAAAGCAACCACCTGAGAAAGCAACACTATCGAAATTTGGGTATCTATGTGCCGCCAACTCTGGTAAGAATGGCATAGGACAGAAGTGTGATGAAAATCACACAGACACTGCTGTTGCATCACTGGCCACAGTGAGCAGCGACTTGTAGGGCAAGAGAGTCAACTGAAACTAACATTATGATATAGTGTCATGATCCCATGTGACCACTTTTCAAGTTATTTTGCAAGATACAGCTCAACCTCCAGAAACGAGATTGCAACTTGTCTGTAAAAAAGCTTTCACAAAAAATTATTCATAACACTATTAACATAGCAGTATCTTTTTTTTTGTGTCGGTTCGAGGTTCCCGGCTGTCCATTAATGCAAAAATTGAGGAAAAAAAGAACATGTCGTACTTGCACCTTTTTAACAAGTACGAAGGGGACAGAACTTTTCTAGTCATGCATCTTCATCATACTATCAAGTTTTTAAATGCCTTTTATAATTATTATTACCAGTTATATCTGAGTGCATTGTATGCATGTAGCAGGTGTAAAATCAGGTCAGTTGGATCAGGTGCCTTATCTGCAAGCGAGCCCTATATTCAAGAAATTTGAATTAAAATTGTTACGTTAGAGACGCAGTCTTTCAGCACTTTATTGCCTGTGGTTTAAGCATTGCTCAATACTTTTGTGGGTGGCAATTTCAACCGGCACAGCACTGCGCTTTGCCACAGTCACATTTGTCTTCAAAGCGGTTTTTACCATTTGTGTTGATCTGTTTGTTTATGCATAAGCAAGTTTTTAATTTATATTTTTCTGCATTCTTGTGCTTGCACTAAGCTTGTATAAGGCAGTTACAAAATGTGCGTCACTATGACGAACTGTTCTGTTGAGCTTACACTTGCAAATAATCGTGTTCAGATGGCCGCACTTCTATGCGGGTGCACCGCTAGCTTTGTGTATGTTCTCATGTTTGTATAAAGCTTATATAAGCTAGTTAGAAAATGTATGTCACTAAGCATTGTGATATTCTTTAAAGAACTGCTTGGTTGGTTTTACACTTGTGAATTAGTATTGAGGCGGTGGTATTCCCATGTATGCCCACTGCTAGCTTTCTGTGTCCTCACGTGTTTGTATTAAGTTTCTACAAGGGAGTTACAGCATGTACGTCACTAAGCGCTGTGATATTTTTTAAAGAACTGCTTTGTTGGTTTTACACCTGTGAGTAATAGTACTCGGGTGGCACTAGTCATGTGTAGGTACACAGGGACCATTTGTATACATTATGCTCATGTAAAGCAGTTACAAAGTGTATGTCACTAATTACTGTGATATTTGTTGAATTGCTGTGATGGTTTTACACATGTGAATAATAGTGGTCAGGACACAGTACTTGCGGTGTATAGTTGAATTTATACACTGCCAAGACATGGGCTGTATACGTACCAAAAGAAATGTATGTCATTATATTGTTGTGATTATTACTGTTTGGATTTTTTTCAACTGTAATAAAATTGTTTCTTGTATCTATTGAGGTATGGCAATTTGTCATGCAACCAAACTGAGGACCTGAACTTGTGCATACAAATAAACAGCTAATTTAAGAGTATACTGCTCATATTCTGCTAAACCAGTTTAACAAATCTTGTACTACAATGCTGGAAAAATGACAGAGCTGACTCGGATGTACAGAAAAAGTTCTGCACTGGCTGAAGGACTGCCCCACACTGGAATTCGTAATGTTGCGTTTATTGGAGTAGAACCGAAAGTGCACTTCTATTAAAAATGCGACAGTCGGTGCAGAAACATAAGGCAGACGAGCGGATGTGGCACATTTTTTTCAGGGCTCTCCATGCCTACTACTGCATTTCTAGTCTTCCTCTGCTCTGCATATAGGCCCCTGTTCAGCCAAGGTTTTTACTCCATGACAGTTGTTCTACTGGGTTCGTAGCAATATTGAAGAAAAAAATTCAATGGTTTTCAAGGACTTTCGAGGCCCCGACACAGTAACTTCAAGGACCTCGTGCAATGTGTGTAGTAGTTTGGACAGGCAATAACTTGTTCAAGAACACCATTAACTTTAATGCAAACAAAAGAAAACAAAACAAATCGCATTTCAGTGATTTCAAACATTTGAAAGACTGCTAATTTGCCTTTCACCTCCCACCACTAAACGCACACAAGGAAGCATTTCAAGAAAGCGCTCAAAGTTTTTCTGCAATAGCACAATTAACTACTTGGACCTGCAACATTTGCAGTTTTTGAATACTGTTTGGTTTGACAGTGTATGTGATGTCATCTGTTGCCTCAGCTTTTTTCACCATCAAATAAGCAATAGTCATTTCTAATTTCTTTTTATTGTGTCTGTCGCTCTCAATTTACTCTTCACGGCTTCTCTTCGAATGCCTCAACTGTTGAGCTTCCTGCTTCTGCTCCTCCAAGCACATTTGTCGCCGGTTCCATGTGCTTAAAACTGGTATCTGCAGCTCCTTTGTAATTTCAACTTTAAGGATGTCGCTTTCCTTCTATTACCTCCAGAGACAATTTTCTGTGACATGCGAAAGAGTGTCACAGAAGGGAAAAAAAGCGCTTGGCAATGTCTGCTAAGTCTAGCCAAGTGTACAAGTTTAAGGACTTTCCAATACTTCTAAAAATTCAAGGGTTTTCAATGCCTTGAAAAATGGCATTTTAGAAATAAAGGATTTTCAAGGATCGCTACAAACCCTGGATTCTAGCACCTAAATAATTTGACAAGCTTATTTTGGCATGGAGTTAGGAAATTCATGCTTTCTAGCTAACGCTGCACTATCTCTGTACAGTGAAGCCACGAGAGCGCAACTATATTGGAGTAAAGAAAAATACTGAAAGCTTTTAATACCACTCTTCTTTTTTTCTATGGAGCTTCGTAATGCCTAGTTAAGTTTACGAATGTGCCTGGTTTTGGCGGGCGTTTCTTCGACATTTTCTGGAAGAAGCAGATGTCTAGCCCCCTATTCATAATAATATTTGGGGTTTTACGTGCCAAAACCACTTTCTGATTATGAGGCACGCCGTAGTGGAGGACTCCGGAAATTTTGACCACCTGGGGTTCTTTAACGTGCACCTAAATCTAAGCACACGGGTGTTTTCGCATTTCGCCCCCATCGAAATGCGGCCGCCGTGGCTAGCCCCCGTATTCAGAAATGTATCTTAATACAAAGCTCATGCTTGACTTGATATAAACGACGCCTGGTGCGAACGTCCCCGAAGACGCTCACTGCCTTTCTTTTGGTGCGTTCACGACTTGCGTCGTTTAGATCAAGTCAAGCATGGGCTTCAAGTTATGATGCATTTCTGCATATGGGGGTAAGCGTGCACAATTCCGGGCAACGCACTGTGACATTGACACTGAGAGAAAACGGGGAAAACAGAGTTAACCACTTATGCTCCTAAACTTTCGCGTACCTGTGGTGTGCGTGTATCGTGGAAGAAGAAACAGCGCAAACACAAGGACGAAAAAAAGCATCAACCACACCAGCGCTTCGTGGTGTGGCATGTTTTTGCGTCGTCCTTGTGTTGCGCTGTTTCTTCTAAAATGCTCAACCAACTAGCCGGCAAGTCCATCCTGTGCATATATAAATTGAACACACGCATGAGTGTAGATGGTCTTCGAAGCTTTTAGAACGAGCACTGCCACAGGATACGAGCAGTGCACGCGTAACAAGTGGACACATTAGTCATTTAAACATGCGTGCCAATGCATTTGACGCGGCTATCGGCATAAGCAGTCTCCAAATGCTGGAATGCATGCGCTTCAAAACGCTAACGATCCGCTGCTAATGCAGGACAACAGCTCACAGCGGACTGAACCAAACTCCAAACTAATGCACTTGAAAAGAACGCCTACACGGCAGCGTGAGGCACGTCGAAATGCCTGGTACTGGCGTCGCAGTTGCTCACCAGTATACGCGCGAATTAAATTCACATACGTGGATGGTTGGCGCAATACTTTGTATCCGCGTATTTTGGAGAACATGGACTGGAGAAGCACTCGATCATGAGCTGAACGGCACATTTGTTATTTTCCTGCGGTGACGACAAGCCGTGAATAGTTCTCACGTTGTCGTCTACGTTTTCTTCCTTCGTTAGTCGTAGCAAGGAATGGAAATGATGCAAACGCACACGTATTCCAGTACACAACAGCACAGCACACTGCAGAGAAACCCCACCCACCGCAGCCGATTCATCAAATACGTTTGGTATATATATAACCTCTAAAGGAACACGACTGGGCGTAGCGGCGCTGTGGTGTAATGGTTATGATGTGTGTTTTGAATTGTACAAATGCGAGTGTACGCGGGTTCGAATTCACATGATGTATAGAGCAATGTGGTTCTCCAGAAGTATGTGATTCCCTAGACTATTGTATTCTAATTAGATTGTGTGACTCCTGATTGTGAAATTTGCGAAGATATTTGCAGATTAAGTGTTAATTCGCTTTTTTTTCTCCTCAGTGGCGTTCGTGACGCATACGCATAGGCCGCTTCAGAGCAGTCACGCCTCACGGTAGGCAGCAAATAGCCAGGAAAAAATGACTTTAAAATCCTGCATAACTTTGCTCACGCCTATTCTGAAGGCCGCTTGGAATCGGGCCAGTGTCTCTGAGGAGCCGCCTACGGAACAGTATATCAGCGGCCCTAATTTGATCTGATTTCCTGCCTGCATGCGTGACCAGGGCTTGGCTAAGAGGGTATTGGGAAGAGTACTAGCACTCTGTTCTGAAGGAGTACAAGCACTCTGTTTGGGGGAGTAGAAGTACTCAGTCTGGCGGTGTACTATCAACCCTGCGGGGAGAGTATTAGCACTCTGCGGAAGAGTACTAGCACTCCCTGTGGGAAGAGTATTATCACTCTGCGGAAGAGTACTAGCAATCCCTTGCGGTGGAGTAACAAAACTCTGTCAGGAGGAGTTGACCTACTCTCTCTCAAAGAGGGTCGATCTACTCTCGAAAAGAGAGTGAAATATGGGACAAGCAGCTACTCCCTCAAAGAGAGTGCCCGGCACTCCCTTACTTTTTAGAGTGTAGAGCAAGGCCATTTGCTGTAACCGATCCGGGAGGACAAAGTGCAACGAATAGCCATGTGCCAAGAATAGGATGGATCTTCTCCGACAATCAACGCCATCAGCCATTGTCAACAGCCTCGAATCTCTGCGCTTGCGGCCACCCACGGTCGCCCCTGCTGAAGCCACCTATAAGTTCGCCTCTCAGGAGCGCGACGGCCACAGGGCACGGCAGCACCTTTACCATGCGGTTCCCTAACCGCTTCGTCTTTCTTGCGCAGGCGAGAAAACGTTGCGGCAAATGTATACGCTCTAGTAACAGGTGTCGTTTGGCACTGCCGTGCCCGCAGCCGAGTGACTTAACGTTCGAATGTGAATTGTTACTTAAAAAAAAAAGCGTTGCTATGCGGTGACGTAGAGACTAACCCTGGACCAGACTTCGCCAAAATTTCCAAGCAACTGAGAGAAATATTTATTGACGCTAAATCTATGAAAGAAAAAAAGATTGGTAGACATCGACAACAAATTGGACGCTCTAGGCACACTCGAAGAAAAACTTGTTCTCTGGCAAGGTGTGATTTATTATATGAATACCAATACTCATTCGCTTGAGCAGCGTATTGAGGAACATGAGAACCGCAGGCGTCGGTTAAACCTAATCAGTTCTGACCTAGAAGAAATGAAAGGAGAGTCATGTGAAAACAATGAACCCGCTAGCTGTCAAGAAAGACATTATAGAAAGTATTCTTGAACTGGAGCCATTTCAATTTGAACGAATTCATGTATTGAGCAGACACGCCCGAAAGCGAACAAGGCTAGTCATTCTGAAGCTTCTGGATTTTACGCAGAAAGGGGGAATTCTGAAGAATGGCTTCAAGCTCAAGGATACTAATCTGGCTATAGGGGAAGATTTTTCTCGTAAAACTCTTGAGACACGGAAAAAAGTTGGGACAGCCCCAAACCCGATCGAAACAAAAAAGAAAAGGTTGCGTTAGCATGCACCAAGCTTTATATTAACGATATTGCTATGTCTGTGATGATGAAAAGAGTGAAGGGTTCCCTTGCAAAAAAAAAAAAAGATGGCGACAAAGTCAATCTGCCAAATACTCGGCGAAACGCTCCATGGAAGAGTGAGTGAAACAACTTTATTTGGTCCACTATAGAAGTAAGAAAACTCAACGTGACCTGGCTAGGTGACGTTGAGTTTAGTAACAAATTTACTAATAAATTTATAATAATAATAATTTTACTAATAAATTTACTAACAATAAGCGCTCGAACTATTGCAAATAAAACAGAATGCCTGGAAGAACCACTGCCTGATCAAGAATCAGACATAGTGGCTATCGCGGAAACATGACTCACGCCTGATATATTTAGTGAAGAAATCCCCCCCTCCCACAGAGGACGCAGTAATTCGGAAGGATCGGCCCACGCGTGGTCGATGTGTGGCCCTGCCGATAAATCTATTCCTTTTGTCCCGCTTCCCGATGTTATGGGTGGTGATGCGCTATTGCGTAAGGTTAATTGCGATGGCATTAACATAGCCACCGTGTTTGTTTACAGAAGCCCCTCACCGGGACATAAATTTATAATAGCCGTTTAAAACTATATTCAGAGCTACGCCCGCAATTCTCGCTTAATCGTCATCGGTGACTTTAACCTTCCCGACATCCATTGGAATCACATGCATTTCAGGTCACAGTCACCAGAGACATTGACTGTTTTAATGTTGAGTTTCAGTCTACACCAAATTGTGCTAAACCCGACACGGATATAAGATAAAACGAAAAGCAGACTCGACCTTACATTGATTAGAGATCAGTCTCCTTTAAATAAGGCGGTCGTTACTATTATTCCAGGGATACCTATCACCAGATACCAATCTGTTAGCTGCAACCTGGATTTGGCTTAACACCACGACCATCAGTAGCCAATGTACGAAATTTCCATAAAGCTTATGATGCTTGCATTCTGACCTACTTAGCTGACGAATTTCAACTCTTTTCAGACATCGCTATTTATCCGACGACTCATGTTAACAGCCTATGGTCAAGCTTCGATGATACTGTTACATATTGCGTGACGCATTTCATACAATATCACTGAAAGACGGGCTAGTTGGTTTGACTTCATTGTGGAAAATTTTGCGCACACCGAACAAAGACAACAAGAAAAGCATACAAAGACGCACACAAAGCGCACACAAAGGCTGCGCTGGTCTTTGTGTGCTTTTCTTGTGTTCCTCATTCAGTGGGCGTAAAACTTTCCACAATGCATTTCATACAACTGAAGACTAACAGGCCACAAGAACGTCGTGCGGTAGCTAGCTTGGTGAGTAGGTATATCTGCATTATTACTACTTACAGCGCTCCTGTTTCGTCTGTCTTTTTTGTCCAGTGCGCGCTGTAAGTAATAATAACAAAGAAACATAACCCTTGGATAACCCGCGAAGTAATACACGCCAAGCGCAAATTGAAAAGGCTGCGTCATGCAAAATGAAACGCAATAATCCCGCAGGAACGTGTAGCCTGGCATGTGTTATTGTAGATTTCAAACAAAAAGTAGAACTGGCAAAAAAGCAGTACTTTACTGCAACGCTTCGTGATTACATCAAAAACAACCCTCGCCGATTTTGAAAACATTTTCGGCCTTGCAGGGAAACAATGTCCTTTCTAATAGACAACGAAAAGACGAATCATGCCAATATGTTCTACGATTATTTTCAGCCTGTCTTTACTGACGATAACGGGGCCACTCCCCAAGTCATTCCTGTTTCTTTTAGGCCCACTGAATCATTAGTGTTAAGTGACTCAGGAATTCCTAACTTTATGCTGAGTCTTGGCCCCAAGAAAGCGTGCGGCCACGATAATATCGCAAACTATTTTCTGTTCCGATATGCAGAATGGTGCTGTAAATACTTCGGCATGACATATCGCCAATCTATTTACAGCTAAACTGGCATCGGAATGGAAAATAGCAAACGTAATACCAATCCACAAAGAAGGAGATACCGCAGCCCACTGTAATTTCCGGCCTATATCACTCACTAGTACATCGTGTAAGCTTAAAGCACTAAAGCACATAATTTTAAAGCATTTACCCTATCTTTAGAAAATAACTTTCTGTCGCCCCATCAAGAAGGCTTCAGGAAAGGATTACCTACTCTAACTCAGTTCTGAAGGAGACCACGATCTTGCGGTTAGTATTAATAATTGTAGCCAAAGCGACATAATTCTGCTTGATTGGGTCAGCCACAACAAATTAATTTCAAAACTACAAAACACTATCAGGGATGGAGAAATTATGAATTAGGTGAAAGACTTTCTAAGCGACCGAACACAATTCGTGGTTTTCGAAGGTGCATCATCAACCACAGCTTCAGTTAACTCAGGTGTGCCCCAACGATCTGTCCAGGGGCCATTATTATTCCATATTTTTATAAATTAGATCACGGCCGACATAGACTACAAAATTAACCTTTTCGCAGATGATTGCATCGTCTACAGGCAAATTTACAATTGTGATGGTCACTTGGAATAAAAACTTTCACTAGACAAGCCACTGGCCACGGCTCACTGGTGTGAGCCGTGGTAAATGTCAGTCAACTCGTCAAAACATTCTGTATGATGATAACAAAGAAACAAGATCCATCCGAATTTACTTACATAATTAACAACACACCATTGCAAAGAGTTACGCAGTGTAACTATCTCGGTTTCAGCTTGACGTCGACTCTGAGATGGGATAAGCATATTAACAACGTCACAGCAGCGGCTCTACGTAAACTGTTTCTCCTCCGAAGACGCCTAGCTTTCGCACCGACACATACTAAGCTCTTGACCTGCGCGACATTCGTGCGCCCAATCTTAGAGTATGCTAACTCTGTATGGGTTTCCGCATACTGTCACTAATTCAGAAAATATTGAAAGGGCACAAAGAAAGGCCATTAGGCTTATTCATAACAAGTACAAGCAAACCGGCTCGCCCACTAACCTTTAGCAACTTCCAGACTGCCTACGCTCGGGACAAGATCAAAGCTGACACGTCTGAGGTTCCTCCACCAACTTATGCATCAGCACAGCCTGATTGATGCGTCCAAATACATCTTTCTTGCAGAATCTCGAACACTAAGGAGCAAGCATGCATACACTCTAAGAGAATATGCTTAAAACAACGATTACATCAAACATTCTTTTTTCCCCTGACAACCACTGAGCGGTACTGTTTAGACTCAACCATTGCTAACACAGGATCATTTGCGGATTTCACCTCGAAAATTGAAAGTATGTTTAGTTACTAGTGTTCGGTTTCTTTCCTTCTTTTAATTCTCTTTTGTTGCAAAGAGTCAGTTGGCTTCTTTCTAGGTGTGTGTTTCTTTTGCACTACATAAACTTGTCTGCTGTAATGTTTGTATGTAACTAGAGTCGTTATCTTCAGATTCAACATAGGGACTGCTGGCTATGCCGCCTGTCTAAATATACTTACGTAGTGTTCATCACCTTGTAGTTCTAATGCCTCCCTTGCTTTAGTCTTTTAAGAGACTGGCAGTATTGTGAATAAATAAATAATAAATAAATTAACCATGGCTGTCAGAATTCCATGCATGTCGATGCTGTATAGAAAAATATTGCGTTCTGTATGCTGAAGCAGGCGTGCTCAAATTAGGGGAGGAATTGAGATAGCTTTTCTACAGTGACGTTTGTTTGACACCGAACAGCCGTGTTCGCTATTATCAGGCCCTCTATGAGTATCATTTGCTGCTGAAAAAATGAGAGACACATTTTTTACATATTATTCAGGCTACCGCGTCGAGTATTCGTAATCGTGGCTTTAGATCAAGCAAGAGTTTTTTGAGGTTTGCAGCAAACTGTTTGCCAGCAAGGATTCCCTGTAATATTGGAAGATCTTGTTTTCGCCTAATAATTCTTTCATTGGCCTAATTTACGCACTTTAAAAAATGAATCTACTTAATATGTGAAATTAGGCTATTGGAAACTTAGTGCAGCAATATTTCTGAAACAAATCTGTTTTCGCAAAATCAGCACAACCATTGCAGGTCCTAGCTAAATGAAAATCCTGCTTTCAGTGACCGGTAGATAATTACGGACAGGCTGCGGCCCGCAGAACGGCGTCCTTTAGTTTTAGGTCTGAGGTTGAGTGGCCAGGTCGGGCGTCGTCGTTGTAGAAAAGGAGACGACTGCCTAAGTGCTGGCGGCGAACAGTACTGGCGACATCGCATTGACGGCGAACGGCTGGACGGCGTAGTGGTGGCGTGCACGTTTTGTGGCTCAAAAGGAGGCTGGAAGCGGCCGTAGCTGGTGTGGGTGCTGCTAGATGTGGCATACCGGGTTCCTAATTACGATGATCAACGGTTGCTTCAATAACGGGTGACGCAACCGATGCGGTGGCTGTGGAATTAAATCGACCGACCATCTGGAGTCCTCCTTTGCAAGGGCTTCTATGGAACCGTTGGTCCTGGGGCGGCGATCTTGGGCGAAGGGTAGCTGTCCGAGAATTCTGCCCGATTTTCTGGGAAAACTGTAAGTTCAAGTGAAACAAAATATTTGTGGAATAATTACTGCTTTTGTGAAAATGTTATACGAAGTGCTAGAAAGTTTCAAACGGGCTATTCATATACGAGCAGCTTTTAAAGTGATGCGATTCAATTAGGGGCAAATGAACTTTTTAGTGCAGCTGCTCGAAAGGAGCAACGTGGCGTGAGCTTAGGTTATAATTCAGCAAGGTCAGCGACGCCTGCTGTCTTTTTTGTTCAATTATAAGTTGTGGCACCGTGGTGGTGTTTAGCGTCCCGAACCTGCACAGTTCAGTATAGCATCCTAAAACCGCTTCTGCAATATATTGCACATGGTGTACAATATCCTTCACAATTAACTCAAAACTTACTATGTTCCTCCTGGATATGAATTTCAGTGCATATGGAACTGTACAGAAGTGGTTTACTCATATTCTTGTCATCCGCTTCCGACAAAATTTGAAACTAAGTTGATCTAGACCTCTGTGCTGTCACAGACGCCGGAAAGCAAGCTTGAAATGTGTTTCGAATTCCTCGAGATTGCATAAAAATGCAGTAAGCTGCAGCAACATGGCAATATACTAAACGTAGTTCCATCTTCATCTCTGCCTTTAGGCAATGAAATGCAGTTTTTACCATAAAGAACATGAGAACAAGATGACTTATTTCGTGTACATGGACGTGCAGTTTTGGCATCTAACCGCGGTTTTAATAAAATACTGTATTTCATGTGCGTAACATTCCAGCAAACAATAAAATCAGCTTGAAAAGCGTTTAGGCCTCAAAGCTGTATACGGGTCTAAGGATGATAAGGAAAAATTGAGGGGATATTTCAAATTAAGGTTTACAATTTCGAGTACCTTGAATACGCGCACACATCACGTGAAAGAAATGATTCTTTTCCTCCCGTCAGCCAGTTGCTGCCAAAGCCGGGTGTCGAAGCGAGGCCTTCGTTCTGACCAGCATTGCAAAAAAAGAAAGGTATACAAAGGAAAAAAAATTCACCGACGATTACGATACTCCCTAATGTGAAATTCCAGTGCCGCTCTCTACGTGCTTTCATTTCGCGATATATTGGCTGGCGCGGTCAATCTGTGTCGTGCGGCACGTTGCAAACGGAGCGAAGTGTGGCGCGACTGCCTCACTTATCGGGAGATCACGAGAGGCAGCGCTTCGGTGACGCTTGGGCACAATTCAAAGCAGCCGCTGCATACAGACCTCCGCTGTAGCAGCGCTTTGTTTCCATATATGGTATCGGTGACAGCAGCATGCATTATGGATGGCTTCATCGGTGAACAGAAGACGCGCGCTACTCTGGGGCCATCTCGTAGCGGTCGTCACCATGGAGCCTGTCTCGAGCGGCAGCACCATGCGCGGCCCTACGCTTTTCTTCTCACGCTTACGCCATACCCTCTACCTCCGCTTTCCGCCTCATGGTTCCGCTGCACCCTCCTCCTCCGCTTTTCTTCATCCCCCGCTGCGCTCGGCCTTCGCTCTTTCATCCTTCGCTGTGCTCGTTCGCTCGGTCACACCGAGGGCGTCGACGGTCAACGCAGGAACAGCCGTCTAAGAGCTGCGCTGTAATAGGAGCAAAAATGAAGAACGCCATTAAAGTCGCATCAAGCGTGAGCGTGGGAACCGGTGCAGCATGAGTCACACATCGCTTTTACAGTTCGCACAGCGTAGCCTTCACAACATGCACAAAGAAAAAACAAGACACAGAAACTTTGCGGAGTTCAAGATTTTTTTCGAACTGTCTGGAGTGGCTCTCGCTTTATCGTGGGTGCGCATATACGACGTCGATAAATCGATAAGCGAACAAGAAGGCGCTTCCAAGAAAGCCCGCCGGAACATACCAGGTGCAACTCATGAAGCTTCGACCGCTCAAAAGCTGTCTACTGCGCATTGCTCGGTCGCTTTTTGCAGCTTTGCTGGCTAAATCAACCTTCTCTACCCTCAACCATCCTTCTTTTTGTTCCTTCATTTACTGACTGTCCTGTAGTTTTTGACACATATATCATTTTTAGCTGCTTATATACAAAATAAAATAGTTATAAAAATCAGAGGCAGCCTTATACATTTTTTTTCTGTGTGTGTGGAGTGCTTGAATATGGTGCTGCAAAAAAATAACGTGCTATGCCTTCCATGAAAGTCGATGCTAGAATTCATCAGAAGTAACAACATGGTTAGTCCATCTGATCCACATGAAGTTCTATGAATGCGACAGAAATGTATGCTATTTTTTAAGCCATGGCGGCAACACTGGTCGACGACGATTACATGCAGTGCAATCTGCATTCGTCCGAAATGAACCGATGGCCGACAACGAACTTTGGTGATCGGCCGCAGTTAGTGTCTAGAAATTCTTCGTAATGTTTAGAAACAGCGCTAATGATACAGGACACAGAAAAGAGGATGGGACACTTACGGCGCCAACCTCCAACTGTGTTTATTGGAGAAACACGTTTGCTTTTTGAAACCTTAAATCAAGCGTGCGCGCATGCTCAATGTCAATAAAAGCACTTGTCATTCCCAAAACATTTCCTCGTGGTCGCGGGTGAGATAAAGACCTCTGGTCACCCTGGTTCAACAAGCCCATTTCTTTCGAAGATAAGGCTATGGAAGGCCTGACTAACAGCCACTATACTTTTACTCATTATGCGAAATGCTTCTGCCACTTCTCTTGTACTGCTATCAGTATGCACAAACATGATTTTTGTGTCAAGAAAGAATGGTTTACACTCACATTCGATACAGTGCTTTACAGGGTTTGTAGATTTCTTGTCTAAAGAATTTTGTTGCTCCGATAGCCTGACATTAATGCATCAGCCTGCATGCTCAATGTGCCGCAGGACAAGGGGATCTCATAACCAACAACAAGCTTACGGGGGACGGGCTTTTTTTCTATGGTTTATTTTACAGCCTGTGTTCTTTCCTATTTGTTCTCTCTTTCATTGGAATGCTGCTTTCACTTTACCAACTTTATTAGGGGCTGAAAAGAACACTTCGACACCATATCTGGCCCCTACTTTTTTAAATCTGTATGCGAGAGAATGAACGTAGGGCATTACCACTACTTTTTACTGCTTTCAATGAGTAAAAGGAGAGAAGAGTTGGCGCATGCTCCTTTCAAGGAACATGCGCGCACGCTTGATGTAAGGTTTCAAAAAGCAAACGTGTTTCTCCAATAAACGCAGTTGTAAGTCGGCGCCGTGTGTGCCCCATCCTCTTCTTTGTGTCCTCTATCGTTAGCGCCGTTTTTAAACATTATGAAAAAGCACCAAGTCGCCAAATCTGTCGTTCTTCTCAGAAATTCTTGCCTTCCCTTTAGCATGTTTGGTACACCCGTCTTTTGTCATCCCTATTAAGCCAAGGTGCCACGAATTCTGTCGCTGACGTAGAAATTGGTAGAATAACACTTAGTTCATGTGTGTTCGAACTTTACCGAAGTGATATTTTGTTGGCAGTAATAAGTGCCATCAATTCAGAAAAGAGACGTCACGTGGTCCGCCCAAAATCGAATTCTGTGATCATAGTTCATTTTCTATCAGACGCATTGAGCTTGAGGCCGATTTGGCAGCATTCCATGATGCGTTGATTTCAGTCAAGGAAGATACCGCAACGGCTGTTGCTGAAACACATTTTTCTTGTGCCTTCAAAAAACAAATTGCAGCTCTACATACGCACCTTTTCAGCCAGTCAGCAAACGCTAAAATTCCAATCACTAGCAAGATTATTGCCACAGTGGAGTGGCGCATGCTTTGATGCGACAGCTGGTGTGTCGAAGTAAGTATCGACAAAAACGTCGGGTTTCAGCGAGGTTTCATCAACCGCAAGCAGCCAGCTTATCTTGCGTCATCAAATTGGTCAGCTGGGAGAGGGACAACCATCGCTGAAAAGAGTCTATATAAAGGGCCTGTTGGTAGCCTTACGACACGCTTTGTTTAACGGAAATAAACGGGCATTACTAAAACAATTGTGTCCCAGAGACATTCAATGTTCAGAGCCGTTTCAATGCTTGTGGCAGGGTGAAAGTGCGGAACAGCTCGGAGAACGCAAGGAAACTGATATGGACAGGGTATGTTGCAATGTCCTGACCCCACGTGTTATCTCCAGTTTTCAAAGACCACTTGGATCCACATCGTTACTTGTTCTTCGTTGAGGTGCTCCTCGCCTTCTCCATCTGTCGAAGACACGAATTCTAAAGAATAGAAAGTAAAACATAAAAATACGATAATACACTGCCGTGCAGTTCTCTGTCGAGCGTGAGGAAACAACGTTATTGAGCTTGCGCCGGCTGCTGACCGCGCCAGCCTGTGCTTCTGAAATGTATTATCCAGGTCCTCGCCGTAGAGAAAATTGCCTTACCGATCAAGCCTTATACAGGGCAAAACGCAGTCGCTCCTTCGCGGTAGGTTCAATCGCCCATTCTCTGTTACGTCACGCCTAAAGGAAATAGCTGTTCTCGTTTGCCCAGAGCTTAATTCAACTGTTTTCGAAAGAATGCGTCTTGCTGACCTCACAGGTGGAAAGAGAACTATACCAGCTGTGAAGATACTTCACGTTAAGCTTAAAGTAGTCATAGCATCTAGCAGTACTAAGCTAGCTTAATTGCATCTCTAGATATAAAGGAGTTAAAATACCACTACCAGAAGTTATAGTCGGTTTTTACGCGTATTTTTGACCTGACAAATATTTATTGTTGGTGGGTGCGCGTGCCCTTTATTTGGGGAGTAAATATCTAAAACTAGCCCACTAGCTTGCTTACACATGGCTGGTTGGAACATGCCTACCTTTGTACCCCAATGTTGGCTGCTGTAGTGCGACGTTCATTTCGGCTTGGTGGAATGACGCTAGTTGACTGTCTATGAGCCTTCGTTCTGTTTGCTTGGTGTATGCTTTGCATGAACGCGCTCACAAAGAAGTCTGTGTCGTTCTAAAGATGACTGGCCTTCAGGTCATGATGATGATATGTGTTTCGCCTTCTTATTCACAGCCACGATATTTGCCAGCTGCGGCGTGGGCAAGCACACGAACCCTTTCAGACGATCGCTGACGTACGTCATCGCGAGCTGGGGGCGCGTTTCTCAACATCACTGTCCGCGTATGGGCAAGCTGTCCTACTGGGATGACCTCTACCGACGCCGCTTTCTCTCAGGCTTTGAAGTAAGGTCCGGAATTTCATCAGGAGCACCGCGTATGGTAAAGGACGATAATTATACTGTTCCTTAGGTTAAAGAAATGCTTTCTAGGCAGGTCTGTATTCATCTTAGCGCGGAGAAAACGACGTTGAAGAAGTTGACATGGTGGTGACCACCTAGCCGAGCCCTAACTCTAAGAAACTTACGCAGTATTTGCACGACCGCGCCGTCTTTAACATATCGTATGCGTCGTATTGATGCATACATCTGATTTGTTATATCCTGTACATGTTATGTAGTACATCGCAGCAGCCACCGTTTGTATGGAGTGCACTTTTAAACGGTTTCCATACCTGGGCGTGTGCCTGTTGTTCCCTTTTTGATTTGCGTATGGGGGTATTTACATCTCTCTGGATAAGCGCCAATATGCTGTTTCCAGACAGCCCCACACGTTCTTTTCGCGCTTTAAATATTGACCACGAATTCTCCATGTAAGCACTTTTGATGCATGCCTGATAAGCGGCTGTGCGTGCAAAATCTACTTTTGAAACCAAGGTACTATCTTGCATATCTGACTATATAGATATTTAAAGAATAGCGTTTGAATGTCCCTTTACAACTCGCTGCCACCAAAAGCACTGGCAATTTGTTCACAGGATTCCTGCCCTTAGAGAGACACAAAGTTGACGACTACGAAGTACACACATAATGCTGGCAAAGAACGACAAACCTGCTTAAAGTAAACTGCTAGAGCTTTGATCTGTCTTTGCTGTGCTTGCACGCGGTCTTCTGCTGTAGCCGTGCGCGATGAATGGGAGGAGTACAGATAAAGTGCAAGCATACGAATATAGCAGTCACAGCTGCGCGTTTCCCATTTGAGGTCACGAACCTTTTCCTAATTTCTCTCTGCCCAGAAGCGACAGTTGTTTCGGGATAAATCAGGCAATGCACTCGGCTGTTTCAATGCATCTAGCTGCAGCAAAGAAACAAAATGGAAAGCTAGAAATAAGTGACAAAAGCAAGTAGGCAAAAAAGGAAGGTGTAGCCATGCCTGAACAGCATGTTTTGCGCATCAAGTCATACCTAATATTTCCTTTATGGCTAGACCACATGCTCGTCTTTACGCACTGCAGACAAGCAACGCTCTTACCAGTGATCGTGTATAGAAGTTCACCCGTCCCGCAGTATACCATGCAGTGCATTACATTCTATTAAACGACGATATCGCTGGAAAATAGGCCGTCGAAGGGCTCGCTGTCCCAATGATCAAAAATAAACTCCAGCGACTAAGTTTCTCCTTAGAGGCGAAGCACTGATCGCGATAACAAATTAGGAAAAAAAACTATACAAAATAACCATAGTAGTTTTATCAGCCGTATGAACTTGGAAACATTCGCTCACTAACTAAATTAACAAGAATGGCGTGACGCGCGCATAAGCAAACATGAACAAATGATGGCAACTAAGCGGCGAGAACTCAGGGAGCGCGAGCTATCTGCACTCGGCGCACTATGTCCCTATCGCAGATTGCTTTCAAGATAGGGCCCGTGAGGCCTCACCTTAAGCAGCAGCCGCTGGACTTTCCTCGTGTACTCCCTCCCCTGTCCTTGGTGCCTTGCGCGCGACGAAAGACGGCGCGCTTCCTCCCTGCTTTCCTCCCTTGCGCGCACGAGATTGAGCCCCCGACTCGCACGGTATCACTCGCACATACAGCATAGGGCGCACGGCGATGTTATCATCGTTGGACTTCATACGGAACATTATAGTGATGCTGATGGCGGCGGCAGTAAAGCGCCTGGAATGTCCATATAATTGCTATCGCAGCAAAAGCAGAAAAGAAAGTTCGCAGAGAAATAGCCTGAGCGTGACATAGCTCCGGCACAGCCTGAGCTAAGTCATGCTCAGGCTGTGCCTCAGTCAATACAATATTCACAGTGGGAGTGCTTTGTATCGGGGACACGGCGAACGTGCAATCACAGTTTGTGTTACAAAAACCATCACTATTTGTGCAATAATAAGAGTAATGAAGAGAGAAAGAAACTTGTAATATTATTTTATGCTATCTATAAATAAAGACACAGTAACGAAAAATGAGTTGAACAATTTTATCTTTCTTTTGCATATTTGTTCCATGCGCATTGACGTGCAGCACTGAAAAGAAAGCGTGCCTATATAATGAGTCACAGTATACCCCATGATTCCAAAACTACAGTTTTAATGTCGGCTGCACACAAAGTGAACTCGTAAAATGGACGGACGATGATATGGCAGTATCGTGTCATTGAAGCATACGTAAGATCGCGTTTGTTCAGTGCACTCTGATGAGCAGGAGCATTTTCAATGTACGTGACTCAAATTATTACGCATGAACCTCATAATCAATTCAGGCGACATACGCTGACAGTGCAGTGCTTTTCTACTTCCTGCATGAGTGGTGGGGTTGGGGGATCTAACATAGTAAGCACACAGAACCTCCCCAAAAATTAATAAAAATGCGACATGCAATTGAGAATGTCTTGCTAGGATAAGGATCAACAATTGGAAGTCAACACGTATTGGAACTGAGCTTATAAAAGGGGGAGAGAGATGTTCGTGCTCGGTAGGTGTCGTCAGTCATTTACTATAGTATTTGAGGTACCTTTGCGTAAATGATAGTGGTAACGTTTACCTGAATACAGGGAGCTGGGTTCGGGAGAGTTTATGGGTCGTTCGGGATACAGTAAGTACTTGCTAACCATGCTCTCTTCGGTTATAAACACACTGAACCAACCAACATGCATATGACCAACGTGCATATGGATTCTCATAGAGAAACATTACGTGTGGAAGTTCAGCACCTATTGCCTCAGGCACATAACGTAGCAAAACCAACGGCACAGCGCAGTGAGCATATGACGTATAGCCGGCGAAAATATTTCACTTGATTCTCAAACGGACATTGATTCCCAAGCGGCATATTTTAGGATTAAAACAGTCCTAGATTATTCCATAATTGCTTGGTTTCCTCACAATAAAAAACTTTCATCACAACTAGAAGCTGTTCAACATCAGGCAATCAGATTTGTATTCAATAAACCTGATAATAATTCACAGTAGGGCTAGGCTATCGTGTCAGCCATCTTTATTCCGAACCTCCTCGCCCTTCGTCGTCTTCCTTACAGGGTGCCTACCAACCGAGAAAACCGGGAAAACCGGGAATTCTCAGGGATTATGAGTAGTCTGGAAAAACTCAGGGAGAACTCAGGGAATTTGTGCCTGAATTAGGGAATATTAGGTGCAATTTTATTGAAAGTGTCGAAAGTCGCGGTAATGCTGGGTCGAGTAACAGACAGGAATTGTAATGAATCGTCTTTGACGTGCTGTCGTCGGCTGGAGGAGTTGCCAGTGTACAGTCAACGACCGACTTTCCGGATTCCCGATAATTTGGACGGTTTCGCGGCACCGCCAGAAACTGCAGATGTATCCGAACGACTGAAATTTCGGACGCAAGAACTCTTCCCCGTCCGATTTTCCGGATGTTCTGGCGTGACCGCAGGTCCGAAACGGCATTAATCAAAGCCACCACTGGGGCCATTTTGATTACCTCGCCGCCTGAAACCTGCGCTCTGGCACGCAGATCCGCTGGAAGCCGTAGCCACCACTACGGCAACGCTAGGCCTAGCTGCTTCGACGTTCGCTATGAAGCTTCTTGCCGTTGGGTGCCGTGTTATTTATTGAAAGAATTCTCGGCTGTCAGCAATGGCATGGACTCCTCCTTTGCGATCCTCGCGATTGGCTTAGAAGCTTGGAAAGCACGGTGCGTTGCATAACGCCGGTTCCCGAAAGTCAGCTTCGTCTCCGTACAGAAATGTTAGTTGGTGAAGCATACGCAAAAGTATTGAAGTGAAGCATAACAAGCGTGGGACGGGGCTATTGCTGCGGGACACAGTATGTATTACTTAATTATACACGCATGCATCCGGTATTTCCTGTCACAGTACGAGCATTGATATGCCTAATACGTGTGCCGACAGGCCTTCAAAGCGTTTTCGAATGTGCCTGTGGTGGTTTGAGCCTTTAAGGGCAGTAAATGACATCCATTTATTTTTTTCGAGCTGGCCGATGTTTCGGACGTTTTCGCGGCCCGAAAGGAGTTCGAAAACTCGGACGTGGACTGTGCAACTGATCAACAAGATGCTTCAAATAGTCCGTGGGGCGAACGAGTGGCGGAAAGAGGACAAGAACAGAAAGGACCTACGGATTGAGGAATGAGCGGGAAAGGAAGCGTGCTGCCGTCGTTTTGAAGGAGCTGGAGCTCAAAAAACAAACAGTTGGCTGATGCGCAGATGCAAGTGTCCCTCATCCAAACCAAAATAAACTCTTTAAAGCAGTGAAACACAACACTGAGGTGTCGTGCGCGGACTCAAAGTATGTCAGGACAGTTGAGGTTGAATTGCGAGCTGTTGAGAGAGTATCTCAAGTGCGACAAAATTCGCGCCTCATACCACTGAGCTTGCTATCAGTTTATAGAAATAGCTCATATTCGAAAATATTTGCTTTTGTATACATCTCCTTTTTTATTGGTATTTCGGAATGTCCGACTCGATTTGCAATTCTTTTCGAAGACATTTGCTGTGCATTTTACTAACCCCTCCCTTCTATTCTCTTTTTGAACAACATGAACACAACTCCTTAGTATTCAAATTGGATTAAGTCTTCTTTAATTTTTTACATGCTTACTAGAGAGTGACAGCATCGGGCGATATGGTTTCAGCTCATCTTGACATAAAACATAGTTCCGCATCACTCAGGGAATTTGGAAATGTCAAATTGGTAGACTCCCTGTCTAATTTCTTCTTCACAAGGTATACGTACACCCCCGCCCCCCTTTGAATATTCATCCCTGCTGGGATGACACATAAGATGTCCCCAATGTTTGCAAAGTCAAGCATGCCAACATCGTTTACGTAACCCACTCTCTTGAGAACACCTTTCTGCACTGCAGTTTGCGACACGATACTGTCTACGGCATTCTACCGATGCTGACATATGGGGCAGAAACTTGTAGATTGTCAAAGAAGCTCGAGAACATGTTAAGGACCGCGAAAAGAGTGAAGGAACGAAACATATCAGGCGTGTTGTTAAGAGACACGAAGAAAGCGGTGTGGATCAAAGAGCAAACGTTGATAGCCGATATTCTAATTGACATTAGGAGAAAAAAATGAAGCTGGGTAGGCCATGTAATGTGTAAGATGGATAACCGGTAGGCCATTAGAGTTATAGAATGGGTAACAGTCGAGGACGGCAGAACATTAGGTGGGGTGATGAAATTAGGAAATTTGCAGGCGCAAGTTGGAATCGGTTGGAGCCGGACAGAGGTAATTGCAGATCGCATGGAGAGGCCTTCGTCCTGCAGTGAACATCAATAGGCTGATGATGATACCGTCCCATGAACACTTGCCTCGTATACGGAAGACTTTTTCTTACGAGTACGAAATCGTCCAGTTGCATACGGGGTATCCACATGTTCTGGTGGCGGTCACAGTGTCTCTACATATCATTGCGCTATCGCTGGTATGCTTCCGCAGTTTTCCGCTTCTCGCACAATTGTAGGAGGCCAGCTATACCGAGCTGTTTATCAACGGGTAACACCGGTGCCTTTCCACATGCTGCGAAATACAGGCTGCAGCCGATGCTCGCAATGTGTGCAACCGATTGGCATGAGCTACAGCGGCCTCCAAGCACCACTTCAATCCACCTTTGATACTTTGAAAATTGGCTACTTCAAGTCTAGTATTATTATTTCAGCCGTGCCATTCCCTAGATGATGATAGAGCACGCGGCGTCACAAAACAAGTGCTCGTTCCTTCGCCCACTCTTGTAAACGCTGGCGTGCAAATGCTGGCCCATTGTCTAAAATTGCTAGCTGAGTATTCTTAAAGATCTCCCGGCTCAAAAGGGGAATACCACTATTTGTGTCTTCGCTTCTCAGTTGTGCAGCCACTAAGACTAATGCATTGATATATTGCCACTAGGAAAGACTATGTTTTCCTTACTGCTGTAGCATTTCTCTTGAGCTCTGCAAAATCCACCTGGATGACTTCAAATGTTATGTCACAATGTTGAGGTAGGACCAACTCGTCTGTTCTCTAAAGGTACTTGGTTTTGTCGACTTGGCATTGATGGCAAGACTGGACATGTCGCAGGACGTCATTTTTCATGTGTTTCCACCGGAAAAGCTGAAGCATCTTCTGATAAGTTCGCCAGAACCCGTCATGCCCGGCAGAGTCTTGAGCAACATGATAAAGTGCCAATATTTTAGGCATCATTGTTCCCGGGACTACGAAATTTCCATTGTAGAACTCTAGTTCTTCTGTCCCCTCCCACTGCAGAGTTGCGCTGATATCTGCATAGACGTACAGATTCACATCCTGGTGCGGTGGTGTTGAACTCATCAATAGGTTAAATAGTACAGGAGACAGAATAGCCCCCTGGGGCAGCCCTCTTGTCTGATCGAACTTTCTTGAAGAAAAGCCGTTTTGAAAACAATAAAATATTCTGTTTCTTAGAAATTCAAAAATATATGCCGCTATATATCTCGGAAAATTGTAGGACTGTAATCTGTCCAGCAACAGAGAGTACTCAACGCTGTCATAAGCTTTTGCTATGTCAAGAGTCACTAAAGCACTAACTTCTTTTCTATGCTGGAGCAAGTTGAATTCGGCTTTCCAAATCTATATGCGCACACCAAATGGAGAGACCGGGTCGGAAACCTCTTTGATTTGGGCTCAGTAACGATTTCGATAGATATAATTCATCACACAATTATATAAAACTCTTTCAATTAGTTTTACCATATTTGAAGTAAGAGAGATAGGCTTGATGTTGTCAAGATTCTAGCCGGCTCCTTGTTTTTTAAGCATCGAAATAATTTTGGCTGTCCTGCATTCTGATGGAATTCAAGAATTTTGTAGAGAATAATTTACTGGATTCCGAATGTCATTAGAAGACATTTCAAACAATATTTTTAGCATGGCATTGGATATGCCGTCAGGACCAGGAGCTGAGGCAGGCAGAGATCTAAGGACATTAGACAGTTCGGACCCTGTGACTTCGCATAATCCGAAGTTTCAGAGGTGCGTAGAGGCGCGATGCATTAGAAGCGATAGCTCCCCTCTGCGCTATTCTTCACTCCAGCGTTTTGGCAGCATCAAAGGAAATGGACTCGAGAGTGTCGTCTGCTAATATAAATGGGATCTGCATTTATTCTTGTAATTTTGTTAGAAAATTTTGCACTCACTCTTTATTTCAGTCTTAAAAACTGTTAAGAAGGGACTGTGAGCCCCGAATCTCTGGAACTGAATTCACATACACAGAGGGAAAAAAAGTTAGATGAGTCGACTGCCTGTTTTGGGACGCTAAAGTGCCAAATGGTGAAAGTGTGGTATTGGGGATGCGGCGATGAGAGCGATAAAAACAAAAAATGATCGCTTCGTGAGAGCAAAACAAATTGAAATGTCCACGGCGCTTTTCAGAAGCGGTGAAACGAAAGTTCCAGAGCTCTCAATGAACTTCTCAATCAGTACAGTAAAAAAAAGGAAAAAAAAAAACTCTATTTGGGTTAAAGCAGGCTTCAGAAGCCTTTGAAGTAAAGGCGCGTGTATTTTTTCTTACAATGTTCTCTTGGGACGTTCTAAAAGAAGTCTGCGAGGCCCTAATATCTTCTTTCAATCGTAAACAAAATATATGTTATGTGTCATTAAAAAAAAACGTTGTAATGCTGCTACCGTTCACAGGGTAGAAAGTATTTGTTGAACTAACTCGCAAATATTTGTATAGCTCACAACTCTACTGCCAAGATGATATACAAAAGCGTCATAGAAATCTAGCAAGGTATTAGAGAAGGAACGATTCCTTTCCTTGTACTTTGCGCCTCTATGTCTTTACAGAAATGGCAGGCTCCTAGCATGTTTTTAAGGCATTTTTTATATCTTTGCATCACTTACCATCAATATACTGAGCGTGTCTTTTCGGAACTACCTCGTTATTTGTTCGGCTGCCCAACTGATAGCTTTTCGATGTCTCGCCGAACTGACGGGAAGTTCACTAATACGATCATCTGTATACGCAGTCGCTAAATGCGTAGAGAGCGTCCTTTACAAGGAAGTTTATAGCAAATTTTACAGTAAGTCAAAAAATACATTTGTTTGATTCCACATTTTGGTGTTAACAGTATGCGGTTCTTGCGTGCGACAGCAATATCGGAAGCACCATACTGGGAATCAGTTCGATGTCTGAGGAGTTCCTAGATGAACTTCCCGTGTAAAAGCACGTACTTTCCAGGACAGTGGACTTCAGTGCAAAGGTTTATATTTTTACAAGCAAATGGCTTCTTGTTCCTATTCCTAAGTACTGCCATGAAAAAGTTGACAGTCACTTAAGTATCCTTACGTGAGTTGAAGGCTAATACATGAAGACTTACCTAAGCTATCACCTTAAATTAAAACTCCACCTTAATCCACCTCAATCCACGTTGCTCTAATTTGTACCAACCTCAGTACACCTTAATCCACAATAATTTAAATTAATCCACTTTAATTCAACCAAGTCTAATTTCGGTAAGGAGAAAGGTTCGATGCCTTGCCTGTTTCTCGTGGGATCTCGCAGTGCGAGCCGCAGCAGGCCCAGTGCCGGGAACGTGACGTCATCACTTGGTCACGTGGGTTTTGGTACGATCGGATGATAATGCCGGACGCCGGACGTCGAATTTTCTCGCTTCACGGGGTGTATAAGGCTTTCGCCTTAGAAAAGAACACCTACAACAATGCGGCTATGTGCACTCTCGGTGCTGGTGAATCTAAGGCATATTTACGCGTATAATTTACTATTTGTTTCGTGCCAACAAGGGCTACACCACAGAAAAAAGAAAGGACAAGCGCGAACTCGCAAACAAGCTTTTTTCACTATCACCGGAAATTTAGGCTGGAAGCAGAATGCGCAGAAACCACATTAAGCATGAGGGGAGATAGAAAGGAAACACAATGAAAAGAGTTCGGTTGCATATAACTGATTAAGTATGTTGACGGATGCTCTTACAAAAATACGGTATTCACCACTCCGATGTGTCACTACTGGCAACAATTTTCGCTCCTTCGAATATGGTGGATCTCCACCAATTATCATGCGAGCGCGTCACCATTCTTGCCCATATCGCAAATAATATGTAGCAATCACACTTGGAGGCTCAACAGCGTGCCGCTCAATGCCACGTGGCATTGCTCCTAATCTAAAATTCATCTTTCCGTTATCGATTATAGATACATCTGCCAGTCTGGCCAATATAAACAGATACATAGTCAGAGCCTGCGTGATCACAGAAGATAAGACACGAGTGGCAAAGGAACTTGAAAAGGCTAGCAATGAAGTGCACGCTACTTACTTGAGAAAACAGAGAGGCACTAGTAAGATTTCAGGTCAAAAGAATGATCAGAATGTGAGACTCTCAAAATAGTAACTATATTTATTTTACTATTAGTGCGCGGATTCCGCTCCGTTCAGCATATTTCCTTGACCTCTATATTACTTTATTTTGTCCATTACACGCACCACGTGCTTGGCTGCGGGAAGTGCGTGGGTCGATCGCCACAAACGAACACCCACCGATTCATATGAAGCGTACAAGCAAATCCCAGGTCAGATGTCGAGCTTTCCACGGGTTTGTTGTTCGGGAGAGGCTTGTACAGTTCGCGATGCTTTCTATGCAACAATCAAGACAAACAAAACATCACACTACTTGCCAAAAAAGTAATATGGCTCTCCCATGCCGCCCCGCTTCCCGATAGGGTGGGTATCGTTCCAAGTGTCTCAAGCTCTCGTAGTTGCCGAGCACCTGGCCGTGAGCGCGCTTCTATTTCACCAGTAGGCACGCCGCGGCAGCACTCGTCTGCCTCCAACAGCAGGATGCGTGACTACTTCACTGAAGCGGTGGTGGGAGACGGAGCGCCCAAAGAGAGGGAAGGTAGGGAGTTCGACCAGACGTGTGTGCGGTTTGCTACCCTACACTGGGGGTAAGAGAGGATAACAACAGGTCTTTGCTATTCTCTGTAAGGCCCCTTTCGGACATAAGAGCCCATATAAACAACTGAGAATCAGAGCGCGGTACATCTCTACCCATTAGTAAGGACTGTTGGGTTTCCGGTGACAGCAGGATTCGAACTTAGTGCCTCCCGCAAACGAGGCGGATGCTTAACCATTTTACTACCATTGTGGTTGTGTGATGTTTTGCTTGTCGCGGTTCTTGCAGAGCAAGCATGGCGGACTGTACCAACCTCTCCCATGCAACACACCCCTGGAAAGTCGCACGCTGGGCCGGGAAGATGCTTGCATTATTCTTATAAACCCGTAGGTGCCGGGCGGTGGGGATTGAACCACCCACCTCCCGCAGCCGAACCGGGCATCCTACTAACTGGGCCACGACTTAGGTCACTTTACTGTAACTGCCTTTACAAGCTGAGCGCCATGACCTTTTAGTTAAGATGTAATCTACGCATGGCGTTGGCTTATTGCGTATAAGTTATCGCATCAATAGCCTCCACTTCACTTACAATTCTTCAAACGTCTGAAATTTTCAGCGGAGACTCACGTTCCAAATGTCGTCAAACGCGTAAGTGCCAACGCAGAGACCATGTGCCGCATTGCCGACGCTAATAATTTCGCGACTGACGTTTCGATCTGTCGCAACCACACAGCGAAGATTTCCTCCTTCCCTACGCAAGATCTTTTATTAAACGGCGGATGTTCTAACCCTAGGATTTGAGCCTATTACATGGCGCAAGAATTTTCAATTTCGGACTTTCTCCCTTAATCTCGCCATTCATTTTCCTCGCCTCTTAACAGCGGCGTCCTTCTCCACTGCGAAATGATTAAATTGGTTCCCTCGGGTGGAGTCAGGAGTAGTTCTCGTAGTTGGCGGGGCTTTCCCCGTATTCTGAGCCTGTTTGATGGGACGGAAGCTCTCTATTGTAATAAGCAGGCCGCAGGGATATTGCGAAACCATAAGGCGCGGCCACTAACTCGAACGCATACCGGTGGTTGCACAAGCGACTGAATGTCTTGACATTCTGTCGGCCACGTTCCCGTTCCCCTTGAAGCCGCTGTTTCTTGACCACTTTCTCGAATTTCTCTTTATCGCTTACTTTTTAAACAGCTTTTTAGCAATAAGGTATCTATCTGCTCAATAGCAAACCGCACCTTTTTAGATCGACCACCCAAGAAATCCTTAGAAAACGACGAGAAGGGTAGAATAAGGACTTATTTATCAGTAAAATAACAGGCGCCCAATAGACAGGAGCGGTATACGAAGCTTTTTCAATTCTATGTGTTTTTCGTCTGTAGACCAAGCGTCAACATCATCTTTGTCACAACCATCAGCCAGTCATGAGCGAGAGATGACAAGACACGAATAGAATTTTCAGTTTCAGTTTCAGTTTGTTTATTCAGACATACATTGTCTGGGTTGAATGGACTAAAGGCAGATGAAATCTGCCTGACTAAGACCACTCCACCCATACATTTGCTCAGAAGTGAATCAGAAGAATCGAGTGAAAGGAATCAGGACGTCACATCGTCTACACCAGGGACAGGGAGTGAGCTTTACTCATTGGTCATGTGGTTATCGGCATACCATGGCTGTGGTATATATGCAGGAAGGAAATGTAGGAGGCACCACTGCGCAATACGATTGAAGCCAAACGAATCGGTCCAACGCGTGATCGCCTGGTTAGAGCGCCCGGTAGGTTCTAGTACTCTCGCTCTGCAACCCGAGTTACGACAGGGCTACCAAAAAAATGCGCATTGAATAGAAACTGCCAGGAAACAAACAGTGTCTACAGACTCTGGTGTCCACCATCGCTATGAGCAACGCGTAGGCATTGCCAAACGCGACGTTCAGTCATAGTCAACACGAAAGGCTCGCGTCTCTTTGGGGAAGTCTAGATGCAACCTGAAAGCTTAAGTTGGGACCCAGGAATTATAGTCGGGCATGCGTGAAGAGTGGGTCATCCCATTCAGATTCAAATCCTCGGTTAATCTGTAGGCGCCCCTATGTTACCAGCTGATTTCGTCGAATTTTGTCTGCTTCCCGACATTGTTGATGGCGAAGTTTGCCAATATTGGTTTTTATGGCTACTTCAGCTCGCTATATACAAGGTGTCCCAGCTAACTTTAGCCAGAGTGTGGTGGCTAGAAGTAGAGGTGGCGCCAGCACCCGAATGTTCGCGGCAAAAGCGCGCTCGATCCTTCGATTCATGCCGCCACTACAATGGCCGTGGTGGTACTGCGCTCAGCAATACGATGCCTCTCCTAGCCCGTCCGCCTCTTTCCCCGGCAATCTGTGCATGAGCATGTGTTATTGCCACCTTCTCGGTTGCATCGGATTTTCGCGGTGTTTTCTTGTGGTGAAAGATTGCTGGTTAGCATGTAGGCTTGAGTTCTTGCCAGTTCCAGCCAAATGGATTCTCGTGCAATGAAAGCGAAGCAAGCGCACTGCTTTTCGCCTCACTGCACGCCCAGTTAATATAGTCAAGGAAGACGCGAAGCGTGTCTCTTTGTTTTCAATGCCAAAGGACCCCGACCGTTTTGAAACGTGGCGGCGGGTTATCCCCAGCGCTGACAAATTTCTCGACGAGAAATCAGCCCTTTGTGAGTTTCACTTCCACGAACATGTATGGTGCTTCACGCACGTAGTCAACGGGGAAACAGTCAAGAATCCCCGTAGTCGACCTGTGTTTGCAAGCGACGTAGTGCCAACAATTTACCCAAATGCTCCATCGCACCTCTCCAAGAAAGCATACCTCCCCACCACTGTTGACAGGGCAGGACTTTTATATCCGTGAGATCATCTGAATGCACTAGTGACGTCACCAGAAAACACTTTCACCCACTGCTTCAGTGCGAAGCAAGTAAGAAGCGAAGCATTATGGATCTGGTATCTTTTCTCCAGCTTATCAACTTGAACTTCGTTGGCTGCCCTAAACAAAAAAAGTACTTAAGATTACAATCATAAAGTTCTATGTGCTCACAAGGCTCCATTTCTACGTCGTCTCAGAATGCGAAACGGGATGAAACGCTGGAGCGAATGAAGATACTAAAACCGAGTCGAGTGCTCTGAATTGTTCCTTGAGAACCTTGCTACAAACGTTTTCTTTATCAGTGACTTTTAGTTTCAGTTGTGTGCAATTTCTCTGTGATCTTTGTTGAGAAAAGTCCTATTTCCTGAATACAACGTGCAATAAATGTCGTTTTAGCCCCCTCGATTTGGTTGCTGAGGTTTGTGACTGTTTCTGCTGTTGCTGTGCTCCTTCATAGCTGGAGCTGGCCGTCGTGAGCTCGGACGTCGTATGATAATCACGAGTTTCCTTCCTATCGAGTGCGGTGCGGTAATCGATTGCTCTCAAGAGCTGAAACTACATGTACAACTTTATTCACTGTAGGCCTTTAAGTTGGTGGAGACTCCGTGCTGCAGCAACGTCACGCATTGTAAAATGTGAGCTACTGGGTGATCTCAACGCCATCTGAGAATGTCGTTAGACTTTGCTGAGCGCAAGCCCAGAATTTCTGTTAAGCCAACGGGGAAAAGGATAGCCGCCATTGCGTCAGCAGCAAGTGCCAGATTGTGGCAAGTGGTCAGGAAGTGTCTGCGCTACGCAGTGAGTGTTTGTGCAGCTTAGGAGTAGACGTAATGTCTCATTCTCGCTGCATTCTGGATATGGCCTTGTCGAGACAATGGCGTTTTCCTGGCGACGAGCCGTGGTTTACGTTAGAGTCGTGCGAAATCGCAGTAACGTGCACGGTGCACTCCGGTCGCGGGAGCTCGAGAGTGCTCATCGGTGGCGGTGGGTTCCCAGTGGCATCGGGAGCATCTGGGCGGAGGCTGAAATCACCGGTCTCTTGAACAACGTAAATTGAGTAAATTAACATAAACTTGGTACGATTTCCCGCACTTTACAATATGACACATAATGAGAAAAAAAAAGTGTTCCAAATATAACATTTACTGTTACATGCGCCTGCTCGCTTATTCGGCGTAACTTTTTTAGAACCAAGAAAATAAAAAAATGCAAGTTCTTTTTTCTTTTGATAATTTCTCACTCCATACTTTTTCCGGCTATCTTGTTCAAAGTTTCGGTAGCAAAATAATATGTATATAAATAAATTAATTAAATGCACGAAGAGACTGCAAAATAAAAATAATCTTGTTGCCAGATAATCTAGAAGTAGATTAGTGTAAATACTTCGATGTGATATCATTTCATTCTTTTTTTTAAATTTCCGCAGTTGTTTACTAATCGGAAACGAAGGGTATTGTCATTAGGACACGAACTTGTTTGGTGACAAATTCCTGAGTAACAAAATGCGAGTTTTTTCGAGCCTTGGTCTGGCTTCCTCGCGACTTGAAACTTTTCGATCGTCAATAAACTCGATCATCCTTTTGCTGATTCTTTAATTATAGCGGAACAAGAAATCTGCGGTGTAACGCCGATGCCATTGTCGTTTCTGCAAATAAGCTTTCCACAGTGCGGCATATTATTAGGACAGGCGCTTCTGTAGTCGCATCAAAAAGACGTGCCGTCCTTTTACAGTAACGCTGTTAGCCTCTGGTTGGTCGGGATTTTCCCGTGGTGCGTCCTCGCGGAATAAATAAATCCTGTTGCGATTCAAGCGAAAAGTGCCTACATTCTTTTGTATCACTCATACAATATGCAACACAGCATATTCGTTTCCATAAAGAGCAAGCGCAAAGCTACCATCCAAACCACATAATTGATGATAAAGCAAGCCCGATAACAATGCGAAGACCGTAGCGCTTCCCGCAATCGTTTCTCAGTAAATAATGCTATTGCGCAGGACGTGGCGAGCGATGTCAGTACCCTGGTTACTTTTCTAAGTTACGCAACAAAAAAAGGAAGACAGAAGTCAAAGTAAGGCAAACAATTAGTAGAAACCCAATGCATCTCTTGCATAGCATGTAAATCGGTTTGCCCCTTAACGTCCTCATGACCACGTTATAAGTCAATCTGTCTCCGTTGTTTTTTCTTTCTTTCTGTCGTCTTTAATAGTGTTGTTACTGATTAAAATTATTGTTTATTTTATTATAGGTTCCTTTACATATTACAACTTGACCTCATATTATAAGTTGGTAGGCTGTGCTTTCTTGCGCCTACCATAACTTCCATCTTCAAACGGCTTACCTTTTTCGCCATGTTGTACAGGAAACGAGCATGTCCCGGCATGTCACACTAACTGACTTGTGCTTTACCAACTACTTTTAGAAAACAATATTCTGCCGTAACAACCTTTTGAACTGTTAGAAATCAAAGGTTTGATTAAGCGTGTTCACATGTTATGCTTGGGAAGGGACACTAATATAACGGCCGCAAAGCATGACATCAATGTGTGACAAAGACGTGTACTATCTGCGAAAAAAATTTTGACGGGCAGTTTCTCTGTGTGAAGCTTTTGCTCACACAAGCTGATAAGCATACGATCTCCGGTAAGCAAGTTATCTGATTGAAAGAACCAGTAGCTCTATGTGCACGTAGAATGCTGATGAATGAGAACGATAATGAAAGGTTATGACAGGCGTCTTCACAGAAAAGTACGACACGTATTAAGCGACATATAGGGATTCTGTACCTCTTATTTCACCTTGGGATATAACCATTCTGGAGGATTGTGGAGCTGATTTCCAAGTGCACGTACCGAATGACTAAATAAAAAGTGGTAAATAAAAGGGTCCGTGATAAACAAGTCGTCACTCTATTAAAAAATCTGTGTGGTTTAGAGATATATGTGAGAAGACATCAAATATCCAGGTGATGTGTAGAAATCATAGTGGGACATGCCCACCCGGAGGATTGGCCATGAACGGGCGTATGCACATACTTGTTGGCTAAATCGAAGAAAATGAAGTAAATCAATAAATACGTAAATATATTTCAGCATTTCAATAAAATATCAGTGTGCTATAAGTATGCTTGCGGGCTGACATAAACGTTCAGGTTCTATGTCGAAAGTAATAATATAAATTATAAACACTAACTGCATATTTGGACAGCATAGATTGGTTGTATGAGCCACTTCGCTGGTAATATTATATAGCGTTTTTTATGTGTTGTCACGTTGCAGTAGTGATGAAGAAATCAGTCACAATGCTGTGAACGACGAAACTAACATTTTTATTGGGCTGACCTGTGGCCATAAAAGAGATTTAGTTACACTGAAAATACAATGATAGCGGTCAACACATACGCGATCGTCGAAATCTAATCAGCGGGTCAAACGCGTCTGTTTTCATACGTGAGTCATCTAATGGTCCAGAGTAATCGCTGGTGCCCGCCTGTCTTCCAGACAGCACTACACAATTCCCGTCGCACATATTACACAAGGTTCGGTGACAACAGACAGCGGATAGAACCATCGATAGCATTCGAGAAACTTCCTATGCATACGGGTGCGTCCCACGCTGAGCGTTAACATTAGATGGGGAAAAGCGGTCACCAGAGGAAGACAAGCACGCAGTCTTGTCGATATATGTGTGCTATGTGTGCACTGTTGGCGATATATGTATCCGCTAAGATAGCGACCAACCCAACAGCAGCCAGTAACTATAGTCATGCGCAACGTGGGAAATTAGGCAAAGAAAGGTTCGCTTTAAACTGCTCCCGCCCTCAAGCTATCCAGAAGTTTAGCTGGGAGAGTCGTTCATGGCCATGTCGAATTGACGCCCCACGTCAACATACTACAGTATAAATCTAAGCCCAACGTATGCACTCATACGCCCATTTGAGTATATGATGTTCAGTCGACGCTTGGAAAATTAGAAACCGTGTCACGAGAGAGCAACATGGAATAGCGTGTGTGTTTCCATACGAATATACAAGAACAAATAAAGAATACTTCTTATTTGTAAAAAAATAAACATATGTTCACCATATTGATGCAAGAGGTACACATGCAAGTCAATGCAGCGTGCCACTGCATTCACGCTTGTGCTTGCCATTAGGAAAGATAAACAAATTCACGCAGAGTTACGCTCCCAAATTGTGAAACATGCTCCATGAGCAGTGCTTTGCTTTTCTCTCAGATGCAGAAACAAAACCACTCCCCATGTGAACAAACTTAGCATCCGTAGGCTAGTGCTGCTGGAAAGAAGCTTGCCTGATAGGGAAAAAGAAACAACAACAAACGTAACCACAGTAACAGTTAGCAAAATGCACTCAAATCTGCTTCTTTATTTGTGTTTGTTTTACCAGTTGCTGTAATTATCTTACGCAAATAGGAATTACTTTGGCTAACGAGCAACACGCAGCGCCAACTCAATATTAGATAGAGATATACAAATAAAGAATAAAAGGTAATCAGGTTACGCAGTTTGCTCCCAGTTCACTATACTGCATCGATATTTAGAAATCGGGGCAAAGGAAAAGTAGAATGGAATGTTACCGGGAGTGATGCACTCACATACATACTACACATCGCACACGGAGCACTTAAAGACCATGATCACTGCATTAGCTTTTAAGAAGCGCCTCGCGAATGAAGTAGCTTGCTAAGAAAATCTCGATCAAAACCGGAGTTTGGATACCTACAATCTTATGAGTGGTCTGTTGTTCCAGTGTTGTAAAAATTACAGGCACGGAATGAACCCCGAAAGAGTTTACAATGCAAAGAAACGCTGCGCACAGCCAAATAAAATGTAGTCAGTCACTGTCAAGCGTCACGTTTTACGGCTGCAACCGATTCCCACCATACAGTTTTCTACAATATACTAAAGGGAACTATGGCGCTGCAGTCGTTGGCCCACCATGGGAATGATGGAAAATACATGAATTTGTCTTGTTTTCGTGCTTGTGGACACAGTTGTCTTTGCAGCTTAGTATATGAGGCTTTATACGCCTTCATTGTTCTGAATTTCGGAGCAATCTATACTCTTCAAAGTGCAGAAGCCACTACGAAAGCACACACAGTCGCTACTAATTGCAACGTATGAGCTTGTCGAGCTGGCGAAATGGAAACGGGCCAAGCGTTTCAAGGCACTGGTATGCCCGCTATAAATTCATAAGGGCGTTTCACATTGTTTGCCGATGCATCTTTGTGCTAGAGGCTGTGTGTCTGAATCCTGCCGTCAAACAATTTTCATTATGTTTAATTTTTTATTACGCTGTGCATTGTTGAAAATGACTAGTTTATAAAGGCATGTGAAGCCAGAAGATATTAGTGAAGAAAAGGAGGAGAGGCTGGCCTGTTGATCTAGGCTGCTACTCCTTGAAAGGGTAAGGAGAAGTGCATGATGCCGGGAATGTGCATGATACCTACAGTGACACCTGCACCAGCTTTGCATTACATTGCCACATTGCAAAGGAACCATCATTGAATTGCACGACACCAGCGGTGTGTCTTGTGTATTCCCTTCTCTCCACCTCAGTTTTATCCTCTGTAAATCTTTCCTTGAAGTAATTGGTCATTTCAATTTCATTTCAATCAATTCATTAGGTAGGCATTGCGTTTAGCCTCTTTCCTGTAGCACTGCATCCCGAACCGGTTCCGAAAAAATTTCGGGCACGCCACCTTGAAACCTTCTGGCTTCTCTCTTCCTTTCGTCGTCAGGCTGTTCAAGCCCGGTGCGCGTCATCTCACTGCAATCATCGATCCGGGCCAGAGCACAGCCTGTGAGCTTGCGCAATACCTCGCTACGAGGCCCCTTTATACCGTGATTGGTAGACAGCCTACTTCATCATACACGCCATGCAGCGCACAAAAACGAAACCAGGTCCCTGCCGGCTGCCACCGTGGTCACCACCGCGTCGGACAAGGGAAACTCGTCACGGTCACGCTGCTCTTTTGGATTTTGCTTCGCGCGTGCATAGCAAACCCCTCCTCCCTCTTCCCTGCTCCCTTTTGCTGCGGTGGCGCGCGCAATGGCAACGTCTGCGCCGACCTTGGGGCCGAGGTGAGCAGCGTCGATGCTCCACATAGCACGCAGTACATCGACCAGGAGCCGGGAAAATGCACGCCAAGGTCAAGCGCGCAAAATAACAACTACAAAAAAAAGAAAGTTAGAGTGCTCTGCGTGATCAATACGGGAACACTGGGGCGAATAATATATCGTCTATCATTTTTGCAATGAAACATAGATAGCAATACTTTATCGCGAAAGGTGCATGTGCATATTTCACGTGACCAGAAAAAGAAAACGAAACAAAAAGTGCTACTTTTTCTGGTCGTGAAATGTGCCTGGAACGGGCCCGGAGAAATTGAGGGTTGTGGGACAACATATGGTAGCCATGGTAATATTCTTGTAGAGAAAGGGAATACGGGCGTACAGAAAAGGAAAAGCCTTCACTGGTTCCACATTGCCCTATTATGGTAGTTGCAGTAGTCCCTGTCGGCCCCATGTGTTCCATCCATTTCGGATACAGTGACGGGTGAAAATCATGTATGTCTACAAATGGTCGCGTCACCAAAAATTACTATAAAGCGTCACTTTCCAACACCGCATCAAGAGAAAAAAGGACAAGAAGTACGGCAGATGTCTGGATAATTTCCAACCACCGCTATGCCATTCTGCTGCTCAAAAAAAAAAAACAACAAGAAATCAGAGGTTTTATTTCAAGCTTAAGGTTTTGAATTATACACTTGACCTAAAATCTGAATACTTAGTTAAGGCTTGTAGTACATTATATCTTGCATAAATATTGTTACAATATTCTGATGCGCAAAACGCATATAGCAGTCACCAAGTATTTCGCTTGATCCGTTTGGCATTTAAGCGAAAATGTCTGATTCCACACAGTAGAAGCTACAAAAAAGGAGTCCGGGTCTTACATCACCCCTTGTGGCAGATGTAGGTGTAAATGTATTTGTTTGCTTGTTGTTTGTTTGCATTGCGCCCAAAGTAAGACAATGTGCCTTGCAGAGGTAGAACGTTTTAGTGCTAAATTGATGAGCTTTTGCCATCATTTGCAGATCTTAAGTCGGCAACCATACCAGCGCAGCCTAAGAAGATCTTCAGGACAGGCGCTTGTGCGTGGTATAGCTTTTCCTAGCACAAGTGCAAAACAGCGTACGTTATCGTCGACGACAAAAGCCACATTCTGGCAATATCTCCAATATGTTTGTGAAAAGAAAAATCGCGGAACCGAATTCACCTCCCCATTCTTAATGTTCTCTCACTTGCTTTTCTTGGGCAATCTGTCATAAGCAAAGGCTGAAAAGCTTGAAATTTATGGAATGACTTCTCAGAAAGTTGAGTGTTTCTTGACCAGACGGCATTGAAAGAACGTGGAAAGTTCACGGAAAGCTGTTCGGAAAATTGTGTGTTATAAGTCAGTGAAATAACGCATGCACGCAAGTGCGCCCATTCAATAACTTTTTCTTAAATGTAAGCCTAGTGTAAGCATTTGAACTTTAGCTTTGGTTATGCTAATCTGTAAGATAACAAGCGCTGCTGCATTTGCTACTTGTTGGTTGTTTCGTGCATGGGACAGCCGATCTGCAAACATGCCTGACAACTTCAAAGCTTTATTTGTTGCACTTGTAAATGGAGAAATATGGCTTCATACATGCAGTGCGAAAACGATGGAAAGGCCAGAAATTTGAAACATCAAGCTGCATGAGACCATGCAGCCACTTTATTACGCAGCTGTAAATGTTTCCTTCTTTAAAAAAAAATGTATGTCGCGATTGCACTGCTTATGCTTGAGACTATAGGATGCAGTTACGCGAAAATCATTTCGCTCTTCGGTTGACTCGTTAAGCCATCACAACAACAAAGAAGCCCGTGCAAAACGAAAATGGGGAAACTGCGCGGCCGGCTGTGCAGGCGCCGATTGAGCTGAATTGTTTTTTTCCGGTGTGCCATGTTCCAGTCGATATACGTTTTCTTTTTCATTTAGCAAAACTGACTTGCCTCGCTGAGATCATCGTTCTAACTCTAACCATTTCTATGTATAACCAGCATTAGAAGCGGAAACCAGCTGTTTCTCATTTTACAGGAGCTTCTTAGAGGACGACAATACTTTCATAGCCATTTTAAAGCCATTTCATCTCTTCGCCCCGATGACAAACTGGGAGAATAGAACATACTTTTATTTATAAGAAATTAGTTCTGTATAATATTGCGCAGCAACTCTTACAGCAAGGTCTTCCGAGAAATCGACTGATTGACTTTTATTGCTCACGTCGTTTGTACGTATGACTTGCAAATCACTTAGCGCTAGGCTAGGTTCGTGTCTGTCGGTACAGAGTATAGGAAATAAATGTTATTAAACTGTTTCAAACAATAACAGAGATCATTAGCTTAGCTAAATTACGCGGCATTTATAGATGCACAACACCAAAACAAAGCACAATATACAAGTAGATGCTGCGATTAGGCAAAGACAGCTACGTAGTCAACATAAATATGCGTTTGGTTGGCAAATAATGTGACATGCTGAGAATACTCATCCCGGAAAGTGGATGGGAAGACGGCGCCGCGGTAGCTCCATTGGTAGAGCATCGCACGCGTAATGCGAATACGTGGGATTGTTCCCCACCTGCGGCAAGTTGTTTGTTCATGCACTTTCATTGCCATTTTTCTCCCATTTTCTTTAATTCAAGTATTAAGTACAAGTGATTTCCCCTGTGTTGTCCTTGGTGTCTTTGCTTGTTGGCTTCGTATGCCGAGAATTAGGTCACTTTCAGATGCTCAGCATAATATCGAGTGAATTAGAAAAAGTCACACACTGTTTATTGCAAACTTTATGGCCTTTAAAACTCTAATGTAACTTAAGATGCGAGAACGGTCTAGCTTGTACGTGGCTGCCGACTACGATTGGTTAGACAGTTAATTGTTGTAAAACGTTGTGTCGTTGAGGTAGACGTTCTCTGTCGAGGAGGTGATCGATCCGTCGCAACTGTTAGCCACTTAAGATTTTATCCCGAATTGAATTTAATTCTGGGGTTTTACGTGCGAAAACCATGATTATTTATTATTAGGCACGTCGTAGTGAGGGACCCCAGGTAAATTTTCTCCTTTTGGGGGTTTTTAACGTGCACTTAATGCATGGTACACGGACATTTTTGCATTGAACGCCCATGGAAAGGCGGCCGCCGCGGCCGGGATTCAATCTCGCGCGCTCGGGCGTAGTAGCGCAATGCGATAACGACTACACCACCACTGCGGGAGTTAATATTTTTACAAGCAGCAAAATATTTTGGGAATATAATGTGAAAACTTGGCGGCGCCTTCCCAGCGTCAAGGCACAATTTCAAGCATCCTTGCAGCAGCGTTGAGGCAGAGAACGGATGTTCCTGACACTTCAAAAAGAAGTACTTAGGCTGAGAATTTCCCTCAGAATAAAGTCCTTGTGTATTTTCACAAGACTTACTTTTGCCTCTGAGATGAGCTATGGTCTTTTTTTTAAGGATCTCGCTGTCTGAAGAGAAACGCGTGTATTAGACCATAAAGATAAATAAAGGAGGCATACAGTATATGCGCAGACACCACTTAGACAGTAAGACATAAACAACCATAAAACACAAACACCATGAATTCAAGGAATGTTTCGATGAATAAGAAAAATTTACAGCAGTCTTTCTGTGACAGAAATGACAGGAGTGTTTCTGTGAATGAAATAAACGAACAAGCAAAAACAAGCACTTCTCCAGGGTGGAAACTTCGGCTACCTGGTTCGACATTGCAAAGCAGCCCGAAAGGCACAGACGAAAAAGGAAAGACGAAGAAAAGACAAAAGATGCAACGTCTGTAGCACCCTTTACGTGTGTTGCGTCTTTGTTTTCTGTCATTGCAGCCGATTTACCATTTTCAAAAGCAATGTTTATCTGTCCTAAACACATCTGCAGTATGTCGTCGTGCAAATTAACGCTAGGAAAAATAAGAAGCTGCTTTTATCACCCTAAAAGTTCCTTTTGTTTTTTGCATACTACCTGTGCCGCGACATCACTTCTCCAAGTAGTAATGCCGTCTGGCGAATCATTCTCGAAGTTTCTCTGGGAAAGCAGAAACAACAACAACAAAAAAATAAAAATAAACATGTCTTTATTTTTTCTTTCTTTATTTATTTTGTCCTTTCTTCTTTTTAAAGAAGTCAGACGTCTACTGAAAGGCAGCGGAATATCACGAGGTTTTAGTAGGAAGCAATGTACATAAGGTACCTCGGATTGCTCAACACCACACTTAGGCATCGGATGCAAACAGCGATGCGGTGCATCTCTACTTGTCGGTGTGTTCGTAAAACACACAGCCCACGTGCGCCACCAGACAGCTTTCAGGCGTTTTAGTTCATTTCTACTCTCTGTTTGTCAATGACAGTGAATGTGATCTTCGCAAGTGCCACATATTCACTGCCGAGCAGCGCCCTTTCGCGTACTACTATACTATTTCCTGCAATCCTTGCGACATCCCCCCAAACAAAATTTGGCATCAACAACAAAAACGTCGTAGACGCAGAAGCGCCGCATGATATTCAAAACATGCCAAAGAACTCAGCCAAAAAGAATATTGCTGGCTCTCACGTAATCGAGAGTAGATTTAAGCATGAAATGGCAACCGACAAAGCAGATTTCTTGGAGGTGATACTAGTCACAATCCTAAAACAGGTGTAGTGCATGTTCGCAATAACACACCCCACCACGCCATACCGTGCACTGGTCCACATGAACGCTACACATCTGGAAGAAAACCGGCTGAAGGCGGCAAGACAGGCGGCGAAAGACGCCAGCGAGACAAAGTGAACTTTACAGCTAGAAGAAGAGAAGAGCCGGAAGGAAGCGTCACCCAGCGTTCCGCCATCGCTCTAGGCGAGGCAAAATCCGTGCTGCGGAATTCATGGACCACTGCCCTTCGAAAAAGCGCAGGGAACTCTGTCTCATCGCGAAAAGATGACAATGAAGCGCAAGGTGCCCTCTGTCTGCCTTTTGAATGTCCCCCCCCCCCACCGCCCTTCTGGAAATGACAAACAAAACTTCAGCGTACCAAAAGTTACAGCTTGGGTGATATTGTGAACAAACATTGAGAATTCGAAACATTCAAAAGGCAGAATTTGGAAGCAATATCTTTCTGTAACTCGTTTGGACAGTAACAAGCGTATGTTATGTGGAACTGTACAAAGGATTGGGGTCCAGAGACGGCATTTTCTTAAATTTTGGCTGGTTTCCCGTATGCTATGTTGCCTTCTGCTCTCCACTGAATCTTTTGTTTGACTTCCTGGTGGCGCACAATGAAGCGTATTAAACACCGAGCAAAATCGAGGAAGTGAGTGAGTGAGTAAAGACTTTATTTGAAAACAAGGTATTGACGGATAACCTTGTTGTCAGGCAGCCACGAGCCCCTGGGCCCGGGCGGCTTCTTCAGCTCTCTTAATGACCTTGGCCTGTAGGTCAGGGTCGGAGCTGAGCAACACGGCTTCCCACTGCTCAGTATCACTTATTTCTTGATTTGTGCGATTTTCGGCTCGTCACGACGACATAATATGGAACAGATCCGCTTTATTCTTACAATGCTTACATGTATTAGGGTTTCGGTCCGAGTAGTAGTAGCCATAGGCTACGGGGTTGGGGTAGGTGTTCGTCTGAAGTCGTCTCCAAGCTACTTCTCGTCGCTTGTTAAGCGATTTGTGTGCTGGCGGGTACACTGCCCTGGCTAACCTGTAGTGCTGAGTTATTTCCTGGTAACTGACCATGCGATCCCTCTCTGATCCTAGCGTGAGCCGTCCGGGTGCTCGGTTGGCGAGTCCTCGAACAGCGGTGTGGGCGGCATCGTGGCCGGGTAGGGAGGAATGTACTGGTGCCCAAATGATCTGGATTGGTCGTGGGCGTTGGTTGGTGTCTACTATGTGTTTCACGGGAACCGAGACCCGACCTTTCGCAAGATTGCGTAGTGCTGCTCTGGAATTGCTAATAATGTAATGAAAATGTGTGGAGGCTATTGCCAGAGCGATAGCCGCCTCTTCAGCTGTTTCGGAGCTTCTGGTGCGAATTGAACCACCAGCACGTATTTGACCTGAGGAGTCCACCACTGCAAGGGACTTACAGTTGCGTTCTATTTCTTCTGCTGCGTCGACATAGACTACGTCTTTGAAGGCGTGGAATTTCTGATGTAGGGCTTTGGACCGCTCGGCCCTCGATCCTTTCCTTGTGGAATACGGGGTGCATGTTTTTAGGGAGTGGATTAATTTTGAGATGGCGCCTCTGATCGTGATGAATGTCTACTTTAATGCTTTGCATCGACTCGTAGTTGATGCCGAGATTCTGGAGGATGTTTCGCCCGGCGGCACTTTGAGCTAGCCTTTCGTATTGAGATATAAGGTGCGCTTCCACAAGTTCATCGAGGGTGTTGTGCACACTTAGAGCTAGCAATTTAGCGTTGGCCGTTCTTATAGGTAGCCCAAGAGCCTGTTTATAGGCTCTCCGGATAATTCCCTCTATTTTTTCTCTCTCAGCCGCTTTGAGGCAGAGGTACGGGGTGATGTAGGTGATGCGACTGAGAACGAAGGCTTGTACCAACCTTAGGAGATTGGCTTCTTTCATGCCAGAGTGTCGGTTGGCAACGCTTGAAATGAGTCGCGTCGTCTGCTAAACGCATGCTTACAGTTTATGAATTGTGTTGCCGTTGCGCCCGTGAGATTGCTTGAAGAGGCTTAGTACACGGATGGTGGTCAAAACCGAGATCGCGCCTCCTCCGGCTCGCTCAGTGATTTCTGGGGGTGGTGCAGTGTCGGATTTGCGGTTTGCAGGGGCTCTGAATAGGAAGAGTTCTGAATTTTACGGGGAGCAGGTGAGGCCTTTTTCGGTCACGTACTTTTCAACCGTGTCTACAGCTTGTTGTAGCGTGGTTTCTATATCTCCATCGCTACCTTTAACCACCCACAGGGTGATGTCGTCGGCATACAGACCGTCGTGTAGATCTGGAATCTGATTAAGTTGTTCTGGTAATCGGATCATTGCTAAATTAAAGAGGAATGGGGGATAAGACTGATCCCTGCGGTGTGCTACGATTTCCAAGAGGGATCTTGCCCGATTGTAGTTCTCCTATTCTTAGTTCCGCTGTGCGATGGTTGAGGAAATCTTTAATGTAGTTGTAGGTCCTCTGGCCCGCACCTAGGTACTGCAGATTCTATAGTATAGCATGATGCGGTACGTTGTCAAAGGCCTTTGTAAGATCAAGGCCCAGGACAGCCCGGGTACCATTCTTGGATATGTGGTCCAGAACTTGATGTTTAAGCTGAAACATGATGTCTTGCGTGTAAAGTTTTGGACGAAAGCCAATTATGGATTTCGGGACTAGATTGTTGTCCTCCGCAAAATTGTGGAGGCGGTTAAGTAAAACGTGCTCCATGAGTTTTCCTACGCATGAGGTCAGAGAGATCGGTCGTAAGTTCTCGAGCTGTAGTCGCTTAACATGTTTAGGTATGAATATTTATTGTGCATGCTTCTATTGCGAGGTAATAAAACCTGTTTCCCAACAGCGGTTAAAGTACTTTGTTAGGGCAGTGATAGATACGTCTTCTAGATTTCGGAGGGTCTTATTTGTTATGCCATCGGGGCCTGGTGCAGATTTAGTTCGGAGTTTCAGCAGGAGGGCTCGTACTTCAGCCTCTAGGATGGGTGCGTCTAGGTTAAGATTCTCCGGACCAGTGTATGGTTTCTGGGGAATTTATGCATTTGCGCCTATGAACCGGGTTCTGAGCTCTGTTAGGAGCTCGTCGTTTGTGCCCTGGTATTGGTGAGTGATCTTATCGAGGCATTTCCTCTGCTCGGATTTTCTCTTATCCGGGTCCATAAGACATCGGAGGAGATTCCACGTTTTGGCTAGACCGAGTTGTCCCTGCATGCTGTCGCATACCTTTTCCCATTGGTCTTTGGTTAATTGGTTAGCGTATTCCTCGATTTCCATGTTGATTTGCGCGATGCGCAAGCGGAGTATACGGTTATACGGTTTAGTTTATTCTTTTTCCAGCGGGTTTGCATGCTCCTTTTTGTCTTCCCACAAGTGTAGGAGGCGGCTATCCACCTCGATCAGACCATCGTCTTCAGTAATTCCCCTCGTGGTGCGTTTCACGCTATCTCTGAGATCCCCGATACAGGCCTCGAGATCGTTTATATGCTCGGTGGCGGTTGTCTCCCGAATCTGGCGGAAGCGGTCGCATTCCGTGAGCGAAACTCGTTTGCCCTTCTTGTGGGGTGGACCCGCCTGAATGTGGATTTCTATGATATAATGATCGCTACCGAGGCTTTTCCCGGTACTAGCCTAATCATAGTTGCCTATGTTGTTGATGAAAGTTAGGTCGGGAGTGGTGTCAACACTGACACTATTCCCGATATGGGTGGGTGTCTGGGGGTCTGTGATGAGAGTCAGTCCGTGTTGTTGGGCATCTAGCCAAAGATTACGACCTTCGACTACATCTGTGCGGTATCCCCATGCACTGTGGGGAGCGTTAAAGACACCTAATAATATAATGGCCTTTTGTTGGGAGATTCTAAGAGTCTTCCTGAATAGAGTCCCGAACTTGTGACGTCGGCACTTTGGGCTACTATAGACATTAAGAATGAATATGTGTTCATCCTCCTTACGTTTAGGGATGAGTGCAATAAAGACATGGTCTATGTCGGTTTCTTCAATATCATGTTTAATAGCTGTTAGATTTCTGCGAACTAGAATAGCGGTGGTGGAATCAGACCAAGAAGCATTATAGGATTTGTACCCTGCCAATTCTGCGTGGCCTCCCGTCTCCTGAAGGGCAATAATATTCGGGGCCTCCTTTCCCGGAACGAACTGCTGAAGGTTTCCCCGCTTGCGGCGAAACCCACGGCAGTTCCACTGCCAGATCTTGTAGTTAGGCGTGTGAGCCATTTTGAGGTGGCGGGGGTTCAGCGATTGGTTTGGAGATTCCGGATAGGGATGGACGGTCATAGGGTTTGGATGCTACGCCCTCAAGGGAGCCGGAGGCCGTGGATGTAAATCTCGACTCCCAGCGAAGTACTTTGGCTTCGGTCGCGGCTACCCAAGACTCTAGGTTGGTGGTTCTGGTTTCCAGAGCGTCTAGACGTGCGCTTATTTGTTGCAAGTGGGCACCATTCTCCTGGTGTTGCTGAAGCATCTGGTTGGCAAGTTCAGGAATCATATGTTCTAGTTTATCGAATCTTGGGGATATGTCTGAAGAGTTGTCTGTATGATCTTCTGCCTTACGTTTCTGTGGTAATTCTGTGGTGTTGTGTGAGGGATTAGACGGTGGGGTTGGGCACGGCGTCTGACTGCGCTCCTGTTGTCCTTTTTGTAGTCGGGTGATTTCTGCACGTTGCTTAGTGATTTCAGTTCTCTGTTGTTCTAATAACTGCCTCATTTGTTGGAGTTCTGCCTCGACAGCCTCCATCTTAGGATACTGAGCACTGGGAGAAGAGACCATGTTAGCCGAGCTCACTTGTGGAGCGCTGTTAGTCGGGGTCGTTCGTCTCCCGGAACTCGACCAGTTCCGCGACGTACGTCGTAGTCGTTGGCACTCGGAGTTGAGCTTAGTATCGGGTAAGATGGAGATCGGCTCCTACTGCTCGATCATCCGGGAAAAAAGCTTGCACTGGTTTCTTGGCTGTTCTGCGTCGATCGGCGTTCTCGCGATCTACTTTGCCTGCCCTCGTTGGGGTGGTTCTGTTCTTCCACCGAGAGTTTCTGCCACTGTCGTTGTCGGATGATGTAGGGGATTTGGAAACGCTTCTTGCATTGCTTTGAGCTGGAGAGATGGTTGCCGTTGCAGATAGCGCATACTAGTTCACAGTCATGGTCCGTTGGCGGGTTTTGCTTGCCGCACCGGATACAACATTTGTCGTTCGGGGTGGGGCACACATTGTCCCGGTGGCAGACTTTTCGGCAGATTCCGCACACTCCGATCTTCTTCTTGTACAGAAGACATCCGTACGTAGTATTTCAGTAGTTGATGTAGTGTGGTACTTCTTCACCTTGAAAAACGATGATAACTGAGGACGCCTTGCCCATGCGCCTGGCGTGCAGGAGCCGGGTGGTATTACGCCCCAAACTTCTAATAATGTCTTCTTGTGTGTCGTAGTCCGGGATCTCCTGGATGATTCCTTTGGCCAAATTTTCGGGCTCCGTAATGTAGGTAGTCATGCTGAATATCTTCGCTTGTAGTTTGAGCTCCTTGACTTGGCTGTACTTGACGGCGTTGTCTTCTCTTGGTGTGCTGACAATAATGATATTTTGGCTGATGTTGATTCGAATCGTGTCTTCTAGTTGCGTCGCCGATTCCAGAGCGGCCGTTCTCATGATGTCGGTGATGAGCGCGGAGCTCCAGCTGGCTGTGTTGAATCCGTCATGTGGTCAGAGAACCACTTTGAAGCCGCGTTCTGGCAGCGGTGGGGGCTTCGGCACTTGCCGACGTGGACGGAACGGCGTCTGCGCTACTGAACTAGTCCTTGTACGCGGTATGGTGTTGGATTCGTTAAGGCTTGGTTTGCTTCGCTGTAGGTTCTTATGGGCGGCGAGCCATCCTGCCTCATTTAGTTCTTCTGGGGCGATTTAAGTCCCCTCCACTTCTATTTCCATAGCTGCCTGATGAGTTGGTAGAGATGCCGGGCTGCCGAACCGGCGTTAGGGCTAACGCGGCGGCCGGCGAACGAGACACGAAATGTGGCGTTTTATGGATGGATATGGAAGCACTTGCCGAGATGTTGAGCTCTTCGTTGTCCGGATGACTTCCCGCTGTAGTGGCGATGGTTACTTCCAGGAAATCTATAGGCTGACGGTCGCTGTGAGGTGAAAAAGCTGGAGCTCCATGCGAGGTACTTCAACATTTCTTATACTTCTTCTTCGTTCTCTCAAATAGAGGAAAAAAGTTTCGAGTAACCCATCGCGCTCGGGTGCGTTCCTCCTCCGCAAGGATGGCTGTTGTAGACATTTATGCCCTGTCACGTTTCTTAATTGGAGGCTAACGCGCAAGTCTAATACGCCGGAACACTGCACTATTACAAGGTCAACCATGTACGGACATCCCTGATGAAGAAAGAGAAAAAAAATACATAATGCAAAGAAGGGGTAAGGCGCGCAGACACGGACACAAGAGAAGTGGACAACTTGAACGCCGTCGTTCGTATTGTCCACTTCTCTTCTCTTGTGTCCGTGTCTGCGCGCCTTACCCCTTCTTTGCATTATGTGTCCTTACCTAGCTCAGCTTTCTGTTGTTCTAACAAAAAAAATAGTTGGATACACCATGCTGTCAAGAACTTTGGAATTTGCTCACGCACTACTTTCTGTGGCCAAGCTGAACTGTAACGCGATCATACGGAGCTCAGAAAAAGAAAGAAGATACACGGACGAGTGTTCTGCAGAGTATCGATGCGTTATAAAGAGTAGACGGTACCTAACTCGAGCGACAGCTTCTGTTTCTTGTTATGCAAATAATTTAAAGAAAACGTTTCCAAAACCCGTGTGAATTTATTTGGGCAACGCAACACCGGCTACTTCACCCGTGCTAGTCAGGTTCAAAAACACGAAAGGCATTAAATCAAGCCCGCCATATAAGCGTTCTAGACGTCATCGCATGGCTGAAGGATGTCACGATATAAATAATGTCACTGGCAGTCGGGAAAACACGTTCGCAGGCTCTTTGTGCCACCTATATGAACTATGTATTATATATGAACTATGCTATTTCATATATAGCTTTATTGTTCATTCAGTGACGTTGCGCACACATCTGGCTTCGTTAGCCCGTGCATAGTGTTGTCGTACTACAGCTCAGTATTTCCGACCCATTTCATCTGTCTGTATTATCTGTTCAAGACATACCTGTCTAGGGGAACAAAAAAAACTATGTTATTGTGCACTCACACTACAGAGGATTCAAGTGTTTTTCTACAAATTAATATAATGCTCAAAGTATTAAATGTCACACAATTTGACATGGTAAATAGTGGTGTGTTCAGATGTCATAAATCTTGCCCTCTGCTCACTAACATGAACAATTAAATAGCATAATTGCTACCTGAAAGCAAA